>NC_091454.1:44411370-44738870 GCF_027789765.1 Dendropsophus ebraccatus | reverse complement strand
CCCCTTACAAAATGAAACACCCTATACTACCCCCTTCATAATTATGCCCCGATATCATGATACTAGTAACCTCTTCATCCTCCTGCCCCTCCATCATTATACTACCCCTTCATCATCCTCCTTCCCCTCCATCATCCTACCACTCCATGATCATACTACTACCCCCTTCATCCTCCTGTCTCTCCATCATCATACTACTACTCCCTTCATTCTCCTGCCCCTCCATCATCATACCGTACTACTACCCATTTCATCATCCTACTTCTACCCCTTTCATCATCCTGTCCCCCTTCATCATCCTTTCCTTTCATCATCATAGTACTACCCCTTTCATCATCCTAATAACCTCTTATAGATGCCCCCCCTAGGAAATACCCCTTATAGATGCCCTCCCCCCAGGTAATACCCCTTATAGATGCCCCCCCCCAGGTAATACCCCTTAGAGATGCCCCCCCCCAGGTAATACCCCTTATAGATGGCCCCCCTAGGAAATACCCCTTATAGATGCCCTCCCCCCAGGTAATACCCCTTATAGATGCCCCCCCCCGGTAATACCCCTTACAGATGGCCCCCCCAGGTAATACCCCTTATAGATGCCCCCCCCGGTAATACCCCTTATAGATGGCCCCCCCAGGTAATACCCCTTATAGATAACCCCCCAGGTAATACCCCTTATAGATGGCTCCCCCAGGTAATACCCCTTATAGATAGACCCCAGTCTGTGCAAAAAAAACAAAACAACAACACACCTGACAACTCGCTCCTCCGCCGTGTCTCTCTTCTCCTGCAGTCCGGTCTGGCTGTTCCCCGGCAGCACAAGCATCAGTGAGGTCAGTGTGTGCGCTGGGGATGTTACTTCCGGCACGGGGGCGCTTGTTATAGACGCACCCTGCGCCGGAAGTATTTCCCTGGCACACACTGACCTCACTGATACTTGTGCTGCCGGGGACGGGACAGACTGGGGGAGCCACGCGTTAGCTGCAGGGCCCGTCCCAGCCTCCCTCTTGTGACCACAAGCAGAATCCTGCTTGCGCTCACAAGAGGGAATGGAGGGGCAGTGCGGTGGCAAGGGGGGTCCCCCCTTCCCTCCTTATAGATGGTCCCCCTCTTCCCCCCCCTTATAGATGGTCCCCCTTCTCCCCCTTATAGATGGCCCCCCCAGGTAATACCCCTTATAGATGGTCCCCCCAGGTAATACCCCTTATAGATGCCCCCCCAGGTAATACCACTTATAGATGGCCCCCCAGATAATACCCCTTATAGATGCCCCCCCTAGGTAATACCCCTTATAGATGGCCCCCACAGGAAATGCCCCTTATAGATGGCCCCCACAGGTAATACCCCTTATAGATGCCCCCCCGGTAATACCCCTTATAGATGGCCCCCCAGGTAATACCCCTTATAGATGGCCCCCCCAGGTAATACCCCTTATAGATGGCTCCCCCAGATAATACCCCTTATAGATGGTCCCCCCGGTAATACCCCTTATAGATGGCCCCCACAGGAAATGCCCCTTATAGATGGCCCCCACAGGTAATACCCCTTATAGATGGTCCCCCCAGGTAATACCCCTTATAGATGCCCCCCCAGGTAATACCACTTATAGATGGCCCCCCAGATAATACCCCTTATAGATGCCCCCCCCCTAGGTAATACCCCTTATAGATGGCCCCCACAGGTAATGCCCCTTATAGATTGCCCCCACAGGTAATACCCCTTATAGATGGTCCCCCCTAGGTAATACCCCTTATAGATGCCCCCCCCCGGTAATACCGCTTACAGATGCCCCCCAGGTAATACCCCTTATAGATGGCCCCCCCCCCAGGTAATACCCCTTATAGATGGCCCCCCCCAGGTAATACCCCTTATAGATAACCCCCCAGGTAATACCCCTTATAGATGGCTCCCCCAGGTAATACCCCTTATAGATAGACCCCAGTCTGTGCAAAAAAAACAAAACAACAACACACCTGACAACTCGCTCCCCCGCCATATCTCTCTCCTCCTGCAGTCCGGTCTGGCTGTTCCCCGGCAGCACAAGCATCAGTGAGGTCAGTGTGTGCGCTGGGGATGTTACTTCCGGCACGGGGGCGCTTGTTATAGACGCACCCTGTGCCGGAGGTACTTCCCCGGCACACACTGACCTCACTGATACTTGTGCTGCCGGGGACGGGACAGACTGGGGGAGCCACGCGTTAGCTGCAGGGCCCGTCCCAGCCTCCCTCTTGTGACCACAAGCAGAATCCTGCTTGCGCTCACAAGAGGGAATGGAGGGGCAGTGCGATGGCAAGGGGGGTCCCCCCTTCCCTCCTTATAGATGGTCCCCCTCTTCCCCCCCTTATAGATGGTCCCCCTCTTCCCCCCCCTTGTAGATGGTCCCCCTTCTCCCCCCCCCTTCCCCAAAACACAACTCACCTGCCGTCCGTTCCCCCGTCGAGCCTCACACCTCCTGGTCTGTGCCCGGCTGATGCACGGCTGCCCGTCCTATCCCGGCAGCATGCTCATCAGACAGCTCCCAGTGCACCGGAAGTCACAGCCACAGGCGCACGGGGAGCTCTCTGATGCGCGTGCTGCCGGGGATAGGACGGGACACCCCCGGTAGCTGCGCATCAGCCGGGGGACAGTACAAGAGAGTCAGTGGCTGAATATAATGTGGGCGGCGTGGCATGGGACCCCCCAGGAGCCTCGGGCCCCGGGTGGCTGCCCAAACCGCCCACATTATAATCCGTCGCTGCTGCCGACATTGCAGCAGAGTATAATATGGGTGGTCCGGACGGCCACTCAGACCGCCCACATTATAATCTTTTAGCCTGCGGCCTAGAAGTATGTCAGTAGTGCACCAAGGTCAGCAAC
The DNA here is from genome assembly GCF_027789765.1 of Dendropsophus ebraccatus. Lineage (NCBI taxonomy): Eukaryota > Metazoa > Chordata > Amphibia > Anura > Hylidae > Dendropsophus > Dendropsophus ebraccatus. The sequence continues at coordinate 44,736,017 of NC_091454.1, read as the reverse complement.
ATAGTGTCGTCATCGCTCACATCCTGCGCCAAGCGCCTCCTGCAAGTATGTCCAAGCTAATGTGGCAGTCAAGAACAACTATAGTAGGGGCTGGCTACTATATAAGAGACAATTTTGGAGGGCTGGATTCTATATAAGACTATTGGGGAGGGCTAGCTACTATATAACAGACAATTAGAGGTGCTGGCTATTATATGGGTCACTATTAGAGACTGGCTTCTATATAGGTCACTATTGGAAGGGCTGGCTACTATATAGCTACTATATGGGGCTCTAAATGTAGGCCTGGCTACTATGTTGGGCACTATTGTGTGTGTGTGTGTGTGTGTGTGTGTAGGGGGGGGGGTTGGCTACTACATGGGACACAATTATGGGTTTACCTACTGCTTGCGGGATTTAATGGGTAACTACCATGTTGGGGCAATTAGTTTAGGATAGTAAGGGAACTAGTTTGGAAGCTGCCCTGTGACCAGTCACATGGTGATGTGTGACGCCACTTCTATGGTGGATGGTCAGTGGAATATAGCTCAGCCAGTTGGGAGGTTGTTGTGACCCCAGTGCTAACTTAGACAAGTGTGATGGTATACCTGATTTCATTTTTTTGTGGCTGGCTATATTGCTCTCCAGCGGTCAGTGACCTGCCGGGTTGCAATGGGTCCCTTGGGCGCTTATCACAGTGGTCCAGAGTGGAGATATGATCCACCCGGACTGTCGGTACCGCCACCCACAGAAAGGTGAAATGACCCAAGGACGGTATAGCTTGTGTGTAGGTGCTGGTGCAATGATCACTAAGTCCCAGTAGAATTAATAAAACTTTTTTTTACTGGCAAGTCTCTGGTAATACAGGTGAATAATGTTTGGCTGATACAGACTTGCTCTCACTGGATCTGCACTGAGAGTTGCTATGGTAGAGAGCAAGATAGCACCTTTTGCCCCGTAGTGTCAAGTTACCCATCCAACAAGAGTGACACAATCCCCATTCCTGGTTACCGGAGTTAAGCAAAGCATCCGAAATTATGTACTTAAACCATTGCTGTAGCTTTGCTCTATCTGGATCAGTTCCTCTGCTTTAGGATACTGTCTTGCACTTTTAGAGATGTTCAAGGCGTGGCTTGGGGTGTCCACCTGACTTGTCCTCTCTGTAAATGTTTAGCACTGCATCGTTAGTGGAAGTGTTGCTTTAAGAAAGAAAGTCCCTGTGTTTTCATACGTGTACACTGCAGCTGGTGTGTCCCGGAAAGGGAACTTGGCGTAAACGTGGTAATGAAGCAGTACCTAAGTTTAACCACAAGATGTCACTATTATTTGTATATGCACTTGTATATTGCACAGCTGTAGTGAACAAGGGGTTATTGTTTGTTATAATCTGCGCACCAATGAGAGCCCTCTTCTCTTCTACACCTATCTCTATTCTCCTTTTTTCTTTACGCTTTCTTCTCTACCACTCACAGGGGACATTACACCTCCTGTAGTTAGTTGTCGCATGGGGAGAGGAAGTGCACGCCTATACTAAGTCAGCCCAGTCTAGTCTAGTGTGCGGTAGTGGATAGACGCACATGGGAGACACAGAGGCTTTTTCTTCAAAAGCTACACCTATTCCTAGTATGTAGTGCTAAGCCACTCAGGAGCGGACAAGTCAGAGAACACCCCAACCCATGCTGTGAACGGCAGGACAGTATCCTGAAACAACAGGAACTGATCCAGAGAGAGCAAAGTTGCTACAAGTCTATGTACTCTATCTCACAGCGCAGATATAACCAGGTAAACTTGGCCACCTTGCTTAACTCAGGTAAGAAGGTCTGGGGCTTGTGTCACCCTAATAGGCTGGGTCACCTGACACTGTAGGGCAACAAGGAAAAAGTGGATGGATCCAGCACGTCCGAAAGGTGAAAAAACTGTTATGATCAGTTTACCTATTTGTGCATTTATTTAACCCCTTCAGGACCAGGCTAATTTTCATTTTTGCGTTTTCATTTTTTCCTCCTTGTGCTTAAAAGGCCATGGCACTTGCATTTTTACACCTACAGACCTGCATGAGCCCTCATTTTTAGCGTCACTAATTGTACTTTGCAATGACAGGCTGAACTTTTGCATAAAATATGCTGCGAAACCAGAAAAAAATTATATGCGCAATGAAATTGAAAAAAAAACACAATTCTTTTTCTTTGGGGAGTTTTCATTTTTACGCCGTGTGTCCTATGGAAAAACATGTTATATATATTCCTCAAATCGTTACGATTACAACAATATGTAACATCTATAACTTTTATATTATCTGATGGCCTGTAAAAAATTCAAACCATTGTTACCGAATATATGTTCCTTAAAATCGCTCCATTCCCAGGCTTATAACGCTTTTATCCTTTGGTCTATGGGGCTGTGTGAGGTGTCATTTTTTGCGCCATGATGTGTTCTTTCTATCGGTACCTTGACTGCGCATTTGCGACCTTTTGATCGCTTTTTATTACAATTTTTCTGGATTTGATGCGACCAAAAATGCGCAATTTTGCACTTTGGGATTTTTTGGCGCTAACGCCGTTTACCGTGCGAGATCAGGAATGTGATTAATTAATAGTTTGGGCGATTACGTACGCTGCGATACCAAACATGTTTGTTTATTTATTTATTTATAACATAGGAAAAGGGGTGTGATTCAAACTTTTATTAGGGGAGGGGGCTTTTTAAACTTTATTAACTTTTTTTAAAAACTTTTACACTAATACTAGAAGCTGGGAGGTCGGCTTCTATAGGATTACATTCCACGAGACCCCTTCAGTGACCTTTTTTTGTGTCCCCCTTTTCCGCTCCCCCCCCCCCCCCTTTTGTCTTGTGTGTGAAGTGTGTTGTCGTGTTATGCGGTAGTGTTTTTTTTTTTTTCTCTTTTTTCTTTTTCTTCTCTCTTTCTTTTTCCCTACACTTTCTTCTTTCTCCTTTATTGGACTTGGTGGGTATTCTGGGGGTGATACCGTTATTACTTAACACCCGGTTTATGACCTACTGGACATGTCTGGAGATGCCCCTTTTCTTTAAGGTATACTAGATCTCCAAGACCATATTCAGTACTAGCTATTTGGTGTGTGCCTGTTAAATTTTGACTTAGGAGTCAATAATAGTAGATTCAATAGATTGGAAGATCAGGGGTAGGGGTTCTTCAGGTAGTACCAGTTTCCAATGTGTGGCTATATATATCACGCCCTCCTTCCAGAAGGACTGGGATAGTGAGCAGGACCATATGCCATGCCAAAAGTCCGTGGCCGGAATCCGACATTTAGGACAGTGGAGGATTCGGTTAGGGTGCAGAGGCGAAGCTGGTAAGTTGAAACCAAAATAAGCATTGTGCATCACCTTAAAAAAGGTTTCCCTCCAGACTTCACATATGACGTGTTTCCTAACACTATCCTAGCCCTCCAGGATCTTGTCTTGGACATCAGGGTCCGCTAGTATGCCAGCCCATTTAGAGAAGATGGCTTTTTTGTCAATGGCTAGGAAATGGTCATTAAGGGCCCTGTAGGTTCCTGAGAGGGTCACCTGCCCAGGGTCAGTAGCCATAAAATCCTCAAAGGTATTAGAGGATAGCTCAGCGGTAAGATTTGCAAGCCTTTTCCTGCAAAAGGAAGTTACTTGCCTTATTGCCAAAAAGTGACGCCCATCCAGACCATATTGTTCCCGGATCTCAGCCTCCGTAAGCCACCGTTTTGCCGACGCATTAGCTGCCTTGCTGACTCTATGCCCCTCTCCCTCCACTCTCTAAATAGAGGGTTAGACTGTCCCTGAGGGAATTCAGGGTGTTGCCAAAGAGGCAACCTCTTGGACATAAGAAATGGGAGGCCAAAGGTCCTTCTGACAGCTCTCCACGCCAGTACCGTATCTCGTATAATCAGCGACTTTTTGAGGAGGGGTGGTAAGGAGGGAACTTTAGTGTGCAGACAGGAGAGTAAGGACCAGGGGGCAGCCAATTCAGATTCCATGGGTAAATTGGAGTAGTAACTGGTGTCATTGATCCAATCCATAACATGCCTCAATAAGCACACCAAATTGTAACCCCGTATGTTAGGGAAATTTGTTCCCCCATCGAATTTAGTTAACATGAGCTTCTGTAAGGAAATTCTCGACCTCTTCCCGGACCACACATAATGAACAAAAGCAGATTGTAACTTCTGAATATCTTTACGTTTAAGTAACACCGGAATGGTCTGGAGGGGGTAGAGAAGCTTAGAGAAGCTCATCATCTTAACCAGATGACACCTGCCCATGAAAGAGATAGGTAAATGGAACCACCATTTTAGTTCAGCGCAAATTTTATCTATAAGTGGGGGGTAATTCATTTGGTAAAGAGAATGAGGGTCAGCACCAATTTTAATGCCCAAGTAGGTGAGGTGTGGCTTCACTGCTCCTGATAGGCCTCGCGCTGCCCAAAAGGCAGTAGGTAGCTTACGCCCCAGCTCTAGAATTTCGCTCTTAGTTGGGTTGATTTTATACCCTGAGAAGGAGCCGAACCGGGCGATATCCCCCAACACCCCATCCAATTGGGCCCTGGGATCCGAGAGAAAAAGCAAGGCATCATCAGCGAAAAAAGCTACTTTAGCTATTGCTTTCCCTACCCTGATCCCCTGATATAGATTACTTTGTCTTAGATGCCTCACAAGGGGTTCCAGGGCCAAATTAAAGAGAAGGGGAGATAGCGGGCAGCCTTGCCTCGTCCCCCTACACAAGGGGAAGCTAAGAGAGAGTCTGGACGGCAATGCTATACGAGCCCTTGGTGCATTGTACAGCCCCCCCAGAAATGTCCTGAAGGCCCCCGTAATACCCAGTCGGTCAAGCACCATCCCCAGCCCGTCCCACCGTACATTGTCGAAAGCCTTTTCTGCGTCAAGGGCAAGTAAAATAGGGGTTTCGCCTGACTCCGGATGGTGCCTCACCCTGTCTAGGACTGTCAGGACCTTCCTGATATTATAAACTGCGGAACGGCCCTTTACAAAGCCAACCTGCACCGGACTAATAAGTTCTGGCAATAGAGTGCTCAACCTGTCTGCGAGAATTTTGGAGGGGATCTTTAAGTCGACATTTATTAAGGAAATAGGGCGGTAGGACGCCGGAAGCAGGGGGTCTTTGTTGGGCTTTAAAAGGAGCTTTATATGAGCGGTATTGGCGTGGAGAGGTACAGTACCTGTATGGAGTAGGTGATTAAAATAAGCCGTCAAAGGAGAGATGATTTCCTCCCGGAGCGTCTTATAAAACTCTCCGTTAAACCCATTCCGGGCCTGGGGCCTTACAGTTCGCCAGCCCTTTGATAGCCGACCGAACCTCTTCCTCCGAAAATTCTGCATTTAATGCGTCTCGCTGGTCTGCTGAGATGGAAGGGAGAAGGGCCAAGTCAAGAAAGGAAGCTCCTTGGTCTTCCACCTGGGGTGGTGCGGCATAAAGTTGAGTGTAATAGTCCTCCAAGATTTTTATTATGTTAGTAGGGTCACTATGCTGGTTCCCCGCAGCGTCTAATAAAGAGGATATAAATTGGGGAGAGAATTGACCTTTGGCTAATTTAGCCAAAAGTTTCCCTGACTTGTTGCCAAACCTAAAGTATTCAGCCCTCAAGCGATCGGCTGAGGCCTTTACCTTTTGTTCCGCCCACAAGTCAAAATCTGACTTGGCTAGTTTCCATTCATCACATTTAGCAGAAGTGGGGGAAGATAGATAAGAGGAGTAAGCATTGCGTAGCTTATCACTAGCGGCCTTGTATTCCGCCCAGGTGCGTTTTTTCAAAGCCGCCATATACGCCATTACTCTGCCTCTCAGGACCGCCTTAGCTGTTTCCCAGTAGAATGGTGGGTCGGAGAGATGACCCGAGTTGTCAGATAGGAACTCAGCCCCCCACCCTTTTAGAATGTTAACGAACTTCTCATCCCTCAACATGTAACCGGGGAACCTCCAAACAATTTCCTGTATCTTCCTGTAGGAGCCAGAAATTTCTATGGAGATTGGTGAGTGATCTGAGATCACCAACTCATGAATTTCTGATCGTTCTACCTTGTCCACCAATGAAGCATTGGTGCACAGGTAGTCGATTCGTGACCATGATTTGTGAGCGTGGGAGAAATGCGTATATTCACGATCCGCGGGGTGTTGCAACCGCCACAGGTCCTGAAGATCCGCCGAGGTCAAGAAAGACGGGAGGACTTTATCCGCGGAGCGTGTTAACCTAAGGCTGTCAGTCGGTCCCTTTCTATCCTCCCCCACATTCACAACCGTGTTGAGGTCACCCCCAACAATCCTGTTTACTACCCCATCTGTCAACAGTATAGCTCCCATCTCATCAAAAAACTTCCTGTTTTCGCCATTAGGGCCATAGATATTATGTAAGCTATAATCAATACCCTCTACATTGAGGGTTACCCGGATCCACCTACCATCTTGATCATGTTCATGAGAAAGCACTGTGTGGCCAAAATTTTTATTGAGCAAAATAAGCACTCCCGCTTTGCCAGCTACGGCCGGAGAGCCATAAAGATCACCCACCCAGAGCTTTCTCATACGCACCATATCATCCTCGGCAAGATGGGTCTCCTGCAGCAAAGGTACATCAGCACGGAGGCGTTTCAAATGACGCAGTACCTAAATGCGCTTGTTGGGGGACCGCAGCCCCTTCACGTTCCAGGAGACCACCTTCATCAGGCTAGCTGTCTAGAGAAAGATCACCAAGGAACACCACTGGGAACAGACAACAAGCAAACAAAGCACAAGACTGGACTCACACACTGGAGACAAACAACAGACAAGAAACAAAATAAACAAATAAATAAAGAAAGAAAGAAAATAAACAACAAACAAGAAAAAAAAAGAAGAAAAGAAGGAGAAAGACAGAAAAAGACAAAGGAAGAAGAGGAGAAGAAAATTCCACCTAAGTGCACTCCAAAGGGGACACCGTAGACCCCCTAGGCACAGTGGTCAAGGACTTCCCTTTTTTCTGACATAACTGGCCCCGCCGTCCCCGGAAATCAAAAGATGATCAAATTACCCAGGTACCAACCAACCACCCCAGCTAGGGATCCTCCCTCCCTCCCTGCAACTCCCCCACAATTAGCCCCTCCCACCCTCCACACTATTCAGTAAGAGAAGCGCAGCCCAAACAAGCCGCATAAAATCCCTCAGAGATACCCCAAGAAACAGCAGGACAATAAAAAAAAAAAATATATATATATATATATATATATATATATATAAAAATAAAATATAAAAAAATAAATAAAATAAAATAAAATTATATATATATGTATTTCCGCACATATATATATATACATACACGCATATATACGTATATACACATATATACACACAGAACTAGACAAAAGAGAAGAAGGGTCTCGCTGCCATCCCACCCCCCCACCAAACAGAGAAAGATACAAAGGCAGGGCAACTAATGAGCTAGGAGATAGACTTTCACTCCCAGCAACTCCATAACAATGATAACAATACCCACACCAGAGTCATAACCAACTTGAACAGGAACTCAAGCATTCAGGTAACATAAAATACAGAAAGTCAAGCCTGATCCTTATTCCAGAGGGTGTACAGGCAACCCTCCAATTCAGAGAAAAGTGGCCATGGAGCACAGATAAAGCCAGCGTCCCATGCTGGCGCCTGCATTTTTCCCCCCTCCCTGGCAAGATATACAGATGAACTATGCAGTCTCTGGATCAGGTGGGCCACTCCGACTGTGCATGATGCCCCAACGATAGCGGGCTCAATATTGCTGGGTAGAAGACATAGGTCCCTCCGGAGACAGGTTACTCAGCAAAGGGTTATGACGTACAGATGGGGACGGTGAAACCGGTGCCGGGGAATGAAGGGGCCCGTCTCCCGGGGGTGGGAAAGTAGACAACACAATCCGCTCCGCCTCCTCTGGGGTCTGGAAAGTGGAGAAGAAGCCATCATCAGACTGCACCCGCAACAGGGACGGGTACTGTAGCTGGAAACGAATTTTTCGGCGGTATAGTTCGGAGCATAGCTTACTGAAAGCCCTTCTACGCCTGGCTACCTCTGCTGAGTAGTCCTCAAACAACAGAACGGTGTTCCCCCGTATCTTGAGGGGGTTGTTGCGCCTCCTAAAGACCCGCATCAGCTCCTGCTTGTCAATATAGTCTAAAAGTTTCATAATGACCTGTCTAGGTCTGGGCGGTTGTTGGGAGTGTGGGGAGCGTGCAGCGACCATGGGATCCGGTCCCACCCTGTGTGCTCGCTCCATGCGACAGAAGTGCTGCAGTTTCAGGGCCTCAGGGAGCTCTCTTTCACACAAAGTATGGAGATCAGGTGGTCTAATAGACTCAGGGAGGCCCACCATTCGGAGGTTATTACGCCTTGTGCGATTTTCAATGTCATCCAGTTTCCTCCAAAGGCGTGCGTTCTCCTCTCTCAGATTATCTATACCCGCTCCCTTGTCCTCACAGCTATTCTCTACCTGCATCACACGCTGCTCCATAGTGTCCATCCGTGCCGCCGTAGCCGACACCTCTGCCTGCAGCTTGGCAAATGAGGCTTGGATAGCTGCCTCCACCGTTTGCTGTATACCGGCTGCCAGTCGCCTTGTCACCTCCTCAGCCAGGAGGGAGTAATCGAGGGGCCGTAGTGGAGGGGAATCAGCAGTCAAGAAGTCCGGCTGTGAAAGCTGCTGCTGCTGGGGCGCCGACATGTCACACTGGTCCCGAGGCTGGTGGCAAGATGGCGCAGAGCACATGGGGGAGAACGAACAGGTCTCTGTCCTAGTGTCCTGGCTTTTCTGGCTGCTGCGCAACATGTACCGGTGCATCTGATTCCCGGTAAGGCCAGGGGTCACTGCCGTCCCTTAACTGAAGTGGTCCGGTGGCTGCGGCTCTATTGTAGTGAGGTCGGGGACTGGCGGGTGCGGGAGCTCTGCTACACGCGACCAGTCATGTCAGCGCCGGAACCGGAAGTCTGATCACTTATTGATCCATGCTGTATATAGTTATACAGCATAGATCGATGAGATAGGCTTTTGGCTTTTGCTTTTTTGCTTTTGGCTGCTGCAGCCAAAAGCTTTTTTGCTTTTGGCTGCTGCAGCCGAAAACAAACGAGTGCCGAGTCGGGGACGGCGCCATCTTGGAGCGGTCCCCGGCCGGCAGCAGTAACGGAGATCGCTCCTCCGGGACAACGTCCCGGAGGAGCGATCTCTGCCACTAGACACCAGGGAAGTGCTGCATCCGGTAATCGGATGCAGCTGTCATCTTTGACAGCTGCATCTGATTACCTTATTAGTGGGCACGGCGATCGGACCGTGCCCGCTAATAGCCGCGGCCCCGGGCTACATGAGGCACCCGGGACCACGGCGGTTTAGAGCGGGGTCGCCGTGCGGCCCCGCTTTGAACGCCCGCACCCGTACAGTTACGTCCTCGTGCGGGAAAGGGTTAAGGAGACTTGTATGGTAGTTCTACAATCCTCTATGCATTTGCAACATAATTCAAGCGACATTATCAAATGTAGTGACCATATTGCAATGACTGCGTTTTGTACAGCTGTTTAATCATGAAACATTAACTCTAAGGGTATATTCACACGGGCGGGCTGGCAGCGAGATTCTCGCTGCGAGCCCGGCAGTTCCCATACACTACATACTTGCTGCGGTCTAAACGACCGCAGCGAGTATGTAATTATACCGCCCTTAACCCCTTCTGCTCCCGCTCGGCTCCCCCGCTGTAAGCATACTTTACCTGTCCTTGCTGCACAGGTCCGGCGTCCTGCTCTCCCGTCCGGCCAATTAGTGTGTTGCCCAGCTGCAGCCACTGATTGGCCGGACGGGAGAGCAGGACGCCGGACCCGTGCAGCAAAGACAGGTAATGTATGCTTACAGCGGGGAAGCCAGGCGGGAGCAGAAGGGGTTAAGGGCGGCAGAATTACATACTCGCTGCGGTCGTTTAGACCGCAGCAAGTATGTAGTGTATGGGAACTGCCAGGACCTGCCGGGCTCGCAGCGAGAATCTCGCTGCGAGCCCGTCCGTGTGAATATACCCTAAAACATGTGACCTGTTACATTTTTCCAATTGACCATTTTGGCTTTTTAATTCATGCACCTGGTTACGGCTTGCAGACATGACTAAGCGCGCATGCGCGAAACACGTCGTCCAGCCACCGCACTCCTAGGAGTGTATCCTAGCTTTTAACCCAAGATGAATTAAAGTTTATACTTTTAACAGTTTTTTCACTTTTCGGACGTGCTGGATCCATCCACTTTTTCCTTGGTGATGTTCATATCAGGCGGGCCGGCTAACCCGGGATCCGTGCACCCCCCTAACCAAACAAACGAGCTTGGGACACAAAACAGGTGAGCTGACACCACCTACTATACTTGTACACTGTAGGGCAACAGGTGGTATCACGACACCAAAAGTCAAAACAAGGGCACTAGTAAACTTCTACTTTCAAGTATTCTACAGGATTCTACCGCCACCGATTTTATTTATGATAAGAGGACTCAGTGATTATTGTTATGGCACGTACACAGTCACTACTCCATCCTTGGGTCATCTCCCCTATCTGTGGGTGGCGGTACCGATGGGTCTGGGTGGGTCACAGCCAGGGGCTGGCTGGCAAGTTTTAGCCTGGGGGCAAGCACATAGCACTGGCCCTTAAGTGGCAGGCTAGCGGCACATCCTTCAAGGACCACTCTGGCCCTTGCCTTCTATTACCCTCCCAAATAAGTGAAAGGAAGGGAAAGGAAGATACCACATGCGCCACAGAATTATAGTATTTGGGCCAGTGTTCCTAGCCACGAACCTGTCTCACCTCCGGACAAGATGTCTCAAGCCCCTGAGTACTTCTTTAAACCTAGTGCTCTCTCACATGCTATATAGCATGTAATAAGAGCTATCCCATATATCTATTGGATTAAAGGGAACCTATCTCAGGTGCACAGCATAGTACCTTAGGGTGCCTTTACACAGAGAGATTTATCTGACAGATGTTTGAAGTGAAAGCCAGGAACAGACTATAAACAGAGAACAGGTCATAAAGAAAAAAAACTGAGATTTCTCCTTTTTTCAACTCCATTGCTTGATCTGTGGGGGCTGAGTGTGTGGATGTGAACAGAACAGCACTAGGGGATAGAAGAAATATACCGTTACTGACCAAATCCAATGCATCATTATATAAGAAACATATATTATCACTGTGACCACAACCATTACCACCCCATACTAACTAATACTACCACACCGTAGCTGAAATCCAGTATACCAAGACCAATAACACCAGTATAAAAAAAATAAATATCACAACCCCTTCACCACCGTCATTACTGAATAACATCCACTGTACAAATACCAGGATCATCCCCATGTGCTGTCCAATTTAGAGGTAAATACCAGCTGTACACAGGCTCTGCACACCATGTAAGTGAATACAGTGCAGTTAATAATGACTCACAGGTGATGTCTTCTCTGATTGCAGTCACTCACTTTTCTTCTCCAAGTGGCACGGCCATCTTTTCCCACAACTCGTCACCACAGAATCTGTGAGATATACATTTTAGGGTTCTTGCTCACACAGTATAGACATCGTCCCATATAATAGTTAGCCCCCCTCTTTGCATCCATATAGTAGTCAGTCCCCCTCTGTGCATCCATATAGTAGTTAGTCCACCTCTGTGCATCCATGTAGTAGATAGTCCCCCTCTGTGCTCCCATATAGTAGTTAGTCCCCCTCTGTGTTCCCATATAGTAGTTAGCCCCCCTCTGTGCATCCATATAGTAGTTAGTCCCCTTCTGTGTAATCACATGGTAATTAGGCCCCCTCTAAGCATCCATACATTAGGTAAGACCCCAGTAGGTAGTAACCCCCCCTACAGCCCCCCCCCCCCCAGGAGACAGACGTAGGTAGTAACCCCCCTGCAGCTGGTGCCCCCCCCCCTTCCTTATTCTTTCCTACCCCATAAATATTATCCCCCTGGGAACTGGTGGAAAGCCCACACCATTGATATTAACCCACCCCATATATGTTACCCCCTGGGAATTGGTGTAAAGGCCCCACCATTAATAGTAAGCCCCCTGCCCGCGTTAATGTTATCCCCCTGGAAACAAGTGGAAAGCCCTGCCATTATTATTATTCACCCCATAAATGTTACCCCCTGGGAACTAGTAGATAGCCCCGACCATTAATATTACCCCCTGGGAACTGGTGTAAAGGCTGCACCATTAATGGTAAGCACCCCCCCCACCACCACGCCATTAATGTTATCCCTCGGGAAACTAGTGGTAAGCCCCCACCATTAATAGCAACCACTCCTCTACATGTACATCCCCCCATATAGAATAACCCCCTGCTGTGCATCCCCCCCATATAAAATAGCTCCCCTGCTGTACATACCCCATATGGAACAGCCCCCCTGTGCATCCCCCATATAGAATAGCCTCCCCTGTGCACCCCCCCCTTATAGAATAGCCCCCCATGCATCCCCCTTATAGAATAGCCCCCCCTGTGCATTCCCCCATATAGAATAGCCCCCTGTGCATCCCCCTTATAAAATAGCCCCCCCTGTGCACCCCCCTTATAGAATAGTCCCCTGTGCATCCCCCATAAAGAATAGCCCCCCCCCCTGCATCCCCCAATATAGAATCGCCCCCCCAAACATCCCCCTATATAGAATAGCCCCCCCCCTGCATGCCCCAATATAGAATAGCCTACCCCCCTGAACATTCCCCCATATAGAATAGCCCCTCTGTGCATCCCCCCATATAGAATAGCCCCATTGCTGTACATGTACATCCCCCCATATAAAATAGCTCCCCCTGTGCATCACAGCATATAGAATAGACCCCTGTGCATCCCCCCATATAAAAGAGCCTCCGAGCATCCCCCCATATAGAATAGCCTCCGTGCATCCCCCTATATAGGATAGCCCCCCCTGTGCATCCTTCCATATAGAATAGTCCCCATGCATCCCCCCTTATAGATTAGTCCCCCTGTGCATCCCCTATATAGAATAGCCCCCCTGTGCATCCCTCCTTATAGAATACCCCCCCTGTGCATCCCCCCTTATAGAATAGCCCCCCGTGCATTCCCCTTAAAGAATAGCCCCCCTGTGCATCCCCCATATAGAAGAGCCCCCTGAGCATCCCCCCCATATAGAATAGCCCCCCTGTGCATCCCCCTTATTGAATACCCCCCCTGTGCATCCCCCATATAGAATAGCCCCACTGTGCATCCCCCCATATAGAATAGCGCCCCTGTGCATTTCCCTTATAGAATAGCCCCCCGTGCATCCCCCTTATAGAATAGCCCCCTGTGCACCCCTCTCTTTAAATACCCCCTGTGCATCCACCAAATAGAATAGCCCCCTGTGCATCCTCCCATATAGAATAGCCCCCCCTGCATCCCCCAATATAGAATCGCCCCTCCTACACATCCCCCTATATAGAATAGCCCCCCCCCCCTGCATGCCCCAATATAGAATAGCCTACCCCCCTGAACACTCCCCCATATAGAATAGCCCCCCGTGCATCCCCCTTAAAGAAAAGCCCCCCTGTGCATCCCCCCTAGAGAATAGCCCCCCCTGTGCATCCCCCTTATAGAATAGCCCCCCCTGTGCATCCACCCATATAGAATAGCCCCCTGTGCATCCCCCTTATAAAATAGTCCCCCCGTGCATCCCCCCTATAGAATAGCCCCCCCTGTGCATCCCCCATATAGAATAGCCCCCTCTGCATCCCCCTTATAGAATAGCCTCCCCCCCGAACATCCCCCCATATAGAATAGCCTCCATGCATCCCCCCATATAGAATAGCCCCCCCTGTGCATCCCCCTTATAGAATAGCCCCCCTGTGCATTCCCCTTATAGAAAAGCCCCCCTGTGCATCCTCCCATATAGAATACCCCCCCTGCATCCCCCAATATAGAATAGCCCCCCTGTGCATCCCCCTTATAGATTAGCCCCCCTGTGCATCCCCCAAATAGAATAGCCCCCCTGTGCATCCCTCCTTATAGAATACCCCCCCGTGCATCCCCCTTATAGAATAGCGCCCCCGTGCATCCCCCTTAAACAATAGCCCCCCTGTGCATCCCCCCTTATAGAATAGCCCCCCCGTGCATCCCCCTTAAAGAATAGCCCCCTGTACATCCCCCATATAGAAGAGCCCCCTGAGCATCCCCCCATATAGAATAGCCCCCCTGTGCATCCCCCTTATTGAGTACCCCCCCTGTGCATCCCCCATATAGAATAGCCCCCCTTTGCATCCCCCCATATAGAATAGCCCCCCCGTGCATCCCCCTTATAGAATAGCCCCCCTGTGCATTCCCCTTATAGAATAGCCCCCTGTGCACCCCCCTTATTAAATACCCCCCGTGCATCCATCAAATAGAATAGCCCCCTGTGCATCCTCCCATATAGAATAGCCCCCCCTGCATCCCCCAATATAGAATAGACCCCCTGTGCATCCCCCTTATAGAATAGCTACCCCTGTGCATCCCCCCATATAGAAGAGCCCCCCTGTGCACCCCCCATATCGAATAGCCCGCCCCCTGTGCATCCCCCCATATAGAATAGCCCCCCCCTGTGCATCCTCCCATATGGAACAGCCCCCTTGTGCATCCCCCCATATAGAATAGCCCCCTGTGCATCCCCCCTTATAGAATAGCCCCCCCGTGCATCCCCCTTATAGAATAGCCCCTCCTGTGCACCCCCCTTACAGAGAAGCCCCCCTGTGCATCCCCCTTATAGAATAGCCTCCCCCAGTGCGTCCCCCAATATAGAATCACCCCCCCTGAACATCCCCCTATATAGAATAGCCCCCCTGCATCCCCCAATATAGAATAGCTTCCCCCCGAACATCCCCCCATATAGAATAGCCCCCTGCACATCCCCCCATATAGAATAGTCCCCTGCATCCCCCAGCCAGCCACCATCACATCCCCAACCCCCCCCCCCCCCTCTGTGTGTGGACCCATGTGAAGGGGTTAAAAAAAAACATTCTCACCTCGCTCTCCCGCAGCTTCTTCCTCAGCCTCGACCACTAGCAGATCTTCACAGCAGCTTCTCCCTGCTGCAGCACGGCGGCGGCCCTCCTTACTCTCCTTGAAGGTCCTCAGCGGCACGCTAGGGAAGTGGCGTAAGCCACTGGGGATGTGGTGCAGGTGCCCGCAGACGTGCTTGCGCGTGGCATGTCTACGGCCGCGGCCCTGGCACTTTCCAGTTGCGCCCGCTGCTGGAGGGGGCTGGAGTTAGCACCAGAGGTCATCCTCCGGCCTGAAGAAGCTGCTGCACGGCCCGGTGACGTGGTGGGGAAGACCGGCCAGGAGGGCATATGTCCCTCTGCCCCCCGGCCCAGTCCGCCCAAGGTCACAGCTCCACTCCGGACCACCGTGATAGGTACTCAAGGGACCCCCCACAGCCCGGCATGTCACCGACAACCGGGGAAAGGATATAGCCAGCTCCCTCACACTAAAAGCAGGTGTGCCTCCATACCTGTGTGCCCCACTGGCACTGGCATCACGACAATCTACCATTTGGCTGAGCTATAGCCCAACCAACTACTGCATCAGTGGTGTCAAACATCATTATCTGCAAAGTGACCGGTCGTCCATAACCAGGCTATACCACCACTACACAGCCATCATGGGTGGCACGTGCAAGAGGTGATGTGGTTAATTTCCTCCAGAGAGGCGCCCTCTGTTTAGCAACGTCAACTGCTCTACCACACTACGATTGTCTGCCTCTAGCAGAGGGGTGCAGGGGATGGGGTATAATCATGTCATAGCAATTTATCATATCATTTATCATAGTGCACAGCGCTGGGAGACGCACACCACTGAATGCCCGGAATTCTGCACGCTGCTCTGTAAATGTTTGTACAATTTGTATAGCCTCAATAAAAAGAGTTAAAAAAATCACTAGAGAGCTCCCCGTGCGCCGGAAGTCACAGCCACAGGCGCACGGGGAGCTGTCTGATGCACGCGCTGCCGGGGATAGGACGGGACATCCCCGGCAGCCGCGCATCAGCCGTGCAGTGGAGGATTATAATGTGGGCGGTGTGGCGTGGGCCCCCCCGGAGCCTCGGGCCCTGGGCGGCCGCCTAAACCACCCATATTATAATCCGCCACTGGCCGGACCTTAAGATGTTATCACATGACGCCAGTGCCAGTTGGGCACACAGGTATGATGGCACACATGCTTTTATTTTAGAAGGTCGGTTGTACCCTTTTCCCCTGTGGTCAGTGTCCTGCCGGGCTGCTACGGGGTCCCTTGGGTTAGTGTAGTCACGGATGGCCAGAGTGGTGTAGTGACCCTTGGAACTCAGTGACTATCGGAACTGCCACCCACAGAAAGGGGAAGTGTCTAAAGGGTTTAGTGTATAATGTGTCGGTGTGGGGTGAAGAATCACGGAATCTCTTTATCATAAATAAACTTGGTTTTACTTGAGAGGTACTTGTGTGCAGCAAGTCATACAGCTTTCTATTGACAGTATAGGTTTCTCTTGAGAAAGCACTTGACAATACACTTGATAACACTTGTAGACGAATACTTGAAAATATAACAACCAGATCTGCAATAGGAATGTAGTGGAGCGTGTTGAGAGATACAAAGAATCAGAGTAGCAGAGAGAAGTCTCAACCCAAGTAGTACTGTGCTTTGCCGGGATGTTGGAGGATGAGGTAGAAAAATACTTAGAAGAAGAAGAGAATACTTGTGCCGGTGTATTGACCTTTGGGTCTTCACACCACCTTATGTCCACTAGATTTGGGGGACCCGTCCTAGAGGGTGACACAAGGCCCAGACCTTGTTGCCTGGGATGAGCGGAATGCTGAGGGTTCCCTGCTGACAAACACGCTAGGAGATAGAGTTCCTTGTCACGGCCGCGGCGGCGTCCCGTGCTCCGGGCCGCCGCCGCGACCTCCCTCTGCCCCATGCAGCTGCCGGGGTCCTTGTACAGGGACCCGGCGCTGCTACATGTTCGGCCCCGGGGGGCGCCTTACCTCGCCCCGCTCCTGTCTCCGTCTGTGCCGGCCGGCGCATGCGTCCCCGCCTCCTAGGGCGCGCGCGCGCCGGCTGTCTCAGATTTAAAGGGCCAGTCTGCCCCTAATTGGTGTATGCACACAATCACTCCCTATAAAATCCAGCCCTGCCCTACAGGTGTTGGAGCCTCTACATGCTTCCCATAGCGTTTGGCCCAGCTCCCTGTTGTTCCTGACCTTAGTACTTGTCCCTTGTTCCTGTCTTCAGTCCTTGTCCCTAGTCCTTGCCCGCTGCCTTCCCATTGTTCCTGAGTCCTGTCCGCCACCTGCGATCACGTCTACAGTCCTCTGCCTGCACTATCTCCTGCCTACTGATCCTGCCACGCCTCGCCTGCCGTCACTAGCAACCAAACCAGGGGTAGCGACCTGGGGGTCGCCTGCCGCAGCAAGTCTATCCTGCCTTGCGGCGGGCTCTGGTGAAAACCAGCGGCCCCTTAGACTCCGCTCCCTGGTGAGGTTAGTGCTATCGCTAGTGACGGTCCAGTGGATCCACTACTCCAGGCGTTACAGTAGGCTCCAACCATGGATCCCGGCGAGGTGCCTGATCTCCGTGACGTTGCCAGAGTGGTCGCTCAACAGGCTCAACAAATCCAGCAACAGTCGCAGCAGATCCAGCAACTGACTGCCGCCTTACAGCAGCATACTACGGCTCAGCGCTCTCCACCACCTGCAGCCACCGCGAGACTTCGACTGGCCCTCCCAAGTAAATATGGAGGCGATCCCAAGTTGTGCAGGGTATTCCTGACTCAGTGCACCATGCATATTGAACTTTTAAGTAGTCAGTTTCCCACCGAGAGCTCTAAAGTGGCTTTCATCATCAGCCTATTGGAGGGTAGAGCTCTGGCCTGGGCCACGCCGCTGTGGGACCGAGATGATCCTGTTGCTGCCAATCTCCGAACCTTCCTGGCCGAGTTTCGCTCCGTCTTTGAGGAACCTGCCCGTGCTACTTTTAGCTGAGACGGCTCTTCTCAACCTCTCTCAAGGGAGCTCCTCTGTTGGTGACTACGCCATCCAGTTACGCACCCTGGCAGCTGAATTGGACTGGAATGAGGCCGCTCTATTAGCCACCTTCAAGAAGGGCCTATCCAGTCGAGTGAAAGACGTGCTCTCCGCCCGCGACCTCCCTTCATCTCTGAACGATCTAATCCTACTGGCTACCAGAGTCGACAACCGATTTTCCGAGAGAGAGGAGGAGGTCCGGCAAGAGCGACGACTAAGCCTGCCCCGTCGCCGTCGCCATCACCGTCTAGCACCGGTGTTCCAGAATCCTGTTGCTCCTGTACCCCAGTCGACTCCTGAGATTCCAATGCAAGTGGAACGAGTTCGCCTGACTCCTCATGAGAGGGCTCACCGACTAGAGCTGAATCTCTGTCTCTATTGTGGTGGCTCTGATCACTTTCGGCAGAGATGTCCCCAACGTCCTCAGTGTCCGGGAAATGCTCGCACCTAGGTCCGGTAGGAGAGGCCTCCCTAGGTGTGAATGCCACCTCTCCACTATGCCAGTTTCCATCCAGACACCCTCAGGACAAACTCACCAAACTACTGCCTTCATCGACTCCGGGTCTGCGGGCAGTTTCATCGCAGCTACCTTGGTCCAAAGATGGCGGCTACCCGTGATCCAGCTAGCCCAACCTCTGTCTATCTCCTCGGTCACGGGCGAGACTCTTGCTGAAGCTGTGCTCTACCAGACTGCACCTCTAGTCCTCCAGGTGGGCGCTTTGCATCAGGAGAGGATCTCCTTCTACGTCTTGCGCCATTCCTCTTCCGACATCTTGCTGGGTCTACCTTGGCTGCAATTACATACCCCTAAGCTAGACTGGAGAACCGGAGAGATTCTCAGTTGGGGTCTGGACTGCCCTAACCGGTGTCTGAAGCTTCCTCAGCCCAAGGGCTCTGTGACGTCACTTGACTCTGTCAAGCCTCTACCCGGCCTACCGGCAGAATACCAAGACTTGGCTGACGTCTTTTCTGCCAAAGAGGCGGACTCTCTACCCCCTCACCGGACATATGATTGTCCCATAGACCTCCTTCCTGGAACTTCTCCTCCACGAGGTCGGGTGTACCCTCTCTCCGTGCCCGAGACTGAGGCCATGTCTTCCTACATCCGGGAGAACCTACAAAAGGGTTTCATTCGCAAATCCACATCTCCTGCTGGCGCAGGATTCTTCTTTGTACAGAAGAAGGACGGTTCTCTTCGCCCATGCATAGACTACAGGGGCCTAAATAAGGTGACAGTCAAGAACCGGTATCCTCTTCCACTTATCCCTGAACTATTCGACCGTCTCCGTGGAGCCAAGATCTTCTCTAAGCTGGACCTCAGGGGAGCGTACAATTTAATCCGTATTCGTGAAGGAGATGAATGGAAGACTGCTTTTAACACCAGAGATGGGCACTACGAATACTTGGTCATGCCATTCGGCCTATTCAATGCCCCAGCGGTCTTCCAGGAGTTCGTTAACGACATCTTCCGAGACCTCCTCTATGTCTGCGTCATTGTCTATCTTGACGACATTTTGGTCTTCTCCCCTGACCAGCAGACTCACGTGGCACAAGTGCGTCAGGTCTTACGAAGACTACGGGCCAATCATCTGTTCGCCAAGCTAGAGAAGTGCGTTTTCCATCAGCGCAGTCTTCCGTTTCTTGGGTATATCGTCTCCGACCAGGGTCTACAAATGGATCCGGCCAAGCTCTCAGCTGTTCTCCAGTGGCCACATCCTGTGGGACTCAGAGCTATCCAACGCCTCCTAGGATTTGCCAACTATTATCGGCAGTTCATCCCTCACTTTTCTACCCTGGTCGCACCCATCGTGGCCCTCACTAAGAAGAGGGCGGATCCCAGGCATTGGCCACCTGAGGCCGAGCAAGCCTTCACTAGCTTAAAGTCAGCCTTTGCTTCTGCTCCTGCGCTAGTTCGCCCGGATGCCACCAAGCTGTTTTCACTTGAGGTCGACACGTCCTCTGTAGGCGCTGGAGCCGTCCTCTCGCAAAAGGACGCATCAGGCAAAACCCGAACCTGTGGGTTCTTCTCTAAGACTTTCTCCCCTGCCGAGAGGAACTATACTATTGGCAACCGAGAACTCTTGGCAATTAAGTTGGCACTGGAGGAGTGGCGTCATCTCCTAGAGGGGGCTAGACATCCGGTAAATATCTATACGGACCACAAGAACCTTCTTTACCTCCAATCGGCCCAACGTCTTAATCCCTGGCAGGCCAGGTGGTCGCTTTTCTTTTCACGTTTCAACTTCGTCATCCATTTCCGTCCGGCTGAGAAGAACGTGAAAGCCGATGCTCTCTCCCGAGCATCTGACGTCATGGGACAAGAGGACTCCCCTCGCCACATTATACCTCCCGATCGCCTAGTGCCAGTCGCCACATCCACTCTTCAAAGGGTGCCTCCCGGTAAGACCTATGTGCGCCCTGCTCTTCGTAGACGCATCTTGAAATGGGGTCATTCCTCTATGGTGGCCGGGCATCCGGGAGTTCTAAAGACCGGGCAACTGATCTCCCGCCACTACTGGTGGCCTAGCCTACTCCAAGATGTCAAGGACTTTGTGGCTTCCTGTACCATCTGTGCCAGAAACAAGTCCTCCCATCAAAAACCTGCCGGCCTACTTCAGCCCTTGCCAGTTCCAGACCGCCCCTGGTGCCATATAGGCATGGACTTTGTCACAGACTTGCCTCCATCTGCGGGTAACACGGTCATTTGGGTTGTTACTGACCGCTTCTCCAAGATGTCCCACTTCGTGGACTACCTTCAGCTCCTCGCCTGGCCCAGCTGTTCTTTCAGCATATCTTCCGCCTACATGGTCTTCCTCTTCATATAGTGTCTGACAGAGGCTCACAATTCGTCTCCAGATTCTGGCGTGCTCTCTGCTCTCAACTCCAAGTGAAGCTGGACTTCTCATCGGCCTATCATCCCCAGACCAATGGGCAAGTGGAAAGGGTCAATCAGGTCCTTGGCAGTTATCTTCGACATTTTGTCTCCGCTCGCCAGGACAACTGGTCCAGTCTGCTTCCATGGGCGGAGTTCTCCTACAACCATCTGGACTCGAGTTCCACAGGCAAGTCACCCTTCTATGTGGTCTATGGACAACACCCTCGTCCTCCTCTGCCTCTCTCTCCATCCTTTGAGGTCCCAGCCGTGGAGGAGTTGTTATCTGACCTGCAGTCGATCTGGGAACAGACTCGACAATCGTTGCTCAAGACATCTGACCGCATGAAGGGCCAGGTGGATAAGAAAAGAAGACCCGCCACGAGTTTTCTCCCAGGTGACAAAGTCTGGCTCTCGGCCAAATATGTCCGACTCAAGATTCCCAGCTACAAGTTGGGCCCTCGATTCCTCGGTCCTTTCTCGGTGCTAAAACGCATCAACCCTGTCACCTACAAACTCCGCCTACCCCCTACTATGCGGATTCCGAACGCCTTCCATGTTTCCCTCTTAAAACCAGTGGTCCTCAACCGGTTCTCCGATAAGTCTTCGTTCTCTGCTCCACAAGCCGTCTCTGACAACGTCTACGTTGTTAAAGACATTCTGGCCATGAAAACTGTCAGAGGGAGAAGGTTCTTCCTGGTGGACAGGAAAGGATTTGGTCCTGAGGAGAGGTCCTGGGAACCCGAGGCTAACATCCTGGACCAAGATCTCATCAAGAGGTTCCTGCAGGCTAGAAAGAGGGGGAGGCCAAAGGGGGGGGGTACTGTCACGGCCGCGGCGGCGTCCCGTGCTCCGGGCCGCCGCCGCGACCTCCCTCTGCCCCATGCAGCTGCCGGGGTCCTTGTGCAGGGACCCGGCGCTGCTACATGTTCGGCCGCGGGGGGCGCCTTACCTCGCCCCGCTCCTGTCTCCATCTGTCCCCGCCTCCTAGGGCGCGCGCGCGCCGGCTGTCTCAGATTTAAAGGGCCAGTCTGCCCCTAATTGGTGTATGCACACAATCACTCCCAATCACAGCCCTGCCCCACTACAGGTGTTGGAGCCTCTACATGCTTCCCATAGCGTTTGGCCCAGCTCCCTGTTGTTCCTGACCTTAGTACTTGTCCCTGTCTTCAGTCCTTGTCCCTAGTCCTTGCCCGCTGCCTTCCCATTGTTCCTGAGTCCTGTCCGCCACCTGCCATAACGTCTACAGTCCTCTGCCTGCACTATCTCCTGCCTATTGATCCTGCCACGCCTCGCCTGCCGTCACTAGCAACCAAGCCAGGGGTAGCGACCTGGGGGTCGCCTGCCGCAGTAAGTCCATCCCGCCTTGCGGCGGGCTCTGGTGAAAACCAGCGGCCCCTTAGACTCCGCTCCCTGGTGAGGTTAGTGCTATCGCTAGTGACGGTCCAGTGGATCCACTACTCCAGGCGTTACATTCCTAGGCCTTAGCAACTTTGCTCTATCCGGATCAGCTCCTAGCTTACTGCTGTCTGTGGAGACTGTCCTGCTCTGTGACTCTCCTAGTCCACGGCATGGGTTGAGGTTGTCTCTGACTCGTCCTCTCCTGGAAGGGTTTAACACTGCATAGTGTTGTGTAGTGTTACTGAGAAGAAAACTGTTTGCTGTGTCTTGTCTTGCTTCCTACCCATACGGGGTTCTGACTAAGACTGACTTCCTAAGACTCTTCCTTTCTCCCACGCGACTTCCTTCCTCAGCGTATCTAAAGTGTGCTGTAAGTTGGTGAAGAGTGCAATAGAAGAAGTAAAGAGAGAGGTTCACAGATCCATGTGACATACAAATAAACAATAACCCTTTACACACTTCAGCTGTGCAGCATCTAAACACACATATCTAATACAGCGACATCTAATGGCGAAACGTTATCACTACCTTCATCACCACTTTTACACAATAAGTACAGGCTTTTACGAAGGATGTAACCAATAGTAACACCCATGATAGGACACCACATATACATTCTTAATATAATAAACATATACATTGTTTTCCCTTAGCTGTTCATTACAGTTCACTTTGCCTAATCCTTTCCTCCAGCACCTGTCAGTTACCTGCCCAAAGCTGTTGCAGAACATTTCATTTCACTGCAAACTATTGCACAATCGGTGAGGTTGCACCACCTGCTGATTCATTCAGCAAATGGAAGCATGTTTTACCAATAAAGATGTTTATGTAATGTGCATATGACGGTTAGATGGCATTCCTCCCAACTTTTTGGATGGCCAAAGAGGGACACTTGTGGTTCATGCTAGGAAAATTTTACAGACATTTCTATACTTTTTTTTTTTAATTTAAGAATGTATTCACATATACAGGATCTGCTGCAGATTCATGCATGAATTACATTGATATCTTCAAATCTGCAGCAGATCATGTATGTGTGACTGCAACCCTCAGGTACCATTTACACGTCAGTAACGCTGTATGTAATTGCGGACAGGAATACAAATGTGTTTCAGGAGGGTGCTATTCCACGGGCCGTTGGGGGCCTGATTAATAATGTAAACGAGCACTAATCTGCTAGATCCTATCCTGGGCCTACTCCACGGCCCGATAATCGTTTAATGAGGGCTGCAGGGACATCGTTACCGATGTCCTTGTAGCCCTTGTTTAAGCAGCATACATTACCTAACCAGGCTACAGTTCTCCTGCGCTCCTTCTCTCCCAGTCCCGCGCGCAGCAGCAGCTTCGGATCGGCCTGTCTGAGCTGCTCAGCCAATCACTGACAGCAGCGGTCCTGGCCAGTGATTGGCTGAGCGGTCTGTCAGCTCAGACAGGCCGCTCCGAAGCTGCTGCTATGTGTGGGACCAGGAGAGAAGGAGCGCAGGAGAATCCCTGCAGCATGGTTAGGTAATGTATGCTGTTTGTGAAATCGTCGGTCGCGCACTGCTATTCCAAGTAGCGATGCGCGGTCGGTGTCCGATGGTTTTAGGTTTGCACCTAAATAAATGATCAGTTGATGACACTTTCATCGGCTGATCGTTGTCTTTATTACACTGAGCGATAATCGGCCGAATCGGGCGATTATTGCTCTGTGGAATAGGCCCCTAACTGTCCACATTTGCAGGGACCCACTGTCATATAGTTGACATGGATGCACAATGGCTTAGTCGTATTTTTGTGGCACGGATCATGACCCCAAAATAGATTTACACCTACAGATGTGTGTATGGGGCCATATGATCTGCGAGTGAGAAAGGGGCCATAATGTCACATGATTCATCTGAAAATAACAATTTTTAGAATTCAATTTTCACCACATGATGGAATAATTTGCAAGTTTGGGTCTATTATACAATTAGAAACCAGACACTTTCTAGAGCAACCTAAAAGGTTTATTAGGGTAAATTCGGGCGAATCCGCAGCGGATTTAATGCTGTGAATTTGCAGCTAAATCGGCAGTGGATCGATCCCCTGTGAATTCCAATGCAATTACATACTCGCAGCGGGATTGTCATCCCGCTGCCAGTATGTAAGTGCCGACCGCATTAACCCCCGCCGCCCGGGATGATACATTACCGGCATCACGATCCGACGGCATCTGAGGCTCCCGGAGGTCCCGCACAACCAATCAGTGCACGGCCCTGCCAGTCACTAATTGGCTGCTTCGGACCTCCGGAAGCTGGGAGCCTCAGACGTGGTTGGATGGTGGTGACGGTAATGTATCATCCCGGGCAGCGGGGGTTAATGCGGCTCGCATTTACATACTGGCAGCGGGATGACAATCCCGCTGCCAGTATGTAATTGCATTGGAATTCACAGGGGATCGATCCGCTGCCGATTTAGCTGCGAATTTGCGTTAAATCTGCTGCGGATCCACCCGTGTGAATTTACCCTTAATGCAAATCTAATTCCTAGGTCATAAAGAGGGACATGTAAGGGGCAAAGAGGGACGTGGGTCGAAATCAGGGACTGTCCCTCCAAAAGAGGGACACTTGGGAGGTATGATTTTCAGTTGCAAGCACAAAATGGTCCCATCCCTGGACGATCAGTAACCATGACAGCTGTTGCATATGAGCTATGAAACTTTTCCCTGGAAAATCCAGTAGACTGTATTTATATAGTCGGTAGAGGGCGTATTCCTAAAACTGAGTAAGGTGTCGTGTCAGTCCTCAGACTCCCTCAGATGTAAGGCCAGGGGACCGATTCCGGACACTGAAATGGCACTTGTTAGAAGGTAAAATGGGCGCTGGGCTGCACAGTGAAAACTGCGACCACGTGACGGGGCGGGGCTGGTGACGTCACATAACAGCAGTGAAATTGGCGAGTCCGTTAATAAGCCGCAGCAGACGCCGTCAGTGAACTGTCAGGTTAAGGGGGCGTGGCTCCTCCAAATCAGCTTTGGCGCTAGCCCTGCTCGCAGTTATAAGGAGGCGGAGGGCGGGGCAGTGCGGCCGCGCGTAAAATGTTGAGGCGGGAAGTGGTGGGCGTGGACAGTAGGCCACTTCAAGCGCCAGAGTCTTTCACGTATCACGCAGTTAAAATTCAGAGACGGCGAAACACAATTGTGGCGTGGCGCACGAACATGCGCCCCCCCCTCTCTCGCCAGTATGTCACTGCCAGGGCACGCATCGCTCTGTGTACTTGTCCTGCGTGACCGTCGCCTATTACTGTACAGGCCCTTCGGGCAGGAAACACCTGCGCAGGTTATGTCATTATACAGGGCTGTGGTCGTCGGCGGAAGCCCTGACTGGCCGGCCTTGTTACCGTAGTCTGGTGTACGCGTAATACATAGGGGTGAGCAGCATGATGTGTCTAGTATATACAGTGGCTGAAATAACTGCACCTAGCGGTACCGCGTCTACTAAGGCTGCTAGTAGCTTCACGCCTACTCAGTGTGACTTCTTGTGCTTGTTGGCAGATACTACACCTCAGTGTGTCCCCCATAGTGTAACAGTGGTTATATTCTGCACATGTTGAATAGGTGTAACCCCAAGGAGCACATACAGGGCAGGCATACAAGTCTGTGCAGCACTGTAGAATACTGGTGTGTTCTCTAAGGATCCATTTACACTGACAGATTATCTGCCAAAGATTTGAAGCCAAAACCAGAAACCGACTATAAACAGAGATCAGCTCATAATGGAAAGCCTGAGATTTCTCCTCTTTTCAAATCCATTCCTGGCTTTGGCATCAAATCTTTGGCAGATAATCTTTCTGTGTAAATGGACCCTTACATGCTGTAGTACAAATGAGAGAGGAATAATGAGAAGTATCAGGCTCTCCCTGTGTGTATGTGCTATGCCATTCGCATATGTTGCCAATTCTATGAAGGTAACGTTTTGTGTGGATATGTGTTGGGTACTCGGGATTTACATGTGCACTCTAGTAAAGCGTATTGAGGAATGAGGGTATGGAGCCCTAAAGTCAATATACTATCAGGTAAGGCAGCAATTAGTTTTTTTTTCCCCTAATACTACGTGGGGTGGGGGCAGTTGCCAGTGCACAAGGAAAAATGTCTGAGTGCAGAAACTGGGTGGCATTTTGAAAAATATTCCATGCCATACTGCACTGGTGCCAACAGGGTAATGTAAAAAAAAAAAAAAAAGCTTACATGAAGGGACATTTGCTAAGCGTTTTTTACATGAATAGACCGACGCAGAGCTGCTGATGCCGCTGTCCTTTTTTTGAGCTACACACAGCACTGGTCTATTCCTAGGCACTAGCCTGAAGCCCTGGAAGCTGGCCATTGTTACCCCAATGTGATTAAACCTTCCCCCCCATGATGTGATCAGTCTATTCTATAAGGGTTAAGCCCCTATTACACGGGGCGACTGGAGGAGCAAATGATAGCTGATAACTGCCGCCGCTACTGCAAGCTGGGGGAACTGAGGGGGGGAACTGCCCCAGGAGATCATTAGACCGTCAGGGCAACCCAAAGCGGATAGCGGCAGTCTGCTGCCGCCGCTCCTATTGCGCGGATCAACTGCAGCAGATCGCTGCTATATTAGTAGTTTGTCTTTCAACATGTTGAAAGACAAACGACTGCTACGATCAGCGAACATTGTTCATGTCGGCTGATTGTTGCCTTCTATTACACAAAACGATTATCGTCCATAACAGCCGATAATCGTTTCTTATAATAGGGCCTTTGGGTGCCACAACAGATGTCTACAAAAGTGTTTAGATTTGTGGGTTTTGGAATGATAATAGGCTGGTAAAGCTTTGGGTTTTGTGCACACACAATCGTGTGACCCTTATTTTTTTTTACTGTTGCTCAGTCTACCCTTCATTTATCTCCTAAAGTCTGTATAACATTAAAATAAGTGCAAAGAGAGTCAATAACGTTCCTAAACCAGCCAGGGAAAGAACTGTGTAGCTTATCCCCTTCATGGCCCAGCAGAGGGATGCTCAGTGTCCCTAAGTATGCCCCTGCCATCATCCTAACCAGCAGCCACAGCCCGCACAGCTCTGGGAGTCGGGTCGTGACATCACCATTTTATCAAGGAAGTGAAGCCTTGATACAGTAGTAAGTGCAGGGAAAAAAGCATGTTATGTGCATTTCCCATAATAAGTGTATACCATATTCATACTTGTGTTGTTTGGGGGCAGCCTTCTCCGCCGGTGGTGCCGGTTGGGTATTGGTGGGGCATTTTGGGTTTGGTCCTGTGACGTTGGGGTTGCAGGGCCATTCCATGGCCTCCCTTCCCTGCACGTGCATGCTTTGCAGGGTCGGCAGTTGCTGACCACCACAGTGTGGAGTTGGCGTAGGGACGCGTGTGAACCAGGAGACCGTATGGTTTGATCAAATTATATACCGACATCCTGGTGTTGGTTTTTAAAATTAGCTGAGCGGCATTGGTATCAGCCATAGGTGTGATGTGCAGTAGCTCCTTTCTCTCCATGTCGCATTCCCGTAATAAGTGTATATTGGTGATTTGTATAACTTTTGGGGGGCAATAAAATACTTAAATTACATTTTTAGCCAGACATCCCCTTTAACTTTTATTGGGGGAGGGGCTTTGGCACATTTTTTATACTCCCTGGGGGAACTATTACATGCAGTCATTAGATTACATACACTGGTCAATGCTATAGCATTGATCAGTGTTATTGGCGCTCCTCACGTAGTACCTGCCTGTGACAGACTCATCAGTAGAGCACTGATCGGACCACACTGAGGTAAGGAGAACTACTCTGGCAGTCTGGGAAAATATTTGAGAGCCCTGCAATCACACTGCAGGGGTCCCTATTGTTAAGTGACCTGTCACTAAGGCTCCTTTCACACGTCCGCAATTTTGTAGACGTCACGGATGTGGAAGGCATGATGTGTCAATATCATGCCAGCAGCTCAACTCTTTAGCTTGCTTCATAGTGCTGTAGGCACATAATGGCGTACGGGTACTTCATGGTGACAAGCACCCATGCTGTACTCTTACAGCATAGGTCCTCTAAAGATTATATTAATTTTTTTGAAAGCTGCCTCCTCAGCTGTGCCTCACCAACTACTAGTAGGCACTGGTGTATGGCACTGTTCAGACTAAAACAAACAGATATCATGCTCTCTACTTGTCCCTGACAACATACATGTGTCCAATAACATGTTTTATGTTCTTAGTGGATACATTTACAAGTCAGTCTGGTGACTGTGTGCACAAGTCAGCCCCAGTTGGTGCCGTCTCACTGCACATACAGTCCGATCTAGTTAATAACAGATCTGTTTTCCAATGCTATGCTGAGTATAGAACTCTCAGCTTCGTACAGTATCATACCGCTACCCACTTTTAGTTAAATTTTCATAAACATGGCAGCAGGACACCTTATTTTAGCTATTATGTGTCATATAGACTTTGTGCTCCCTTAGGGTATGTGCACACTGAGGAATTTAGACAAAACCTCAGTCGCGGAATTCCAGGCTCGCGCCTGATCGCGGACTGCAACGGGCGCGCGCGTCTCCGCCCGTGTCATAGACTCCATTCTATGCAAAGGCGGATTCCGCCCTCCGTCCAAAGAATGATCAAGTTCATTCTTTGGACGGAGGAAGGCATCCGCCTGTGCATTGCTAAACTGTCTAACCCAGTTCTGAAACTACCAAAAATCCATTTGTTTTGGAGTCTTTGTTCTGTATTGCGTGGCTGTACTTCCTGGTTGAGCAGCTGTACATAGTACTACAGGTTCCAGAATGCAATACTTTCCCTCAGCTGTTCATCACAGTTCCCCACCCAAATCTGTTGTAGAACATCTAGGCTGTGTTCATGCATTGCATTTTCATTGTGTTACTGAATTAATTGCAGTACTTTATCATTTCATTGTGGTCCCACCCACACTGCGCACTGTTACTACCTGTAATGCCGATATTGGGGGGAAAAGTTTCATCTCCATGCACATATTCTGATCATTACAAGAAAGAAAGAAAAGCATGTCATATATAAATGGGTGACACATCCATAATAAAAGAATGTATCCTCAAGAATCAAACTACAAGTGCAAGACTAACATGATAAAATCATTTAAAAACACAAAAACATACATAGGACAGTGTCTGATAACCACTGTACCAGAACACACCGACAGGTACCAAATGTAACACTCCCTCCTATTGGCCCAAACACTGAATATACATCAAAGAAATATATATATGTGTGAGTAAATAAATACACATGTACGTGCTGGGTTTCCTGGACCCCGACATGGACTCCTTCCTATGGTGATATCTATTTTTCATTTTCCTTTAGTTCTTATTTTTCAGTTACCTGATGCTACTTATAGTTTTGTGTCCATTGGAGCAGAGGCCCATACACATACATGTGTATTTACTTACTCACACATATATATTTCTTTGATGTATATTCAGTGTTTGGGCCAATAGGAGGGAGTGGTACCTGTCGGTGTGTTCTGGTACCGTGGTTATCAGACACTGTCCTATGTATGTTTTTGTGTTTTTAAATGATTTTATCATGTTTGTCTTGCACTTGTAGTTTGATACATAAAGATTTATTGCTTATATTCTTGAGGATACAGTCTTTTATTATGGATGTGCCACCCATTTATATATGACATGCTTTTCTTTCTTTCTTTCTTTGGCCGGGTTTACATATGTCCGGCGGTGCGGCGGCGTTTCCCTCCGGCGCAGGAGAAAAGCGCCGGAGGGAAACGCATCTTTGAACTGATCCCATTGTTTTCAATGGGATCGTTCAAAATGTGCGGCGGTGAACTAGTGGCCGCCGCATCACCGGACCGTCGGTGCGTTAGGACGCATCTTGCAGCGTCCTGGCGGACCGCCGGTCCGGTGATGCGGCGCCGCACCAATTCAATCGAATAGAGCGCCGGATGCCTGGCCGGGCAGGACGCATCCCGTTCGGCTCTGGCATCCGGCGTTCAGGCAAATAGTACACAAAATAAACATATATCTCCCCCTGTGTGCTCTCCCCCTCCCCTATAGTCCCCCCTTGGTCCCCCAGTAGTATATCACCCCCCCTGTTTCTCCTCCAGTAGTATATAGCCCCCCTGTTGCCCCCCCCCCAGTAATATTTAGCTTCCCTGTGTGCTCTCCCCCAATTAGTATACAGCATTGCTGTGCGCTCTCCCCCAATAGTATATAGCCCCCCATGTGCGCTCTCCCCCTCCCATATAGCCCCCCCTGTGCGCTCTCCCCCTCCCATATAGCCCCCCTGTGCGCTCTCCCCCTCCCATATAGCCCCCCTGTGAGCTCCCCCAATTTAGTATATAGCCCCCGTGCGCTCCCCCGCAAATCCCATTGAAAATGACAGGAAAACTATACTGGGGAAAAAAATGTCAACTGATGAGCTGAACTTGTGACAACTGATGGAAACTGATGGCAACTGATGGTTTTTAATGAAAAGACGGATAGAAAAACTGATCACAACTGATGCATTTTTGGCATCAGTTGTGGTCAGTTTTTAGGCAAAAAACGCAACTGATGCCAACTTATATATGTAAACCCAGCCTTTCTTTCTTTCTTTCTTTCTTTCTTTCGTATAGGCTTTTTGATGTCATATTAGGTTGAGCACCCTTCATTATCATTGTGATTCATTTCTATCAGTAGTGCCCTGTCTTTTCTTTGTATGAAATTGGACATATTATGATCAAGCATTTTTTTATATTTGAGGTTGAGCCCCACAATAAGGACCTTATCCGATAATATCTTACATGGGATATACTGTTTATGCCTTGTTTTTTGTCCAGGTGGGATTGGCAGTGCCGGCTGTGATTCTCTCTGCTGTTTAGCATCATATAATTGTATTACTGCATCATTTTTGTCAAGACGCTGCAGTACTGCAATGAAACTCCAACATGTGTAATAGCTCTAATCTCACTGCAGAGTTTTGCACAATGAGTGAAGTTGCAGCAGCTGCTTCTGCTTGGTCAGTGATGGTGAATCACTCAGGGGATTGGGGGATCCAGCCAAGCCTCCTGTGACATCACGCCCTGTCCCCTGTCTGCATCATCAGCCTGTGCTCAGCAAGCACACACTGTGAGACAGAGGCATGGAACCTTTGTCTCCTAACATGGGAGAGCAGTGGGAGCAGGAGACAATGTAGATTGGCATAGAGGCTGGATGTCAATCAGCAACCAGTGTGGCAAAACCGCACAGATATGGTTATACATTTTATAGACACATCTATATAACTTTTAATGTACTTTTAATAGAAAAACAGTTTTCCTTATGTGGAGTTCCCCTTTAACTCATGTTTTTTGTTTTTTTACTGCAGTTAGCAGAGTCCTGCAGAAGTGTCTGCGCTGTTGTACATTCTTTTTTTTTAATATAGTTCTGCATCCTAATGTGTATGGTTGATGATTTCCATACTGTCTTTGAGGTAGTGCTAGGGCCCTATTACACGGGGGGTGATTATCTGCCCAATTGGGCGGATATCACCCCGTGTAATAACGACAACAATCGGCCAAGGAGCCGATCGTTGGCTGATGGTTATCTATCAACATGTCATAAAATCAACGCCTCCAACTGTGCATCACTACTTTTAAAAATGTGTCGACGGCTGATGCAGGGGTAAAGAAAAAAAGATGATACTTACCTGTCCAGTCTCCCCTGGTGTCCTCCTGCCTTGTTCCTGTGTTACCCGCTCACCACAGTTGCCCCCAGCACTTTCGAACCCATCTCTGAAGTGACTGGCCGCGGCGCTATGCTGTATAGGCCAGTAATTAGTCTGTCAATTCAGAGAAGGGGGACAGAAGTGTCCAGAGGTGGCTGCGGTGAGCGGGGAACACAGGAACAAGGAAGCAGGAAACTGGTTAAATGTAACCTGACCTGCTATTGGCTACTGTGGGATTATCGTCAGATAAATTGATAAATCTGCACCATTGTTACTAGCTGCAGCAATAAGTCTGTTTATACACAGGATGGGTTAACTCTGGGTTTGTCTCACTGTTTCCATTACAGTATGTTTAAATTTTGAAATACACAACCATCATTGTAAGTGGGAAAAAAAAAAAAGGTGTGCGTTTCAATGCATTTTCTAAATGTGGGGGAAATTGATTTTTGCTGTATGGCATACATTTTTTTTTACTTTTAGATTCTTTACCCTACTATTGTGTTGGTTATACGTATACATTAAAGAGATGCCAACAGCAGTGTGAAACTAGTTATATTTATAGCTGATTAATGTTCTGAAGATCCAAGGATTCAACATAACTCACTCTATAGCACAAATATTAAAAGTACAGGGAAAGATTGATGCATTTTTAGAATATCTGCCAGACTTCCACTTTTACGTGTTCCATGACAGACCTGACGCCCCTCCCACTGGAAATAAGTTAATGACTATGGGGGAGATTTATGAAAGGGTGTAAATATACACTTGGTGTAAACTGCCCTAGCAACCAATCACAGCTCCTGTTATGTTTTACCAGAGCTGAAAGCTGAGCTGTGATTGGTTGCTTAGGGCAGTTTACACCAGGTGTATACACCCTTTTATAAATCTTCCCCTATGAATCTAAAAGACCATGTTTCAACATTGGCTAAGACCACACTGGCTAAGACCACACCTATGTGGTTATCAATTGCCATACGATGTTGCCAGTTAATCCTTGTAAATATGGGTGAAGAAATGGGAATGCAGTTTCAGCCACATACATTCCATTGCATGTGGGAATGCTGCTTAAATCGAATGTACCAGCAGGTACATTGCTTTAAGATTTTAACATCAATAGACTGGTGCCGCCACAGGGATGCTTTAAAGAGTACATCAGGTACATCCTCTTTAATCTGACCCACGGATTGAACGGCACCGTCACGGGGAAGCCGGTGTCGCGGTCCATTTTTGGAACCGCGTCCCGGTTCCAGTGTATGGCGCCGTTCTATCCACGGGTCCCGGGCTGGTGTGAAGCACAGGAGGCGGGCCGGCCCGCCCCCAATGGGAGGTAATTCCCTCCCCTCTATGACGCGGCTCCTTTAGAAGTCAATGGGGGCTTGAATTCTGCTTGAATTCCGCTTGCATTGACTTGACAATTCTTCCGGCGTAATGCGGAATCAGCCGGCCCACAGAATGGTGTCTATGGAGCAGGCGGAAAGGCACACAGCCGTGAGCGCGTACAGGCGTAGAAATTCCCCTGAATTTCTCCACGAGGATTCCGTAGTCTGAACCCGCCCTAAGGCTATGTTCCCACACAATTTTTGTTCCGTATTTTGCAAGCAAAACCAGGAGTGGATTGAAAACACAAGAAGGCTATGTTCACACACTGTTGTAATTGAGTGGAAGGCTGTCATTTAATGGCAAATCATTGCTGCTGTTTTAAAACAACGGCCATTGTTTTAAACTAACAGACATTATTTGCCATTAAATGATGGCCATCCTTTCAATTTCAACAGTGTGTGAACATAGCCGCCTTGTGTTTTTAATCCACTTAAGTTTTGGTTGGCCTAAGGCTGGGTTCTTTTCAGCCTAATATGGATGCAAGTCCCGGCCTACAGTCATTAGACCTACAATCTTGCCAGAATTTGAGGTAGGGCTGGGTGAATAGCGAAGAAAACCCCCAAAATGAATATGGCCTCCACTTGATCTCTTCCCAGTTGTCTTTTTTTTCTTGCTGCCTGCCATACCCATCCGGCACCCGCAGTCGCCAACTTCAAACAGCTGCTGCACCTGCCGCAGAGGACACTGCCGCAACATGTCAGGACTCAAGAGAACAACTCTCTAGGCCCCCACCTCTTCATCCACCCATGAGCCGCTGTGGCCTGGAAAGGGGTCCCTGGAGCTCGGGCATGCTGGTGGTGGGGAGAGTCAAGAGCTGCAGCTTTTTGAAGTTTGTGGTGTGGGGAGCATCCATTGTGTTTGGTGACACAAGACCTGATGATGGTTCTGATAGGAACCACTTCACACACCAGTCTGTAGCTGCCCGCAACAACACACTTGGAGCAGCATCTGCAGCGCGCTTACACCACCACTATGGCGGGAAAGGACCCCACTGACACATTTCTGATCATATTGGCTCCTAATATGTCCAGTTTCTATGGAGCAGGTTATTACTTTTGCGCTTTGGCGCTAGTTATACCCCTGTTGTCTCCAAATCCCAAAAGAAAGTAACCTAAATTCTTAGCCGCTGTCAGCAGCTCTCCGGTGGTCCTGACACTGGGGATGTCTTCAGCTCTGCTATACTGGTTGTGGATGTGACTATGTCTGGCATGGATTGCCAACAAATAGGCAGCAGATATTGGCATTAGGGAGGTCAGAATAAACCAGCACTGAAAATTATGTGGTTTTCCTAAATGGCTGTGGCTTGCAAAAAGGGGGCATTGTTTATAAAAGGGGTGTGGTATAGTAATCATGGTTACATGTTCAATTATTGTTGGTGATGAATTTGATTTAGGCCATAATCGTCCAGCTCTAATTTGTGGTCATAATATGGGCGCATAAATGCGTCCATATTAACCCCTTAATGACAGAGGGCTTTAACACAAAAGGTGTACATGTGCACCCTCCCGGGGTTTAGAGCTATGGAGCGAGCTCAGGAGCTAGATTCACTTCACAACGGGTGAGGACCGGCTGCTATCAGCAGCCAGGTCCTCACCATCAATGACGGGGTGGTTCTGCAGCCTGCCATTAACCCCTTAAATGCTGCAATTACTCCTTTTACTTACCTGTTGGGACCCCTGCATAATGCCTGCTGAAATTCAGCCTCTGATGATTGCAGTCTATTTTGTAAATACGCTCTCAGAATGTGTGAACAAACTCTTACAAACGACTGCACAATCTGTAGACCAAATAGGCTTCTTTCTCTAAGCAGTTGTTTTATTATATTGTATTGAGGCAACACTAATTCTGAGCAAATTATAGGTATTAAGTGGTCCAACTAGTGTCTCTTTACAGATGTGTAAGGGCCAGTTCACACAAAGTAAAACTGGCGGAATTATGTGGTGGAACACTACCAGTGGAATTCCGCCGGCCTCCGTGCCAATACAGGCAGTCTATGGGAGGGCTCGCGCCTCCTCTCTTTGGGTATGTGCACACTGAGGAATTCTTTAGGAATTGTAAAGGAAAGTTTTCTGCTTGAAATTCCTTGCCTATTCAGCTCTGGCAGAATTTGAGCAGAATTTTAGTCCCCATTGACTTCTATAGGATTCCTCTCAGTGTCCTGCTTTGAATGAATGAAAGGGCGCACGCTCCTCCGCTACCACCGCTCTCAGTCTAAGGAAGTGACATGCAATTTCTTTGAGCGGAGAGGAGAGGGGCAGGAAGCGGACGTGCTCCCTCTCATTCACTGAACAGGACACTAAGCACGCCGGAATTCTGCCGTTCTTGCTCAGTGTGAACGGGGCCTTTTGGCAGAAAGCAGATCAGCGGCAGAAACAGAGTGGAAATCCCATTGAACACAATGGGACATTGCTCAGTTCATATTTTACAGGAGGAATTTCAAGCTGAAATAAGAGTGGATTCCTCTTCAATTCCTCACCCTTTCCACAGTGTACACATACCCTTAGCGCGGAAGAATTTCCGGTCGCTTCCTGGTCTCTGACACGGGCTTGAGGCGTGATGTTCCAAGTCCGCTCAGCCAGTCAGTGTCTTGAGACGTGACGTTTCAAGTCTGCTCAGCCAGTCAGTGACAGAGGCAGGATCCCACCCCCGTCACTGACTGGCTGAGTGGACTTGAAACGTCACGTCTCATGCTTCAGAGACCAGGAAGCGGACGGGCATCGGGAACTGGAGCGCTGCAATACAGGACCTGCCGCTGGAACCGGGGAGGTGAGTGGACGTCGCTGCCCTCACCCACTTCCTCCCCGGCCAGATCAAAAAAAGCCCCCCACCAGAGTACCCCTTTAAGACTGAAATCTCACATTTTGGAAAACTTCTGCTGCAGTTTGTTGTGCCAAAGCCTGAAGTGGATTCAAATGGGATGGAAAATATAAACGGAGGACTTTCGTGTTAGGAGATTATAACCGGTTAGGAGGGTATAGAACCTGTCTTAAATTTGGTATTCCTGATGGTTTTCTGACAGTAAAAACTGACCTGGACCCCCCACCCGACCCAACAATATCATTACATGAGGTCCATTATTGCTGTCAGAAGTGATGGAAATCCTGATGGTGACTGAACATACTTGTGAATGGACTCCAGCTATTTGTGAGATATAGGTACAAGGACGTTATCATCTCATAAAGTGATTAAATACTTCCAGGATACAAGACCGAAACCATGTCCACTCAACTATACAGCAAATGGATTTAGCTTATTCACTTTAATGGGGCAGTGCTGCAATTCCCCGCACGGCAGGTGGCGGGGTGCCACCATGCAGGAACAGACTGTGAAGGCGATACATTGAAGCTTTGTCCCATCATTCTCAGAAAGGCTAGCCATGTACACTAGCTCTTAGGCTGGTTTCAGACAGCTGCATATGGGCGAAACCATGCCCACATGTGGCCATTGTGAAGACCATCCATTAGTACAGCCATATATCTGCTTCTGTATAGTAGAAGTCCTGCTTCTAATAACCTCAGCTGAAGCCATCACAGATCTGTGGTTCTGCTAGGGTGTGTGGCTGTAAAACATGCACAAATCCAGACCCATTTTACTCCAGTGAAATTGGCCATGGCTTGTGGGCCTTTCATACACACTGTAATACATCCATGTTTTGATGGCTGAAAATCTATCATCTCTGGTTCTTTTAAACTGAAAGAGTATGTAGTTGCGGGTGTATTATGGCCATAAAGTGGCCTTACAGTGGGGGTATTTGTCCCTATTAAAGTACATTATGTGGGTGTATTATGGCCACTTACAGTGGGGGTATTTGTCCCTATTGAAATACATTATCCAGGTGTATTATGGCCATAAAGTGGTGGTATTTGTCCCTATTAAAGTACATTATGCGGGTGTATTATGGCCATAAAGTGGTGGTATTTGTCCCTATAAGGGTATAAACCCACACACAGTATATGCAGCAGATATGCAACAAATAGGCAGCAGATTTGTTGGTACAGATTTGATGCTGTGTTCAGTTATTTAGATCTAATCTGCTGCGATTTTGCTGCGAGTTTGCTGCGTATCGCAGCAGTAAATACGCTGCATATACGGTGTGTGGGTTTATACCCTTAAAGTACATTATGCGGGTGTATTATGGCCATAAAGTGGCCTTACAGTGGGGGTATTTGTCCCTATTAAAGTACATTATGCGGGTGTATTATGGCCATAAAGTGGCCTTACAGTGGGGGTATTTGTCCCTATTGAAGTACATTATGCGGGTGTATTATGGCCATAAAGTGGTGGTATTTGTCCCTATTGAAGTACATTATGCGGGTGTATTATGGCCATAAAGTGGTGGTATTTGTCCCTATTAAAGTACATTAAGGATCTCTGAGACTTCATACAACAGACGTGATAATTTCATCCAAACAAGGGATTCTAGTTGTAAATGGTTGGTGTGTAATGAGCTGGCGCTTTCCTCAGGGGGTGTGCAGCCCATGCACATGGTCAGTCTCCAGGGATGACTTAGCAGGTACACGGTGCACCGCGTCTCGTGGCCCTGGGTGACTTCCTTTGCACTTGCTCGGGCCGCCTCCCGCCCCTGTCATCCGTCCCTGTCACCCACAAGGCATCTCACCATAAGCAGAAAGCAGCAGAGATCCAATACGAAGTACGTCACTAGTATTCCTGGGCATCACTAGGGTAAGGTGATGGCAGGAGGAGGCGGGAAGACTTCTAGAAGGACAAGATAGAGGGGCAGCACTAACGAGGTAAAAGTAAGAGGCTGCTACTAGTGGCTGAACTTAAGTAATCGGCAGCCAGAGGAAAAGGCGCAATGTTGTGCCCTGCCAGCTAGGAGGGTGAATAAAGTGCATGGTGTGCAGGGCTCCCACACTTGTGTACAACCTAGTGCAGCAGCAGCAGCGATGTTCCATGGCAAGGAGAGGATACCATCAGGCTGCAAGGGACACGGGTTACACCCCCTCCCTAGCAGGAGACTGACATAGGATTGAGTGCAAAGTAAGCCGAACAGCACCCACCCCCTTTCCCAGCAGAGCAGCCTGCAACCATTCATATCAGCATACACACGCACATAGAAATATGTATATGTGTAGATTTTACAGCAGATCAAGGAAGTGTGCAGCCGAGGACGATCAGCCGGGAGCGGGGGGGTCCGCCTGAGCAGCCATTGCACTTGGAGGCTGAGGATTCGGCTGTGACATACATGGGAGTTACTTTGTATCCAGTCCTGAGAGCCGGGCAGAGCAGCAGGGCTTCTGTGGCTACAGTGCGATGAGCCGCCGCCGCCGCTGGACTTTCTCTCCAAGGCTCATGGTCTTCCCTGTCTTCTCCGTGGGATCCTCCCCTATTCTAACCTGAGCTTCTCTCCACGGCGAAGACAGCACGGAGCCCAGAAGGTGAGCCCTGGCGGGGGGCCGGGGGCACAATTGGGGTGTGATGGAATGATGGAAGTTGTGGCTGCTCTGCCAGCTGCCTGGATTGTGCAGAATTTGTAGTGAGCCCCATAGAGGAGGAAGCTGCAATAGGTGGGGGAATGTGCAGCATTAGGCATTGCGCATGTTGGGCAGTCATGTTTAAAGAGTAAGAGGGAGGGGAGTCCTAGAAACAGCAACTTTTACCGAGCCCTCCATCGCCTGTTTACGCTGGAAACTCAGTATTAATGACTGCGGCACTTGGCCCCGAGGCATCGTGCTCAGTCATCCTCCAGCGCGCCTGGCACTGCCCGCGGAGGGCACACTCTGCTGGGAGCACGGCTGGATGGTGCAGCTACTTTCCTCCATGTGCACCTTCTGCAGCAGTTCTCGTATTTCTCTGCCATACATAACACTGGTGATGCTAGCAGTGCTGGGTGAGGGGAGGCTCCTCTGGGTTATGGCACAAGGTGGCTGACAACTGTGCTGCTAATGGAAATATACTGCTGGCCTCATGCTGCACGTTGAGGGAGACAACTGTAGGGGGCGTGGCTGTTGTTTACCTTCTGAAACTCGCTGTTCCCATCGGGCAGCTCTGGGGGCGTCTTCTAGATGCTAATCACTATCACCATCATCATCACCATCATCATCAGCTCTCTGTATATAAACATTTCGCCAGTGCTATGCCGTCACCTCCACTGTGACACTTCCTGGCAGCATGACTGCTGGACATTACATTATGGCTGATCATTGCTGTCACCTGGCAGTCATGGCCTCTGAAGCCAGCCGCATACTTGGCAAAGTGCTGCTCTTGTCAGATAGTGATAGTGTAGGGGTTGTTTACATGTGTGGTCATATGGTCAGGTCAGACATGTGGGCTCAGGGATCTGCCCCTGCAGCTCATTCTGGCATTTAGTCTTATGTGATGGTTACAGAGGGGCTTGCCTCACTGACTATACTACAGTGTACCTGTGGGAACATGACAAATTCTAATTGTCTGAAAGTAAATGGTCTGAAAACCCCTTCTATAGAGTCTGAATATGCACTTACAGATTTGTGTATTTAAGAGTTTTCCTATTGGGGTATATGGAGATCAGAGAGGAGCATACAAGATTGTATTGCTGATTTATTAGTGTAGATGCTTTGTGAACTGTATTATGTGTGTTGTTAACACCTGATCTTCAGGGGGCTGCCAACTCACCAGTGGGTAATGGTGAGATTGGGAAACCCCCTATTATCATCAGTGATTTAGAAATAACTTTTATATGTTCTTTTAGTCAAGTCATGCTTGTTTCAGTCTTTTAAGAGTGTTTTACAGCTGTACAGGTCATGTACAAATATACTTTGTTTTATGTAGTAAATGGCTCTAAAATGGAAAACAATAGTATAATAAAGTTTTCTTTATATGTACCTGTATGGGTGGATTACTGAGATCTGTTTCAATTTGGTTGTGGGTAAGTAAAAAGCATGTCTTTATTCTGGGTATTATTAGGCTTAGTTATAGGTGTCTAATGTAGGCTCAGTGCCACAGGGTTTTGTTTTGCATGTATGTGTAATGCTTTGTTTTTTTTTTATGTAGTTTGTATCTTGTCACGTCATTGATCACCAGGACATAGACAGGATCACTGTCATTTCTACATAGCATCCTCTACTGGACCTCCTGTGTTCTCTGACAGCCATAGCCTATACCTGTAACTGGTATTTTTTGTGGTTCTGCAATTCTAAATCAGTGTGTGTAGGTAGGTGGTGCCTGACAATGTATGCATTTATGCCGGACTACTTGTACATACAGCCAGTTACCAAGGGGATGGAAATAAGTTGCTGACAGTTTTAAACTCTGTCAGTGTTAGATGACGTCTTTTACCTTCTGTATATTTGCTGTGGTTAATCTCCTCATTTAAGGATGCATAGAGATGGCCGCTGTTTCTGGCTTGTTCATGTGACTACAATCTCCATTTTGTGGGGTTGCGTATCATTGAGGAAATCTTAGGTAGCAGCTAATTTTGCTTGCTACTGCTGAAGATCCCTGGCTCACACACAGCTCAGTATGAAGCCAATAGTAGTTTCCCTGACATTCTGCAGGGCTGGAGGAAAGAGTGAAATAGCGATTGGCGGAGGTGAGGCTGCTCAGTGATTGGTTGGACGGTGGGAAGGTGTGGAGGGGAAGTGTTTCTTGTACTCAGATTTCACTTGGTATGTGTAGCTAGTATGTCACAAGCTTATGTCACATTACATATGCAGGACGCTGAGGAGCTGGCTGTGTATAGAAAATCTACTTACAGAATATAAAACCAGTATCATCAGTTTCGTTTTATGGAAAGTTAATGAACATTTTAAAAGCCTGAGGCAAGATATTGTTTGCTGGTAGTACTATTGTGCAGCTATTTTTAGTTAAGGATCTATTCAGTCGGTATTTGCAGTATACTTTGGGAGGATTGCCTGATATATTTCATTGTATAGGCATACAGTATCCTTGTGGCAAGCCACTATGTGGAATAATGAAGTCCCCTATTCCAAGCCATGATGGGAGTTGTAGTTTTGCATCAGCTGGAGAGCCACAGTTTGGAGACCACTGGTCTGCACTGTTTTAGGGATATGCCAATCTGATGGAGGGTAAAAGGATGAAAGAGAACTATAGGTATGTTTGATATATGTGCCTGGAGCATAAATTCCGCCATACTTCTGTGTGTTTGTGCTCCAAAAAACCTTACGGGTACATTTACATGTAAAGAATCTGCTGCAGACATCAATGTAATAAAATGATTGAACAAAGCAAATCTGCAGCATCAAATCTGCTGCAGATCCTGTAGTTTTGAATGTACACTAAGGGTATAAACACACACACACCGTATACGCAGCGTATTTACTGCTGCGATACGCAGCAAATACGCAACAAATACGCAGCAGATTAGATCTAAATAACTGAACACAGCATCAAATCTGCTGCGTATTTGCTGCATATGTGCTGCGTATACGGTGTGTGTATTTGTACCCTCAGGCTAGATTCACACAGGATTGATCCACAGCGGATTTGGCGCTGTAAATTCGCAGTGAAATCCACTGCAGATCCCTTAACTGTCACTTTCAATGAGATAACATGCTCGTGTCATTCTGCTGCGAGTATGTAAGAGACAGCCCCCGTGGCCGGTACATGCATTAGCAGTCTGCGCTCCAGCTTGCCTCAGGGCTCCCTGTGTCTGGACATCCTGCTCAGCCAGTCACTGCGCTGCCCCACTGCAGCCACTTATTGGCTGAGCGCGACA
The DNA here is from genome assembly GCF_027789765.1 of Dendropsophus ebraccatus. Classification (NCBI taxonomy): domain Eukaryota; kingdom Metazoa; phylum Chordata; class Amphibia; order Anura; family Hylidae; genus Dendropsophus; species Dendropsophus ebraccatus. Next base: position 44,694,010 of record NC_091454.1, on the reverse strand, counting down.
TCCAGATGCAGATCGGCAATGTATGTACCGGGCCGTGGGGGTTAGGGGGGCTGCATTTTACTGCGCTGTGAGCATGTTATCTCATTGAAAGTGACAGTTAAGGGATCTACATTGGATTTCACAGCGAATTTACAGCGCCAAATCCGCTGTGGATCCATCCTGTGTGAATCTAGCCTTAGGGGGACATGTATCAAGTGGCGTACATATGTTCTTCGGCGTAAAGAGACTATTTGCGAATATTTTATTCGCAAAATGGCCGCTTTGCGAATAAAATATTCGCAAATTGGCTCTTTGCGCCGGGTATGCCGGAGGGCCAGGAGGGTGTGTGGTTGGGGCGGAACAGGGGGCGCGATTCACTATTTTTTTCTCTAAAAGATACGCCGAAAACCTACTCCATTCCTTAGCTGGCGTAGGTTTTCGGCCGCGCGCACCGGAGCGCATGGGATTTATGTAGCTCTACATAAATCTCTGTAGCGCCGGAGATGCGGGGACATTTTTAAGTCCGGCGTAAAAAACGTCGGACTTAATAAATGTCCCCCTATGTGTAAATTCAAAACTACAGGATTTGCAGCAGATTTGATGCTGCAGATTTGCTTTGTTCATCTAGCCTTAGAGGAACCTTCATCCCAAGGCCGCATTTACATGTTCCGTGTTCCGCATGGAACGCGTACATGAAAGGCCTGTACCGAAGTCTGTCCCCCACACTGCAGGATCTCTGCAATGCTGCTGGGAGCGGGGGAACTGTACAGATATGCGCCGCTGTACAGAGATGCAGCCATGTGGGGGACAAACTCCGGTACAGGCCTTCTACGTCCGTGTTCTGTGCGGAACACAGAACGTGTGAATGCAGCCTTATGTTTATGATGCCTCCAGGTAGACACTTTTGTCTTAAAATGAACCAATAATTACCATTTAGTGTTCTGAGTAAATTAATGTTATAAAGCATGCTGCAATGTTTCCTACCATATATGCTGCTTGTTTCCTTTTGGCTCCTTCTCCCCTAAAACATAGTTATATTCGTAGTTATACACCGGAGAGGGGAGTGACTGCAGCCCAGAAGCTGTGACTTGTTAGATAATTGTTTCCCTTTAAAGCATTACAGTAATTTTTGAGATGTCTTGGGTTACTAATACAAGAATTTTTTTTTTTTTTTTTGCTCCATATATCCATGTATCTTGGGATCAAGGCGGTTCTCAAGAGTGCGATCAGTAATGTTTTACGTATCAGACATGTCAAAAATTACTCTAAATGACTGTAACACTTTAAAGGGGGTGTCGTCTTTTTTTTATTTCAAATAAAATAGGAAATCATACACTATGAATAGACCAAACATGGCATTAGTCATGTAGTAAATTTTTGAATGTTACATCACATGAAAGCCTTATATGTTTAATATATGTTTTCAAAATTTTGTGTATGTACCCTATGGCAACAGCAATCCCAGTGGGATTACAGCCAACACTGACAAACTGACTGACCCACCGACTGAGAGAGACGGAAAGATTGACGCTGACCGAAAGACTGAGGCCCCCTTAACACATCCGGAAAATCTATCCGGATTTCCAGACCCATAGGGATACATTAGTCACGGTTTCCCTTCAGGATTTTTCCTGAAGCGTGTCCATTCCGGAAAATAGGTCAGAAATTTTTAGATCCTGTCCTATTAAAGTCTATGGGAGCGCCGGAGCCCCGGACGCTTTCCTGATGCATGTCAGGAAAGTGTCCGGAGCTCTGGTTTGTCTGCACACCCCCTACTGCAGGTACCCCTCTCCCCCGGAACTCACCCTCCTGTACCTGGCTCTCCCAGCCTCATGCTGCCCCTGGTCTGCCCCGGCTTTCTGGTGCCGCCAATCCGGTGTGTCCCGTCCTCCTGCTGCTGCCGCACCATCGACCTTCCTATTTTGGCCCCCTGGGCCCCCCCTTTCGCCCCCCCCACCCCCCCGGACCTCAGGAGATGACACAGTACATGGAGATGATGACACAGTACATGAGGGGTGAAGGGGCACGGTAGATGAGGTGGAGACGGTGGCAGGGTACACGAGGGGGGTACAGTGGCAGGGTACATGAGGGGGCGCAGTGCAGTGGCATAGTACACTAGGGGGACACAGTGGCATAGTACACTAGAGGGGGATGGGGTACTTGTGATGTGTGTTGGCATACTAACTAGACCATATTGAGAACACTTCTTTTCTTTTTATTTCTCCTGAATCCTGAAGGCATTTCCTGATGGTTTCTGAAGGTAAAAATGGATTACTGTCAGGAAATCCTGATGCCTTTTGAGGCCTCCTGATCAGGATTTCCTGACAGTAAAAAACACGTGTGAATGGGGCCTGACAGACTGAGACTGACACGCAGCACTTATAACCTCAGTCTTCTCCATCTTCCTCTCTGTCTGGCTGCTCTCCACACTGCACTGTAAGGTTGAGGACCTTCGGGTCGTGATCAGGTCCTTCACCCTTTTCTCTCTGTGCAGGTCCTGCTCCTTTCTCCTGTGTCTTCTGATGTTCAGCCTACTTACCCTGCACTAGAGTGAACTGGTTGAACTTTAGAACACCGAGCCTCTCTCCCTCTCTGGGCCGCTAAAGGCGCTGTGGGCCCTGGTGCTAGCCCTGGGTTTACCTTGATCTTTTAAAGAAAATAAATGTTCCTTAAAATTGCTCTATTCCCATCCTTATAACCCTTTTATCCTTTGGTCTATGGGGCTATGTGAGGTGTCGTTTTTTGCGCCGTGATCTGTTCTTTCTATCGATACCTTGCTTGTGTATAATTGACTTTTTGATTGCTTTTTATTACAATTTTTCTGGATTTGATGTGACCAAATCCAGGTCACATCAAATTTGATTGCGTTATGCCGTTTGCCGTGCAAGATCATGAATTTGATCTTTTAATAGTTCAGGGGGTTACGCACGCAGCGACACCAAATATGCTTGTTTGACTTTTTTCATTTATAAAATAGGAAAGACTTTGATTAGGAGAGGGGATTTTTTTTTATTAAAACGAACTTATTTTTTAACTTATAGATGAAAGAGGTCGTCCAGCGAAAATCTTTTTCTTTCAAATCAACTGGTGTCAGAAAGTTATATAGATTTGTAATTTACGTCTATTAAGAAATCTCAAGTCTTCCCATACTTGTTAGCTGCTGTATGTCATGCAGGAGATGTTGTTTTATTTTCAGTCTGACACGGTGCTCTCTGCTGACATCTTCGGCTTAGACAGAAACTCTGTCTCGGTTTTCTATAAATCCCCATGGAAAACCTCTCCTGAGTTCCTGAAGTTTCTTGAATCCTTTACTACCTATAATTCTTTTTCACAATATTTACAGCTACTAAACCTTATCTGATTATATTTAGCTGCCAATAATTTTTTCAAGTGTGTATATTGTATGTGTGTGTGTGTGTGTGTGTGTGTAAAGTGAATGAAGGCTCTTTCTTGAAAATCTTATCCTGGTTGAGCAGTTGTACACAGTACTACAGGTTCCAGAGTGCATTGCTTTCCCTCACCTGTTCATCACAGTCCTCCACCCTGCCCATTCCCCGGCCAAATCTGTTGCAGAACATTTAGGGCCCTATTATGGGACGATTATCGTGCGAAAAATAGTTATCGTTCGAATTTAAACGATAATCGTTCTGTGTAAATGCAGGCAACGATCGAAAAATCGTTTGGATGTTGTTGATTGTTGATTGTTGATTTTGATCTGAACCTAAAATGATCGCTAATCGTTTGCTACTTGTTTGCTGTAACTCCACATTCGTTCGCTCAAGTTCCGCATTTTTTCACTAATCGTTCAGTGTAATTGCACATTGTTAATTTTTTTGCTGGGATCAGGAGAAATTAACGATCGTAACTAACGATTATCGCTCTGTGTAATATGGGGAATGATTTCATGTTAACGATAAACAATCTTGTTTGCGATCGTTTATCGTTAGTTGTTTATCGTTAAAAATCGCTCCGAGTAATAGGACCCTTGGGCTGTGTTCACACATTGCAGTTTCATTGTGTTACTGAATTATTTGCAGTACTTTATCATTTTATTGTGGTCCCACCCCCACAGCACACTGTTACTACCGGAATATCGGAATAAAGTAAAGAACTTTAATTTTTTTTTCCTTTTCATCTCCACGCACATATTATGATCAAGCATCTTTTATCTTTGAGGTTGAGCCCCACAATAAGGACTTTATTCCATATTATCTTACAAGGGATTTACTGTTTTATGTCTTGTTTTTTGTGCAGAGGGATTGGCAGTGCCGGCTCTGATCCTCTCTGCCGTTTAGCATCATTTACTTGTGTTACTGCATCATTTTTGTGAAAACGCTGCAGTACTGCATTGACACTCCAACATGTATGAACACAGCCCTAATTTCACTGCACACTTCTGCACAATCAGCGAAGTTGGAGCACCTGCTTCTGGTCGGTGAGAGATGGTGAATCACTCAGGGGATTGGGGGATCCAGACAAGCCTCCTGTGACATCACGCCCTGCCCCCTTTCTGCATCATGAGCCTGTGGCTAGCAAACACACACAATGTGAGATAGAAGCACGGAATCTTTGTCTCCTAAGGTGGGAGAGCAGTGGGAGCAGGAGACAATGTGAATAGGCACAGAGGCCATTTTTCTTCACTTTCAGCTACCAGTGAGGCAGAACCGTTCAGATATGGTAATACATTATATAGACACATCTATATAACTTTTAATAGAACACACGTTTTCCTTATGTGGAGTTCCCCTTTAAGCTCCATTCACTTTAATGAAACTGAGTTTTAAAACCCCACTTAAAGTGGAGGCAAGAGTGGTGCTGTCTCTGGAAGAAAGTGGCCATGTTTTTGTAGTGCTGGATAATCCTTTTAATAAAAAAAAAATTATTTATCATGTTTCCCTCTGCTTCCCGTAAATTTATGATTTTAGCTGGAGTTCTCCTTTAAGGGTAGCTTCACACGTACCTGATCTGCAGCAGATCTCATGCTGCGAATTTGCTGTGGATTTCGCTTCGGATCCCTACTCACTTATTTTAAATAAAAAGAGATACTCGCAGCGGGATTGACATTCCGCTGCGAGTTTGTAAATGCCACCCCTTTAACCCCCCACCGGCCGGAGCGTACTGTACTTGCTATACGTTACGGCTTGCTTTGGGGGCTCCCGGCATCTGGACGTCCCGCTCAGCTAATCATTGGCTGCAACGTGGCAAGCCAGAGTGTGGAGCAGGTACAGTATGCTCCAGCCGACAAGGGTTTAACGGGGCGGCATCTACGTACTCGCAGCAGGATGTCAATCCCGCTTCGAGTATGTATTCTCATTCAAAATAACTGACAAGGGATCCGCAGTGGATTTCACTGCGAATTCACAGTGTACAATCTGCTGCGGATCCGGTATGTGTGAAGTTACCCTAAATGGGTTATCCGGGGAGCAGGAATGGTATTACTTTCCTCACTCCCTAGTGCTCCAATTCTGTTTGTCTCTCCCATCTCGGAGGTTAGGGTGTATCCATATCATAGTGTGCCTGTAATTGTGGACCTGCAATTACGGTCGGCACTATAGACCCATTCAAATAAACTGCCCCGTTCACAAGTTCCGCACTTGTACGTGACTGTCATCCACTGCATAAAAAATGGCCAGGTCCTACTGCAGACCCACAATTGCAGCATGGATCCAATATTGAAAGTTATACTTTGGGAGTAAGGTAGGATGGTAATTTTTCTGCACCCTGGATAACCACTTTATGAAGCATCATCAGACTGTGCAGCTCTATGCTATATCCATGATTTCCACATAGCCTTAGGGCTTTATCCAAGTTCAGCAGCCACCGCTAATCAAATGCCGAAAGTTCGGGTTCGGATCGACTCGAGCATGCTCGAGGTTCACTCCTCTCTATTTCTCTCCTAAAGTAAGCCCTAATTTTTTCACAATTTCGCAGATGTTATAGATTCTGGCATGTCAGAAGAATTAGATAAAAATGGTGTTGTGTAGATGGTTTTGCGATGTGTCTATGTGTTTATGAGTGGGATGAAATAATTATAATTTGTAAATGGGATTTTGGTGCTCTTGTCCTGTTGCCTTTACAAACAAAGATACATTGTAGATAACTTGCCTGAAGTTATATTTATATTAACATTAACATTAGAGGAATACAGCTCTTTTTCCAAAGAAAAAAACCCTACATTCGTCTTCAGATTTACTTCAATTCAACTGATCTGCAGTACTACACACAAACTGAAAAAATAGTGTTTCCGGTGAAAAAAAAGCTATGGTTTACTAATCCTGGTTTTGCTTTAGGGTCCTATTACAAGGGCCGACTATGGACCGATTATTTTAGTAAACGAGCACCGATCTGCTAGATCGGCGCTCGTTTATTGGACCTATTAGACGGCCCAATAATCGGGCAGTAAGGGCTGCATGGACATCTTTAGTGATGCCCATTCAGTCCTTGCCCAAACACCTGACACCTTCCCTCTCTCCATTTCCAGTCTTCTCTCCTGTGCTCCAGAGATTCCCTGTTACAGCGGCAGCAGGGAGAGGTAAGTTATTAGGTGTTTGGGCAGTCGTCAACCGTCAGCTGCGCATTGCTATTACACATAGCAATGTGCAGTCAGCGCCCAGCGATTTTAGGTCCAAACATAAATCAACGATCAGCCGATGATTGTTGTCATCAGCTGATTATTGTATCTGTTACACAGAGCGATAATGTGCCGAATTGGCCCGATTCGGCTGATTATTTATTGCTCCATGTAATAGGACCCTTAGGGCACGTTCACATGCTGTATCTGTTGGTAAAACAACGGCCATTATTGCAGCTTGCAACAATGTCCGTTGTTAACTAACACTGTTCAATTCCACTGAAGTGTATCGATCGAAGAACATCGACCGTAGTCTATACACTGTGTATACACTACAGCCGGTGTTCTATGTGGCCACACAAATTAATTGACAGGTCTATTTTGTGCGGCTGCTATTCAGGGACAGTGGCCATACAAGATAGCTGGTGCTCACTGTGTATAGTACAGCTCCCAGCTGTACTTTACATTGTGGTCTTTGGCTAATTGGAGTGTGGGCACACCGAAGATGATGAACATTTAGCCGATACTACAGTATAATTTATAGTGTAGTGCAGACACGCAGATGCTCCAAAGTGATAGCTCATTGTGTGTATGAACTAAATGCTAACTACATAGTTTTAGTGTATTATATGGTAATTTAAATTACAATCTTTACACACCATAGGTATCATTCGGTTGCTGCTGGTGTATTGACATGTGATAGGTCCGCGGCATTCTTTTGCAGTGATTTCTTCATAATATTTAGACAAATCCTTTTAAAATGGACCTTCCAAAATAGCTTGGGGTTCTTTTCATCATATAACTTGCATGGCAATTCTCTTTTGTGTACCTTACGTTTATTAGGACTTTTATAGGCTGTTCTTTTGATAAACTTATCAGAGAAACCTTTAAAAGGGTACGTTGGAGATTGAAAAATATAGCTACATATACAGTGGTGCCTTGGATTACGAGCATAATTTGTTCCGGGACTGTGCTTGTAATCCAAATCCACTCTTACACCAAAGCAAAATTTCCCATTAGAAATCACTGAAATGCAGACAGTTGGTTCCACACCCCCAAAATAATGATTTTTATTCTGAATAACAAGTAAAACAGATGAAACAAACAATGAGAAACATCTGAATATGTCATATTATAAGTTACTGTACAGTATAGCAATCAGCATGTGGAGTATAATGTATAGTAAGGCTGGGTTTACATATATAAGTTGGCATCAGTTGCGTTTTTTGCCTAAAAACTGACCACAACTGATGTCACAACTGATGCCAAAAATGCATCAGTTGTGATCAGTTTTTCTATCCGTCTTTTCATTAAAAACCATCAGTTGCCATCAGTTGTCACAAGTTGCGCTCATCAGTTGACATTTTTTTCCCCAGTATGTTTTCCTGTCATTTTCAATGGGATTTGCGGGGGAGCGCACGGGGGCTATATACTAATTGGGGGAGCTCACAGGGGGGCTATATACTACAAGGGGAGAGCGCACAGGGGGGCTATATGGGAGGGGGAGAGCGCACAGGGGGGCTATATGGGAGGGGGAGAGCGCACATGGGGGGCTATATACTATTGGGGGAGAGCGCACAGCAATGCTGTATACTAATTGGGGGAGAGCACACAGGGAAGCTAAATATTACTGGGGGGGGCAACAGGGGGGCTATATACTACTGGAGGAGAAACAGGGGGGGTGATATACTACTGGGGGACCAAGGGGGGACTATAGGGGAGGGGGAGAGCACACAGGGGGAGATATATGTTTATTTTGTGCTACTATTTGCCTGAACGCCGGATGCCAGAGCCGAACGGCATGCGTCCTGCCCGGCGAGGCATCCGGCGCTCTATTCGATTGAATTGGTGCGGCGCCGCATCACCGGAGCAGCGGTCCGCCAGGACGCTGCAAGATGCGTCCTAACGCACCGACGGTCCGGCGATGCGGCGGCCACTACTTCACCGCCGCACATTTTGAACGATCCCATTGAAAACAATGGGATCAGTTCAAAGATGCGTTTCCCTCCGGCGCTTTTCTCCTGCGCCGGAGGGAAACGCCGCCGCACCGCCGGACATATGTAAACCCGGCCTAAGTGCATAAACCTGAATAAACAGCAGCAGTTTGTAGATACAGAATGGAACTGCAGCTCAGCTCCCCATAATGCATTAGCGTAGTACAACAGGCTAGAATTTAGAAGCAGGGCTGCTGTCAGAGGTCTGTGTGGTCACATGACAGCAATGGGGAAGGAGGATGTGTTCAGCATGGACCAATCAGGAAGTGAAAATCACAGAGCTGTGCAGGAGAACAGAGACAGAAACTATATACAGCAGTGTAAATGGCTGAGTGTAAGTGCAGGCAGATTATAGCAGAAGTGTATATAGCTGAGTGTGAGTGCAGGCACATTATAGCAGCAGTGTGTATAGCTGAGTGTTAGTGCAGGCACATTATAGCAGCAGTGTGTATAGCTGAGTGTGAGTGCAGGCACATTACAGCAGGAATAGGGAGGATGGGAAACACAAGGGCTGACAGAGACAGCAGGGAGAATAGCAGGGTATATTTGAGCACATACATGCAGCACTCTCTGTCTGGGGAGAGAGGGGTCACAGCTATGGAGAGATTAGTTCCACAGTCTTGTCCCCTGATGCAAGCCCCAGCCTAAAGTGGATCTGATGTGATTTGGAAGATGAGGGAGACTTCCTGGGGAAGAGTACAGAGCTGTAGACCCCCGCTATGCAGACCATGGCTCTCCCCCACTCCTCCTCCTACCCAGTGCAGGGAGCTCTTAAACCAAAGCAATGCTGTTAATCCAAGTTACAATTTTGAAAACCTGTGAGCTCTTCTTGAAAAACGCTCTTAATCCAAGCTACCATGTTGCTCTTAAACCAAAGTGTCATTATATATATATATATATATATATATATATATATATATATATATATAGCAGCCTATAGGAAGTATAAAGAGATTGGAAATGTAGCTGACAGAGATATGTATAAAATTATACAGAAGGAGGCAAAGCAGTTAATAAATGCTGCTAAAGCCTCAAAAGAAGAAATGGCAAAATCTGTTACTGCGGGGAATAAAGCCTTCTTTAGATATATAAGTGACAGGAAGAAGAAGAATAGCTGCAGCATTACTAAAATAAGTAATGGGAAAAAAAAGTTTATTGACAGAGATAAGGCGGTCGCTGACTATTTGAATAGCTACTTCTGCTCAGTGTTTTTAGAAGGAGGTCTTCACAATCATAGGCTGGTTTGACACCGCATTGCCTCCAGGTGTATGGGTTCAGCTTCAGTATTTTCAGAGGCTGAAGTTGCAGAGGAACTTGCCCATTTAAAGTTGAATAAGGTGATGGGTCCAGGTGGTGTCCACCCTAGGGTTCTTAAAGAACTCTGATCTATGATTGCTGTCTCCCTTACAGATCTGTATAACCAATCCCTGCTAACAGGATATGTCCCTGATGATTGGAGAAAGGCCAATGTTATACCCATCCACAAGAAGGGGAGTAGAGATGAACCCAGTAACTACAGGCCAGTGAGCTTAACATCTGTAGTAGTGAAATTGATGGAAACTCTTTTAAAAAAGAAGATAATGGATCACCTAAGAATCAACATTTTGATGGATCCAAACCAGCATGACTTTACTGCGGGCTAATCTCATTGATTTCTTTGATTATGTCACAAAAGTGTTGGATGAAGGTGGTGCCGTGGATATCGCCTATCTGGACTTTAGCAAAGCCTTTGATACAGTTCCCCATAAAGAGCTGATAGAGAAGTTAGAAAAAATTGGACTTACTACCTGGATAGTTCAGTGGATTTGTGGTTGGCTGAAAGTGTCCAGGCGATTTTAAGAAACTTTGTAAAGGCTTTTTAAATGCAGATAATGGCATATTTGGCTAATTAACCCAATTACAAAGTATCTTAAAATCGCCTGGACTATTGATTTCTGCAAAAAAAACAAAACACATGACAGTGACGCTTGAGGGATAGATATCAGAGGGGGGTTGTTAATGGTGTATATTCCGAGCAGAGATTAGTTACAAGTAGTGTGCCACAAAGGTCTGTTCTGGATCCTATTCTTTCTTTTTTTTTTTTTTTTGAATAAAGTTTTCTTTGGTTTACCAAAGAAATATAAAAGACATTTCTGAAGTAATGCACGAAATCTCGTGAACACAGTCATTACACTAAAACAGCAATACAAAAACAAAACCATGATAGTACAGGATTGTTGCCATCAAAAGTTTTCCATCGCTCTCAGCAGATGGGAGGGGGGGGATGAAAGTGGCAGGACAAACACAGGTCCGGTCTGCTGCTAAACACTGGTGTACCTGTGGCAATGAGTATAGAAGATAAGGGGGGGGGGCCAGGGTATGTCATATGTGAGTTACTCGTGGCCTCTTGACGAAGGCGGTAACCTTAGGGGCCCTAGGGTGTTAGCAATGTCCGCCTTGCAGTACCACTCCGTTAGGCGGAATGGGCGAACTATGTTCGCAATTTCTTGAGTGTCGTAGTGTGCAATAAGGAATGTTCTCCATTTCTGGAAGAATTTCTTAGTGCCTCTCTTATGTCTTTCAGCACCAATACGATCCACCCCAAAAAATAGTTTTAGTTGTGATATAACTAAGGGAAGATCAGGAGGGGAGGCCGATAACCAATTGAGAAATAGGCATCTAAGAGCCACTAAGAGGATTACACTGACCGGCTGTGGAGGTGCACGCCCCTCATCCACCTCTTCGGGGGGACGCAGTTGATGGAATAGTACAGTTTGAGGCGTCAAAGCCAGTCTAAGTTTCCAATATCTCTGTATATAGTCAAGTACTTCCTGCCAAAATTGTGCAGTATATGTGCAGGACCATACGCCGTGCCATAAGTTAGTAAGAGGGATCTTACATTTAGGGCATGAAGTAATTCTGTCGGGGAAAGCAGGAGATGGGAGAATGTTAAAGCCATATAAGGCCCCATGGGCCAGCTTGAAATAGGTTTCTCGCCATCTTTCATTTATGACACATTTCCGTATCCTTTGCCACCCCGCTAGGATCACTTCTACTATATTCAGGTCTCGGGTATAATGTGCCCACTGTTTGAATAGTTGTTGTTTGCTCACTTTCAGGATATGATTCCTAAGAGCCACGTATAGGAAAGAGATAAAAGCGTGGCCCGGTGCAGAGCCATTTATGTCATCAAATACATTGGTTGGGGATTCTTTGGACAAGTCTCGCAGTCTGTTAGTATAGAAAGTATGGAGCTGATAAAATTGCAGGAGTTTTGAGGAGGGGATGCTGAACTTAGCTACAAGTTCTGCAGCCGAGTGCCATTTATGGTGTTCCCGGTCCATGAGGTCCCCCACTACTAGAAGCCCCCTAGCTGCCCACTGAGTAAGCCCTGGCTGCGCGCAGCCCTGAGCCATCTCAGGGTGCCTGGAAAGAGGCATATATTTGGAAAGAAGAAAGGGTAAGTCATGTGCTTTCCATACCTCCTTCCAAGTCACTATAGTGTCCCTAAGCAGTACTGATGTCTTAACCTCCTTCGGGAGTTTTGCATAGGCAGTGTGACACAAAGTCCTAAGATCCCATGGCAAAGCAAGTTCTTTCTCTAGCTCAAGGTTGGAGGAGAAAGAAGAGCTTTGAAACCAATCTAACACATGGCGGAATATGCAGGCTAGATTGTAACCCCTAATACTCGGGAAGTTCAGACCTCCCTCCATTTTGCCTAGCATTAATTTCTGTAAAGAGATCCTCGGACGTTTTCCCTTCCAAATGGAGAATGCTTTGTGTAATTTTTGAACATCTTTGTGCTTCACTAGGACAGGCAAGGTCTGCAGAGGGTAGAGCTGATATTATCTTTGTTATAATGGGGCCGTAATTCAAGGCATAAAGTGTGTCTGAGGTCCTACCAATTTTAATGCTCAGGTACGTAATCGATGAATGGGCTAGCTTTATATGCAATCGGTCTGCCTCCGCTTTCCATTGAGGGGCCCGTGTACCCAGAGGAAGGATCTCTCTTTTGGCTACATTTATTTTGTAGCCTGAGAACCGGCCATAGAAGTGTAGAAATTCTATTATTTTGGCTATGCTGTTCCCTGGGCTACGTAGGAACAGGAGAATATCGTCTGCGAACATTGCAGCTTTCACTGAGTGCGACCCAACCCCTATTCCCTCATACAAGTCAGAATCTATTAGGTGGCAAGCTAAGGGTTCAATTGCCAGGTCAAACAGAAGGGGAGAGAGGGGGCACCCCTGTCTGGTCCCTTTCTCCAACATTAAGGGGGTAGACAATACACCTGGAGTGTGGACCTGTGCTCTCAAGTCGCTATATAGCCCCTGGAGAAATACCCTGAACGTGCCTGTCAGCCCGAATCTATCCAGCACCGATCCCAGCCAGTCCCATCTGACGTTATCGAAGGCTTTTTCCGCGTCAAGTATTAAAAGCGCTGGTTGTTCACCTGGCTGGGGTCGGTGCTGCACCCTATCTAGTGTCAAGAGAACTTTGCGAATGTTGATAACCGTCGCCCTATTGCGAACAAAGCCTACTTGGTGTGACCCAATGAGGTCAGGTAAAAAGGAGGAGAGTCTATTTGCTATAATCTTTGAGATAATTTTCAGGTCCTGATTTATGAGTGATATTGGTCTATAAGATCCAGGGTCTGCAGGGTCCTTGCCGGGCTTAGGAAGCACTTTTATGTAAGCTAATTTGGCGTCCTGAGAGATACGACCTGTGTGTAGGTTGTCATTGAAATAATTCGCTAAGGGTATAGAAATTTGGGGTGTTAAGAGTTTATAAAATTTTCCCGGGTAGCCCTGGGGATTTCATCCTATTCTTTTTAATATGTTTGTAAGTAGGAGAAGGTTTGGATGGGAAGGTCTGTCTGTTTGCTGATGACACAAAAGTGTGCAACAGGGTTGATATTCCTGGAGGTGTCAGTAATATGGAAAATGATTTAGCTTTGCTAGATAAGTGGTCCAAACTGTGGAAATTGAAGTTCAATGTTTCCAAAATGTAAAATAATGCACTTGGGGAGGAGAAATGCCTAATCCAAATATCAAATCGGCAGTACTGTGTTGGAAAAGACTTCAGAAGAAAAGGATTTAGGGGTAGTGATTTCTGACAAACTTAAAATGAGTCACCAGTGCAACCAGGCGGTGAAAGCAAATCGTATGATGGGCTGTATAGTTAGAGGTTTAACCAGTAAAAAGAGGGAGATTGCGCTTCTCCTGTATAGAGCTCTAGTGATACCACATCTGGAGAACTGTGTGCAGTTCTCGAGGCCTCACCTAAAAAATGACATTGATAAAATAGAATGGGTCTAAAGATGGGCTACAAAAATGGTAGAGGGTGTCAGACATAAGCCATATCAGGAAAGACTTAAAGGGGTTGTCCGGGATTTTTCAATAAACTGGCATTGCATTGACCTCTGTGGGTGTTGCATATTCTACATACACTTCTATTTTTTATTTAGAGTGCTTACTGTGTTCTCAGCCTTAGTCACATGACCACTCTGCCTTTGTTTTCTTTACTTCCTGTGATATTCTGTTGCCTTTCTGTTTCCTGTTCCTGCCAGTGAGGGAACAGTGAGTCATCAGGTGGGTGGGGTTATGCTTCTTTAGCCACACCCCTAACATCTAACTGACATCTGAGGCAAGAAGAAACTGCAGCAGTAAGCATACCTCCCAACCGTCCCGGATTTCGCGGGACAGTCCCGTTTTCGGGGTGCTGTCCCGCGGTCCCGGAACGGCCCCCCGTGTCCCGCATTATATGTGGCCCCAGCTAAAAAAAACAATAAACCAGTAACTCACCTGTCCTTCGGTCCCCGCAGCTCCTCTCCCGGCAGAGCGCGCACTCCCGTCATCCTCCGGGGCGGGCAGCGGGGTATACAGACACTGACTGTGCCGGAAGTGACCTGCAGCCTCTATCATGAATCACTTCCGATACAGTCAGTGTCTCTGTCCCCTGCTGCCCGCCCCGGAGGATGACGGGAGTGCGCGTCCTGCCGGGAGAGGAGCTGCTGGGACCGGAGGACAGGTGAGTTACTGGTTTATTGTTTTTTCCGCTGGGGCCACACAAATGGGGGGTATTGGCTACTCTGTGGGGCGCTATATGGGGGATTGGCTACTATATGGGGGGATTGGATAATATGTGGGGCACTATATGGGGGATTGGCTACTATGTGGGGTGCTATATGGGGGATTGGCTACTATATGGGGGGATTGAATAATATGTGGGGCACTATATGGGGGATTGGCTACTATATGGGGCACTATATGGGGGATTGGCTACTATGTGGGGCACTATATGGGGGATTGGCTACTATGTGGGGCATATATGGGGCATTGGCTACTATGTGGGGTATATGGGGGATTGGCTACTATGTGGGGCATATATGGGGGATTGGCTACTATGTGGGGCATATATGGGGGCATTGGCTACTATGTGGGGCACTATATGGGGATTGGCTACTATGTGGGGCACTATATGGGGGGATTGGCTACTATGTGGGCATATATGGGGGATTGGCTACTATGTGGGACACTATATGGGGATTGGCTACTATGTGGGGCATTATATGGGGATTGGCTACTATGTGGGGCACTATATGGGCGATTGGATAATATGTGGGGCACTATATGGGGGCATTGGCTATTATGTGGGGCACTATATGGGGATTGGATACTATGTGGGGCACTATATGGGGGATTGGCTACTATGTGGGGCACTATATGGGGATTGGCTACTATGTGGGCACTATATGGGGGGATTTGCTACTATGTGGGGCACTATATGGGGGGATTGGCTACTATGGGGATTGGCTACTATGTGGGGCACTATATGGGGGGATTGGCTACTATGTAGGCACTATATGGGGATTGGCTACTATGTAGGCACTATATGGGGGCATTGGCTACTATGTGGGGCACTATATGGGGACATATGCTACTATGTGGGGCTCTATATGGGGGCATTGGACACTATGTGGGGCACTATGTGGGGGATTGGATTCTATGTGGGGGATTGGACACTATGTGGGGGATTGGATACTATGTTGGTCACTATATGGGGGCATTGGATACTATGTGGGGCACTATAATGGGGGATTGGATACTATATAGGGCATTTTTGGCGGGATTGGATACTGTATAGGGCACTATTCAGTCAGCAGCATGTGGTGACTGTAGGGGAGTGGCTATGGAGGGTTGCTATGGGGGCGTGGCTATGGAGGGTTGCTATGGAGGGTCGCTATGGGGGCGTGGCTATGGGGACCGCGGCGCACATGTCCCTCTTTGCTCTTTGCAAAAGTTGGGAGGTATGAGTAAGGACAGCATGACAGACTACAAGCTCTGTACAGCACTGCAGCAGAGGTTGGAGCTATAAACAGTAAATAAAGAAACTAATGGGGGTGATTTATCAAAACTTGTGCAGAGGAACAGGGAAGCAGTTGCCCATAGCAACCAGTCAGATTCTAGGTTTTTATTTTCCAAGGCCTTTTTTAAAAATGAAAGAAGCAATCTGATTGGTTGCTATGGGTAACTGCTCCCCTGCACAGACTGTGATACATCTCACCCTATATTGTTACTATTGTAGTGTAAAGATGTACAGTGTTACGGCAGTGCTGCTGCTGTGTGTAATATGGAGAGGAGAGAGGAGACTTCACCTCATGGCAGTCACCAATATATCTATTTCTTGCTGAGGTAAACTTGCAGCAGAATCCTGGCTCATTGAGACCCCGCCCACCTTTAGGATGGCTACTGTAGTGTATATGTAATCCAGGACTACAACTCCTAACATGTACAGGTGTGCTGGGGCTAGTAATCCTACAACAGATAAAAGTGTGAAAACACTAGTTGATTTGATAATATAAGTAATTGGCAGCCACTGAGCCACCAGGCTGCTCAAAAGGACACTTGTAGTAATACAGACATTACCTGCCTATGGGTAGAGTAGGAGGAGCTATATTCAGAGAGGAGGGGGTGGAGCTACAGGCTTGCAGAGCTGTGATGTCACTGCTGACCCCTGTGACCTGGAAGTTCTTAATGTAAACAAACACAAAAAGCAGCATTAGAGGATGTCCAAGGACACAGAGGCGAAAAAAGGTTAGAGAAAACCACTAAGGGAAAGGGACAGATTACATATTATTCACATTTCCAATAAGAAAAAAATGTTGGACAACCTCTTTAACCCCTTAAGGACAGAGCCTGAAATGGCCTTAATGACAGAGACAAATTTTATGAATATGACCTGTGTCACTTTAGTCATTAATAACTTCGGGATGCTTTTACCTATCCGGCTGATTCTGAGACTGTTTTCTCGTGACATATTGTACTTTACATTTCTGGTAAATTGGAGTCGATACTCATAACAAATCTTTATGAAAAAAACCCAAATAATGTGAAAAAATGTGAAAAAATGCATTTTTCCAACTTTGAAACTTTTTTGCGTATACAGAAAGTGGTTATACCACATAAATTATATATTAAATAGCATTAGCAACATGTCTACTTTATGTTGGCGGCATTTATTAAACTATCTTTCATTTTTTTTAGACAATAGGGAGCTTAAAACATTAGCAGCAAATTTCCAAATTTTCAGTAAAATTTCAAAATCAGATATTTTTAGGGACCTGTTCAGGTTTAGGCTGGGTTCACACTATGTATATTTGAGGCTGTATTTGTGAGGCTGTATAGCAACCAAAACCAGGAGTGGATTGAAAACACAGAAAGGCTCTGTTCACATAATGTTGTAATTGAGTGGATGGCCATCATTTAATGGCAAATATTTGCTGTTATTTTAAAACAACGGCTGTGGTATTGAAATAATGGCCGTTATTTACTGTTATATGGCGGCCATCCACTCAATTTCAACATTGTGTGAACAGATCCTTTCTGTGTTTTCAATCCACTCCTGGTTTTGGTTGCTATGAGGACCTGACATGAGGACCAAATACTGCCTGAAATATACATAGTGTGAACCCAGCCTTAAAAGTGTATTTGAGGGGCCTGTATGTTAGAAAGCCCCACAAAGCACCCCATTTCAGAAACTGCACCCCCCAAACTCTGCAAAAGCATATCCAGAAAGTGTTTTAACCCTTTAGGGGAGTCACAGAAATAAAAGCTAATTGTGTAAGGAATTTGAAAATTTTAATTTTCTGTGCAGAGATTTTATTGTAATCCAATATTTTTCATAATTATAAACCTATTACCAGAGAAATGCACCCCAATAATTATTGTCCCGTTTCTGCAGTTTATAGAAATACCCCATATGTGACCCTATTGCGCTATTTGACGCAACCACAAGCCTCAGATATAAGGGAGCGCCTAGTGAATTTCAACGCCTCCGTTATATTTGGTCATTTTTGACCGTACCACTTCAGGTTGGCAGAGGCTCTGGGGTGCCAAAACCTAAAAAACACCCCTAAAGGGACACCATTTAGAAAACTACACCCCTCAAGGAATGTAACAAGGGGTGCAGTGAGCATCTGGACCCCATAGGTGCTTCACAGATTTTCCCGAACAATATGGCGTGAAAAAAGAAAAATTTATTTTTTACACTAAAACGTTGTTCTAGCCTTCAATTTTTCATTTTCTTAAAGGGATAAGAGGCAAAAAAAGATACAAAATGTGTAGCGCAGTTTCTCCCGAGTACGGAAATACCCCACATGTGGCGATAAAGTGCCAAGGGGGCGCAGGACGAGCCTCCAAAGGGAAGGAGCGCCAATTGGCTTTTGGAAGCTGAATTTCACTGAAAAGGATTTCAAGCGCCATGTCGCATTTACAGAGCCCTCATGCTGCCAAGACACTGGAAACCCCCCACAAGTGACCCCATTCTGGAAACTACACCCCTCAAGGAATCTAACAAGAGGGGCAGTGAGCATATGGACCCCACTGGTGACGGGCACAAATGTGGAACAATGTGACGTAAAAGTAAAAAATTTCATTTTTTCACTTTCATGGCACAAATGTGCCCGTCATCAAGGGGTCCATATCCTCACTGCACCCCTTGTTAGATTCCCTGAGGGCTGCAGTTTCCAGAATGGGGTCACTTGTGGGGGGTTTCCAGTGTTTTGGCAGCACGAGGGCTCTGTAAATGCGACATGGCGTTCATCATCCATTCTAGCCAAATCCAACCTCCAAAATCCAAATGGCGCTCCTTCCCTTGGGTGGCTTGCCCTGCGCCCACATGGCGCTTTATGTCCACATGTATTTACAGACTCGGGGGAAATTGCTGTACACATTTTGGTTTTTTTCCCTCTTTTAACCCCTTGTGAAAATGATAAATTCAAGACAAAACCAACATTATAGTGTAAAAAATGTAATATTTCATTTTCACGCCACATTGTTCCACATTTGTGCCCGTCACCAGTGGGGTCCATATGCTCACTACACCCCTTGTTACATTCCTTGAGGGGTGCAGTTTCCATAATGGGGTCACTTGGGGGGGGGTTCAACTGTCTTGGCAACACAGGGGCCTTTTGAATGCAACATGGCCCCTCGAAATCCATTCCATCCAAATCCAGCCTTCAAAAACCAAATGGCGCTCCTTCCCTTCGGAGGCTTACCCTGCACCCGAATGGCGCTTTATGTACACATGTGGGGTATTTCCGTACTCAGGGGAAATTGCGCTACACATTAAATGTTTTTTTTTATCTTTTAACCCCTTGTGAAAATGAAAAAATCATGACAAGATTAATGATTTAGAGTAAAAATTTTACAAAAATTACACTAAATGTTGGTTTAGCCTTGATTTTTTTCCGTTTCCACAAGGGGTTAAAAAAGAAAATGAACACAAAACGTGTAGGGTAGTTTCCCCTGAGTACGAAAATACCCCACATGTGGGCATAATGTGCCATATGGGCATAGGGCAAGTCACCAAAGGGACAGAGCGCCATTTAGAGGCTGGAATGGAGGATAGAGGCCATGTCGCAATTACAAAGCTCCTGTGCTGCCAGGACAGTAGAAACCCCCGACAAGTGACCCCATTCTGGAAACTACACCCCATAAGGAATCTAACAAGGGGTGCAGTGAGGATATGGACCCCACTGGTGACGGGCACTTACGTAGAACATGTGCCGAGAAAATAAAAAATACAATTTTTTTCATTTTCACGTCCCAAATGTGGCCGTCACCAGGGGGATATTTCCCCGCTGCCCCCCTTGTTAGATTCCTTATGGGGTGTAGTTTCCAGAATGGGGTCACTTGTGGGGGGTTTCTACTGTCCTGGCCGCACAGAGGCTTTGTAATTGCATCATGGCATCCTCTAATGGGAATGGCGGCCATACCTACTTAGCTGGGGAAAAGGGACCATTCTAATTTATTTGGGGGTATTAGGCCAATTATTAGTTTATAAGGTTGAAAATGACAGGTGTCCATCAAACTCTACCTGTGTTGATCCAGAGGAAGGCAAAAACCCCTCGTGAGGCAGACGACAGTAGCCTCATCACAGGGGAAAAATTCCTTCCCGACTCCATAATGGCGATCAGAATAATCCCTGGATCAACGTGACCCCTGAAATAGGAATAAGGGACAGAATTTAGATAATGTAGAACCCCAGTGACGTGTGGTGCGCCTTGGAGCGATCCAGTATGCAGAGGCCGGGGGGATCGGGACAGGTGTCACACTGGAAAATGGTGTCCTTCCTGATCCCCCTGTTACACCACACTCTGCACTTCTTCTGGGGTCTCCTGTTTTCCAGTGTGGGGGACGTCATCTGGAAAATGTTGTCCTGGTGCGATACGGGGTCCCTCACATCCAGAAGCGCTGGGTCCGCTCCATGGCTGCTAAATATTAGGGCTCTATTACTACTTCTGATATGTTCGGATCATGCCGCTAGCTACAGGGCAGCGAGGGACCGGAAGAGGGGGTGCTGGTATAAATGTTATCCCCGTACAGGTGGTAACCTTTATCCAGCAGTGGGAAGATCAGTTCCCGGACGATCTTCCCACTTGTTCCGAGGATGGGGGGGGAGGGGGCATCTGGGGGCATCTGGGGCTGGATTCGGGTGTCCCTTCCTACATACACTCTAAGGGTACGTGCACACTGCGGAATCGCGACAGATAACCCTTCGTGCATTCCGCAGTTGGCACCCGCCGGCGGACTGATGCAGGCGCACGTCTTCGTCCGTGTCATAGACTCCATTCTATGCACGGGCGGATTCCGCTCTCCGTCCAACGTATTCATTCTTTGGATGGACGACGGAATCCGCCCATGCATAACATGGAGTCTATGACACGGGTGGAGACATGCGCCCGCATCAGTCCGCCGGCGGGTGCCAGCTGCGGAATGCACAAAGGGTTATCCTTCGCCATTCCGCAGTGTGCACGTACCCTAAATCTGTAAGTGTACCCTGAGGTACGCTCACACAGTTTGTAGAATTTCACGCCATACCGTGATCTCTTATTGGGACGGTACTGGCGGAAAAGACGTGTCTGGGGGGCAGTGTACGCTACGCTACCCCCAGACACGTCACTGGATGATGAGGATGATGAGGATGAATGGAGGAAAGAAGAATCCCTCCCATTCATCCTCACTGGCTGTTTCGGTGTCGGAGGCAATAACGTATTCGTCCGACACCGAAAACACCCTGGGGGCCATCTTTATATGGGGACTAGTATATGGGGTATGTAGTGGTGTAGTGTCAAACTTTATTCAATGTAGTGTGGTGTAATGTAGTGTTTTTTACGTGTTTTTTTTACAGTAAGTATAAAAAAAAAAAACCTACGCCAACAAAGGAGTTGCTGATAAATGCCGTACTTATGTGCGGCACTTATAAGCAGACCGTGGCAGTAGAATATAGAAAAAAAACACCCTACGCCAAAAAGGAGGAGTTGCTGATTAGCAGCGCACTTTCGTGCGATGCTGCTCAACACTCGGTGGCGATAGGGTGCGGAAAATAGAAAAAAAAAATTTGAAAAAAAAAACAAAAAACTTTTTCTACATTCTGAACATCCCTGTAGCTGCTGATAAGTGTATTACACATATCAGCCGCTAGAGGGCAGCAGAGCGCAAAATACGGAAAAAGCCGACGCTGGAGCCGAAAATAGCCGAGAGAAGCCGAATGTGACGTCACGGAGGAAGCCGAAGACCCGAACGAAGACGAGGACGCCGCGAACCCGGAAGAAGCCGATCAGGAGCCCGGGACAGGTGAGTAATGTACAAATACCTGCTCTGGACCCCTCGGCTACCTAGCTGATTGGTCCAGGGCAGGTATTTACTATTTTGTGGGACTCTGATCGCCGTGCCACCGGCCCGATCGCCGTGAACGGCCGGCTGGCCGTTCACGGCGATCGGGCCGGTGGCACGGTGACCACCATTACTTTTTACAGTAATGGCGGTCGGTGCCGTCCTCGGACAGCACCGACCGCCATTTTTTTCCGGGTCATCGGGTCACCGATGATCCGGAAAGGTTCCGATTGCCGCGATTGGCTGATCTGAATTGATCAGCCTATAGCGGCGATCGTAAGCACGGGGGGTGTTAACCACCCCCCGTGCCGTGAAGCTAAGATGGCCTGCTATGATTTATAGCAGGCCATCTTCCCCAACCGGGGAAACATCGGGCGTACCTATACGCCCGTTTGCGTTAAAGCCCACCCTGCGGGGGCGTATAGGTACGCCCGATGTCGTTAAGGGGTTAAAGATTTGAATCTGTATAGTCTGGAGGAAAGGTAGAAAAGGGGGGACATGATTGAAACCTTTAAGTATGTAAATGGACTAAAAAAGGTTCGGGAGGGAAGTGTTTTTAGTGAAAAACTGAACTCAAGAACAAGAGAACACAGTGAGAGGTTAGTTGTATAGCTAATACACAGCTTTAATAAAATTTTTACTTTGTGTTATAACTTTGTTAAAGTAAATGTATAGTTGTTATTTACACATGCACCTCTGTTGAATGGCAGCAGTAAGGGGCGAAATGGGTCCCTGTGCTGCCACTAATGTTTCTTTCGGGAATGGCAAGACTGATCCCCTTTTCTGTTCAAGTACTGCTGCACTGCGCTATGCAGAGCAGGGTCCAGTTTCCCACAGCGTACCATAAATTTGTATATACAATTTTGGGGGAGTCTATCTGTTACAGTAGTTTTGTGCGGCAGCCTCTGTACAGTGAGATGTGATTGCAATCCACTCTGCTGCCACAGTTTGTGTCGGGAACTGCGGGGCTAGAAATGCTCATTTGGACAATAAGCAGCCTGTCCAAAAATGTCAGTGATCAGCCAAGGAGTGGGAAAATCACATGTTTTGTGCGGGAGATAATTTATCGCTATCTGCACATATGGAGCACAAGATGCAAACTTGGAAAACATTGTTTTTGCGCATGGGAGAACAAAAATTTGCGCTTGCTATGCACAGACTTTAATAAATGTGCCCCTATATCTTCATACATCCGCTTTATAGTCGGTAACCTAGACAATGAGCTGTCAACAATAGGAGGTAAATAGCGGACATATCAGGAGATATTTGCTAAAAGAATTTATTTGCAAAAATATTTAACTTGACATGCCCTAAAAGTTTAAATCAAGTGTACCACTAGTACATTGCTTCCTGGTTGTTAGCATGAAAAGACCGTCACGGAGATGCCGGTGCCCTGGTCCTTTTTTTTAACTGTGGCCTGGTTCCCGCACACAGCACCGGTTTATTCCCAAGCACTGGCCCGGTATGTAGCACTGGGGGTCAGTGCTTAGGAATAAAGCGGTGTTGTGTGCAGGAACCGGGCCGCAGTCAAAAAGAGGCCTGCAGTGCTGGCGCCAGTCTCTTCTACAAAGCAATATACTAATGGTACATTCGCTTTACTTATTTTAGTTGAGATGGATAAAGTGATTCCCCCCAGCCCAGCCACTGCTTATGCAGAGTAGCTGTGGATGGTAACCTAGGCAATTAGCTGGACAGATCGTGAAAAGGAAGTATTGTAATTAAGTTTTGTTTGTAAAAATGTGTTTCTTGAAGTGCACTCACACTTAGAATGTGATCTTGAAAATGGGAATACCCTTTCAAGCCACTGGGTGGTGCAGCATTTCTCAGCACTGCAGCAATATACAACATGCTACTTTGTCTCATTGAAGTTTAATTTTTGATATTTATGGGAAAATTCTATGGTTTTATATACAGTGGGAAAATTAAACATTTGATACACTGCAAATTCCACATGTTTTCCAACCTAAAAATAATGGAGAGGTCTGTAATTTTTATCATATGTACACTTTCACTGTGAGAGACCAAAAAAATTGCAGAAAGTCACATTTTATGATTTGTAAATAATAAATTTGCTGAGGGTAGCTTCACACGTACCGAATCCGTAGCGGATTTCACACTGCGAGTTTGTAGTATCCTGGTAGTGTGAAGTGAGTGGGTCACATACCCGAAGCAAAATTTTCATTCCACTGCCAGTATGTGACCCTGGCCCGCAGCATACATTCTCTGCTTCCGGCTTCCCATCAGCCTTACACACAGCCACTGCAGATCCGGTACTTGTGAAGCTACCCTTAAAGTTTTTCTTTAAGGGTGCGTTCACACCTACAGGATCCGCAGCAGATTTAATGGTGCAGATTTGATGCTGTGTTCAGTTATTTAAATGAAATCTGCCATGGATCTGCTGCGGATCCGGTCCGGACGATTATCGTTCGCATAATTGTTAACGATTAACGACCTCAAATGACCGCTATTGCGAAAGATCTGAAAACGTTCTCTCATTTCCATGGAACGATAATCGTTTCTTATGATCGTATTTGCGATCGTTTTTTCTTCGCTCTTTCTTCGCTATTGCGTTCGTATCTGCTGCAAATGACCGAACAACGTCTTATTCAATGCCAACGATTTGTGAACGAGCAATTATTAAAATAGGTCCAGGTCTTATGAAGTGATCAACGATTTCTCGTTCGGTCGTTAATCGTTAACTGCATTTCAACCGAACGATTATCGTTTAGATTCGAATGATTTAACGATAATCTGAACGATAATCGTCCGGTGGAATAGGGCCCTTAGTGGGAACGTCCCCTAAAGCCAATTAATTTTTTTTCCTGACATTACTTAATCAGTGTGGTGATCCTGGTGGCAAGGATCTTTTGGCTCTATGCACTGGGGGCGGGCAGCGCCCCCCAGTCTGACTATATCATCTCCCTTCTGTGATGTGGCTCCTTTAATTCTAATGGAGCTGCATCACAGAGGTGCCGTGTTATCGGTCCAAATCTGTGTGTTCAGACCTGTACAGATCGTCAGTACGAACTGAGAGGAATACTCTGCAGCGCGGTCTGCTTCCCACTGTGTGTCAGTGATATCAGTTTGCAAAAGAGGAGCCTGTGGAGCCTCATTGAAGAGTCTCAAAACACAGGACTAGCCAGATATCCCTCCTGGAAGGACCCAGCCAAGGGACAGCTCCTGTTAGGAAACCACTAAATCCACCACATTAAGTGGCCCTATAAGTCAATGTAATGAAAAGGGATAAACCAAGGCTAGGTAACCATCCACATACAGCTGTAATGATATCAGTTGGGCTCTATAGACAGTTAGTGGGCGGAAGAGGCATAAAAGTCATGTTCTGCTCTGCTGTTAACTCTTTCTGTATTGCAGAATGTAAGTGATGCACAGTAATACTCTACATTCTGCAGTACTGAAAGAGTTAACAGAGCAGCCCGTTTTATGGCTCTTCTCTGGCTCCTGATGTCAGAGGTCAGAGGTTATCTATAGTGGTGCCCCATACACACTGCAATGCTGCACTGTGCCTGTCCTGGATCTTCTCTCCCTGACTATTGCTCTGAGGTCCCTGCAGTTTAGACTGCTGTCAGGTCACAGGATAGGATACTCAGCTGAGGCATTAATTGTGTTGAATGGGGGGACCTGGGAGTGCTGGAGTTCTTGTATGGGGAATGTGAGGGGCACTATGCACATGGTAATATTACAGGGAATGTGAGGGCACTATGGGCATGGTAATATTACAGGGAATGTGAGGGCACTATGGGCATGGTAATATTACAGGGAATGTGAGGGGCACTATGCACATGGTAATATTACAGGGAATGTGAGGGGCACTATGGGCATGGTGATATTACAGGGAATGTGAGGGGCACTATGGGCATGGTGATATTACAAGGAATGTGAGGAGGGCAGGGGGCATGATAATCTTGTAGGGGGAATGTGGGGGAACAGGGATATAATGCTAAAATGCAATTTTTCGGCTCATTCAAAATTGAGATTTTATTTTTTGGCCATATCGCCCGGGGGGCGCTTTGTCAGTTCTCGCCTCAGGCAGCAAAAAAGCTAGAATCGGCCCTGGTCACAGATCCAGAGAGATTGTCGGCCCTCCATGCCAAAGTCAAGTCTTAGGCCTTATTCACACGTTCCGTAATTTACGGATCCGTATTTCCGTATCCGAGTTAGTGCACATTGAAGTCTATTGGGCTATTCACACGATCAGTAGCAGAAATGGATGAAAATCAATCCGTAAAAAAAAAAGGACATGTCCTAGTGCGGACCGGGTGCGGACCCAGATTTTTTCACGGATGCTCTCATTGACATCAATTGTCTACGGATTGTTTGCGGATTGCAACATGTTTGGCATCCGTATTTCCGTAGAAAAATATGGATAACTCATGCTCCTATTGTGCACAGCAGTATATAGAAGTGCTGGGATCTATAGTTCTCCGGATCTCCGGGCGGACAGCTGACGGAATTCCGCGGACATTTTCCGCGAGAATTCCTCAGTCTGAACCTGCGGCTGCATCAGACCCCCTCCTGCGGCTGCATCAGACCCCTTCCTGCGGCTGCATCAGACCCCCTCCTGCGGCTGCATCAGACCCCCTCCTGCGGCGGCATCAGACCCCCTCTGCGGCATCATCAGACCTCCTCTGCGGCGGCATCAGACCCCCTCCTGCATCATCAGACCCCCTCTGCGGCATCAGACCCCCTCCGGCGGCATCAGACCCCCTCCGGCGGCATCAGACCCCCTCCGGCGGCATCATCAGACCCCTCCTGCGGTAAGGATGCGATCTCCTATGCGATCCTCCTGTGCCGTTCTGCCTTCAGTGCTCTTAATTGATTCATTGATACTTTCCTAACCACATAGTAAACACCAATTTATTGAGCTAATTGGTAATGATGATTGGCAGCTGGGCTACAAAGGTACAAGTACCAATTACCTCAATAAATTGGGGTGTTGATTGTAAACACCCCAATTTATTGAGGTAATTTATTACCTCAATAAATTGGGGTGTTGATTGTAAACACCCCAATTTATTGAGGTAATTGGTACTTGTACCTTTGTAGCCCAGCTGCCAATCATCATTACCAATTAGCTCAATAAATTGGTGTTTACTATGTGGTTAGGAAAGTATCAATGAATCAATTAAGAGCACTGAAGGCAGAACGGCACAGGAGGATCGCATAGGAGATCGCATCCTTACCGCAGGAGGGGTCTGATGATTCCGCAGGAGGGGGTCTGATGCCGCCGGAGGGGGTCTGATGCCGCAGAGGGGGTCTGATGCCGCAGAGGGGGTCTGATCATGCAGGAGGGGGTCTGATGCCGCCGCAGAGGAGGTCTGATGATGCCGCAGGAGGGGGTCTGATGCCGCAGAGGGGGTCGGTCCGATGCCGCCGCAGGAGGGGGTCTGATGCAGCCGCAGGAGGGGGTCTGATGCAGCCGCAGAGGGGGTCTGATGCAGCCGCAGAGGGGGTCTGATGCCACAGAGGGGGTCTGCCATTCATTCACTGCTCAGTTGAAGTCTGGTCCAGCAACGGATGGAATACGGATGGAATACGGATGGAATACGGATGTCCAATCCGCAATTTCTCACGGGTTGTTTCAGGACCAGAAAAAAATACTGAACGTGTGCATAAGGCCTTATTGTAAAGAAGGTGTTGGTTCCAGTCCCTGTTGCAGAGAAAGGTCAGGGATTCTATGTGTCGTTCTTTTTGGTAAGAAAGCCCACTGGGACATGTCAATTCTTTGAGCGGGGAGCAGAGGCGCGTGCGCCCTCCCATGGAGATACTGCAGGACACTAAACATGGCGGAATTCCACCGTTGTTGCACAGTGTGAACTGAGCCTAAAGCAGTGCTTCTCAATTCCAGTACTCATGGGCCAACAACAGGTCATGTTTTGAGGATATCCCATACAAAGGACACCTGTAATAATACCTGATGCACCTTTCAAGGAGGACATAGGCACTCTCCAAGGTTGCTGTTATGGTCTCAAAGAAAAATATTTACCAGTTCCTTATTTTATGTTCTCCGCACATTAACACCCCCCGACTGTAAGACTCCTCACTGGTTTAGACAACTGAAAATAAGAGAACATCTTTTTTCATACTTATTAAACTTGTCTTTTGGTCTTAGGCAGTAAAGGGGTCAAAGTTTATTAAAATGTCAGTGCCACTTAAACACTCTCCATGACATTACATTATATCTACACATACAGAGTTCTACAGCATGCACAATACAAACCCAGCTCTGCTGCTGCATCACCACAAACCCACAACTGTTAAATCAAAACACATATACAAGCATACCCACAGATGCACAGTGCTACTACATCAATATTCAGATACACACACCTCTGTTACATTACCATACACAAACAACTCTGCTACATACAAACACCGATGTGTGGTGTCCCATTGATAGTGCCTTATACCTCTTACAAAGTTCTCTTTGGTGGTGATTAGGTATTTTACAGTTTTACCACTAGGTGTCAGTATTTTCTATATGTCTATGTATTGCACAGCTGAAGTCAGTATTGGGTTAATGTTTTGTGTGTGCCATGTGTTTTGTGCTAACCAATAGGAGGTGCTCTCTCTTTCTACCTAACCCTGTGCTCCACACACACTCTCACCCCCTGTAGGAGGAGTTAGTTACCTCCGTGTGGGAGAAAGTGAGCGAGTAAGTCTAGTCTAGACACAAGAGTATATAGATGCAGCAAAAGACAACCAGTTCTTTCACAACTACTACTATATCTACTATGCAGTGCTAAGCACTTCAAAGGGAGAGGTCAGCAAAGGAAAGCACTGACCCCCGCCGAGAACACATCTACACAGAGCAGGGCAGTATCCTGAGCACAAGAGAAACTAGCCTCAATAGGACAAAGCAGCCAGTACTGAATCCTATCGCCCAGTGCAGGTAACTGGGACACCCCCGGACACTTGGCTACACCCAGATAACTACGACCGGGGGCTTGTATTACCCTGACAGGACAGTTAGCTCGCAACTGTAGGGCAGAAGGTGGTCAGACCAAAGTCTAAACACAAATACAAGTAAACACTTCACTACAAAGTATTTCTCAAGGTTCCAGTACACAGCTACACTGGGTTGGGGCTCCTCTGGCCAACTCCTCTGCTCTCCTCTCCTCTTCAAGCACTGCTACAACTACCTTTATCTTGCTACTCTCAAGCACCGACCATTTGGGGAATACAGCCAGCCACACACACAAGCAGGTGTCAACATATCACACCTGTGTGCTGGACAAACAGTTCACAGTTCACTCTGAACAAAGGAAGTGGAAATTCCGAACGGAACCCGTGCCCGCTGACTCCGCTCAAAATCGCGTTTGCCTCACTGCCTCAATGTGATGTCTCGCTCTCCGCTCAAAGAATTTATTCTTTGAGCAGAAAGTGGAGGCGCGCAAGACATCACATTGAGACAATAAGGCAGGCGGGATTTTGAGTGGAGTCAGTGGCCCGGGTTCCGCTTTGGAATTTAAAGCTGTTTTGCTCAGTGTGAACATAGCCTTAGTATTTTAAACCCTTAAAGAGAACCAATCATGGACGAAAGTTAAAAAAATTTTATTCCCTAATTAGATGTAAATCAACATTTTATTGACATTTGTAAATATAATTCATTATTTTTATTGCCACGTTTTTTAATTATTCACTTTTTACTTTCCTGTCTCGAGCAGGCTCTTTTCAAAAGAGCCGGCGCGAGACAGGAAACTCCCGTCATGCAGAGCGGCAGGAAAGGTTCCCATGATCCTTTGCCCACCGCTCCGTTAATACACAGTGATCTCGCTATACAGCGCAAGATCGCTGTGTATTTTCTAGTCCCTCTTCTCTAATCTATTTATGAAGATAGTCTGTATCTTTATACTTTACCTATCCTCTTCTTCGGTGCAGCAAGGCCGGCGCCGCCATCTTGATTACGTCACTTGCGTTCCAGCGGTGGAACGCAAGGCCCGTAATCAAGATGGCGGCGCCCGGCCGTGCGGCACTGAAGCAGAGGATAGGTAAAGTATAAAGATACAGACTGCAAATACAGTCTGTATCTTCATGAAGTCTATCTATGAAGATACAGACTGCCTTTGCAGTCTGTATCTTTATACTTTACCCGATTCTCTGTTCCCTGGCTGTTCCGGCGGCGGCGCCATCTTGATGACGTCACGCTGGAACGCAAGTGACGTCATCAAGATGGCGGCGCCCACCGGAACAGCCAGGGAACAGAGGATCAGGTAAAGTATAAAGATACAGACTGCAAATGCAGTCTGTATCTTCATGAATAGACTTAGGGAGAGATATACTTTCATAATAGGGACAGTTACATTTAGGTGATTGGTTCTCTTTAAGGACCGTGGGCGTACATTTACGCCCCCGCTGCCTGTGCCTTAAGGCAGGAGGACGTAAATGTACGTCCTGCCGCGTTCCCGGGCTATGGAGCGGGCTCACGAGCTGAGCCCGCCCCATAGTGGGTGGGGCCAGGCCCTATCTGCAGCCAGGCCCTCACCGCGTGTCTGCGGGGGTCCCGATCGCATTCCCTGACTGCCGGAGGTCTTCTCCTTACCTCTGTGCAGTCTTCTGATTCAGTCTGACACAGGCAGGCTGAATAAGAAGATCACAGATAACACTGATCCCTGCAAAGCAGAGATTGCTTTTTTTTAAATGACATTTTATGTATAAATTTTTTTTTTTATAAAAAGCGATCAATACGTTTGATCTAGAAAAAAATGTTATTAATAAAAATTAGAGATCATGACACAAAAAATTACACCCCATACGATCCCGTAGGTGAAAAAATAAAAGTGCTGTAGGGGTTACAATAGGACCATTTTAAATATGCCTATTTGCAGTAAAAATGTTTTACTGCTAATAAAAATGGTAAAATGATAGAAAACCTAGTAACCATGCATATCGCCGTGTTCAGACTGACCTATAGAATAAAGGACAAATGTTAAAGTGCATTACGTAAACATGGACCCCCCCCCCCCCCAAAAAAAAAAAAAATAAATAAATAAATAAATTTGCGGAATCGCGTTGTTTGATCCAAATTCACCCCATAAATGATATTTTGGGGGTTCTGTCATTCATTTTATGGCTGATTGAAAGATGTCGTCATTACAAAGTACACCTACTCCTGAAAACAACAAGCCCCCACATGGCCCTGTAGGTGGAAAAATGAAAGAGTTATGGGTCTTAGAAGGCGAGGAGGAAAAATTGAAAAACGCAAATGTGACAATTAGCCCGATCCTTAAGGGGTTAAAAATTGATTTATTTTACACTAGAAAATGTACCCGGCGCTGCCCGGGTATAAAGTGTCAGTGTGTTAATTAGATTTGCTCCAAGGTCGCCCAGGAGGCCGATCTATACCCTTGTTTTTTTTGTTTAAGGGGAAATCACCAGGAGCCCTATATACCCCTTTATATGCTATATACCCCAACAGTTCTGCACTGTTTATGTAAATTGTAGGTTAGAAATAAACTAAAAACTTTAAACATCCTAAATACCTAATAGCCAAACTGAGATGTCATGTGGTCAGACTGTATACAGAGCTTGGTTATATACAACATTGGCAGTTTTATATACAGAGACTTGTTATATACATCATTGTCAGTGTTAT
Source organism: Dendropsophus ebraccatus (assembly GCF_027789765.1). Classification (NCBI taxonomy): domain Eukaryota; kingdom Metazoa; phylum Chordata; class Amphibia; order Anura; family Hylidae; genus Dendropsophus; species Dendropsophus ebraccatus. The sequence goes on along the minus strand of NC_091454.1, from coordinate 44,662,698 downwards.
ATACAGCCTGGTTATATGCAACATTCAGTGTGTTCAGCGCTGTGCTGCTGCTGCCGGGCACGGCTCTCTCCTCACGGCTCTGGCACCCTTACTGTATTTATTTCTGTGGATCTGTTGTGAGGCAACTGGCCTTAGCAACCAACCAGATCACAGCTTCCTGTGAAAATGAAAGTAGTAATCCTATTGGTTGCTAAGGCTTCCAACTGCCGTTTCAGCTGCAGCTAATTATGTCACCTGTGTGTGTATTATGGAGATTTTCCCATTCATTTCTATGGGGCGCTCTCCCCCCTCCCCCTTACCTCCTGTACATCTGGCAAGGACGGGAACTTCGCTATAACCTTCCCGGGCACCCAGCCCTAGTGTTCCCGGGCAATGTGTCTGTGTGACAAATTTGGGGTCAAACGGTTCAGGCGTTTGGAAGTCTATACGAGACAGACAGACAGACTTTCATTTTTATGATATAGATTCTGGAAACAAATGTTCATGATTTGGTGTGCATTTGCAGTTGTGGCTTTATCCTAAAGGGGAAATTTTAATGTTTTTTTATTGGGCCAGGCAACACCTCTAAATACCAAAAATAGAGCTAATAAGCCAGAAAGATAATGTCTGTGACAGCTTCCTTATAACTAATGATTTCTTTGAATTTTTTCCCTTTCACTTCTCTAACAAACAAAAGCTAACATTGTAAATTAGACAGCAATTCCTGTCATTGACGTCACTTACTGGCAGACGGAGACAGACCGTGCCCCTCCTTCTCCCCTCGATGCACACTCAACAAGTCCTAGGAAGGGTCTGAAAGATGAAAATAATAAATATGTGTATTGCATTGCAGCGTTTTTTGATTAAGGGATGAAAACGTCTAATATCTATAATTAAAACAGAGAACAAAAAATACTGGCCAGAGGCAGCGCCTCATGTAATCCCGCTGGTGAAGGTATAGTTATGTTAACTCGTAATTTATTAGAATTTTCTATATAAACATACAAATGCAATCATTTTCAGACATTGCACATCTCAAAATGTGTTTCACAAGTAAAGGTATAGTTAATAGGTATATATATATATATATATATATATATATATATATATATATATATATATATATATACACTGCTGTTTTCCATGAAAAGTCACACTTCTTCACCACCATACATTGTGAAATGAATAGAAAATAGAGTCAAGACATTAACAAGGTTATAAATAATGATTTGTATTTGAAATAACATTGTTTTTACATCAAACTTTGCTTTCTTCAAAGAATCCACTTTTTGCAGCAATTACAGCATTGCACACCTTTGGCATTCTAGCTATTAATCTGATGAGGTAAGCTGGAGAAATTGCACCCCACGCTTCTAGAAGCAGCTCCCACAAGTTGGATTGGTTGGATGGGCACTTCTGGCGTACCATACGGTCAAGCTGCTTCCACAACAGCTCAATGGGGTTCAGATCTGGTGACTGCGCTGGCCCCTCCATTACCGATAGAATACCAGCTGCCTGCTTCTGCTGTAAATAGTTCTTGCACAATTTGGAGGTGTGTTTAGGGTCATTGTCCTGTTGTAGGATGAAATTGGCTCCAATCAAGCGCTGTCCACTGGGTATGGTATGGCGTTGCAAAATTGAGTGATAGCCTTCCTTATTCAGAATCCTATTTACCCTGTACAAATCTCCCACCTTACCAGCACCAAAGCAACCCCAGGCCATCACATTACCTCCACCATGCTTAACAGATGGCGTCAGGCATTCTTTCAGCATCTTTTCATTTGTTGTGCGTCTCACCAACATTCTTCTTTGTGATTCAAACACCTCAAACTTGGATTCATCCGTCCACAACACTTTTTTCCAGTCTTCCTCTGTCCAATGTCTGTGTTCTTTTGCCACTCTGCCCTGAAGCCCAAAATCCCGCAGCCGCCTCTTCACTGTAGATGTTGACACTGGTGTTTTGCAGGTACTATTTAATGAAGATGCCAGTTGGGGACCTGTGCGGCGCCTGTTTCTCAAACTAGAGACTCTAATGTGCTTATCTTCTTGCTTAGTTGTGCAACGCAGCCTGCCACTTCTTTTTCTACTCTGTTAGAGCCTGTTTGTGCTGTCCTCTGAAGGGAGTAGTACACACCGTTGTAGGAAATCTTCAATTTCTTAGCAATTTCTCGCATGGAATAGCCTTCATTTCTAAGAACAAGAATAGACTGTTGAGTTTCAGATGAAAGTTCTCTTTTTCTGGCCATTTTGAGTGTTTAACCCCTTCCCCCAATATGACGTCTAGGGACGTCATGAAAAGCAGTGGCAGAATGCATCATGACGTCCCTGGACGTCATGCTTTCCCTGCCTCCCCCCTCTGTCCCTGGGTGAGTTCGGGCAGCAGGAGGAGGCTGTGTCACACAGCCTCCTCCTGCTGCCACTGCCCGGAGGGGAGCCGCGCTCCCCCCTGGGCAGTTAACCCCATAAACGCCGCGGTCAATGCGACCGCAGCGTCTATGGGGAGATTCAGTGTCCCCCGCCGATCGGGCGGCGGGGGGAGGCTGCAGAACGCTGCCTCCCCCCACCGCCACTAACAGTGTGTCCCCCGGCCCCCCCTGTCCCCCAGTGTGTCCTTCGATACCGGCGGATCGCCGCTGCTACCTCTTTAGCGGCGATCCGCCGGTACCGGGCATTACCGGCGCCGCCGATAGTTTTCATCTCCCCCCACCGTGAATCCACGGTGGGGGGAGATGAAAAATGTCCCCTCAGACCCCAGATCAGCCCCCCGATCACCCTACCCGGGCGGCCATCAGATCCAAGATGGCCGCCCCCATCCCTGCTAACAAACGATGTTTGTTCGCAGGGATGGAAATGAATAAGTGATCAAAGCCCCATGCTCTCCGCCACCGGAGGTAGCGGAGAGCATGGGGCAGTGATCGGGGACCCCCCCGTGTGGTCCCGGAGCAGGCGATCGGCGGTATATACTATATACCGCCGATCGCCTGTTACCAGTGCTGATCAGCACTTTTTATCCCGTCACCATAAATCATTGGTGACAGGGGATAAAAAGTGTCACCGTGCCCCCCCCCAAGTCGCCCCCCACCCCCCCAGTCACCCCCGTCCCCCAGTCACCCCCCTTCCCCACATACGTTACCTGATCCACGGAGCTCCGTCCTCCTCGACGTCCAGGCTGATTCTGAAGTGCGCATGCGCTCCAGAAGCAGTTAGCTCTGAAAATTTTAAGTGACAGAGAACAATTTGGTCTCTGTCACTGAACTATGATTACTGTGATAGAAAATATCACAGTAATCATAGTAATACAGTGAAAATTAATGTATAAAGTACAAAAAGTGACAAACATACAAAAAAATAAAACACACACTTTTTATTATAGTAATAATTGCAGTTTACTCCCAGATTACCCCTAGCCCCCCCAAATTACCCGTAACCACCGCAGGTTGCCCATATCCGCCCCAGATTGCCCGTATCCACCCCAGATTGCCCGTAATCACCGCACGTTGCCTATAACCACCGCACGTTGCCCATAACCACCGCATGCTGCCCATAACCACCGCACGTTGCCACTAACCACCGCACGTTGCTACTAACCACCGCACGTTGCCACTAACCACCGCACGTTGCCCATAACCACCGCACGCTGCCCATAACCACCGCACGTTGCCACTAACCACCGCACGTTGCCACTAACCACCGCACGTTGCCACTAACCACCGCACGTTGCCCTTTAACCACCGGACATTGCCTATAACCACCGCATGTTGCCTATAACCACCGCATGTTGCCCATAACCACCGCACGTTGCCACTAACCACCGCACGTTGCCACTAACCACCGCACGTTGCCCATAACCACCGCACGTTGCCACTAACCACCGCACGTTGCCACTAACCACCGCATGTTGCCCATAACCACCGCACGTTGCCCATAACCACCGCACGTTGCCTGTAACCACCCCAAATTGCCAGTGAGCCCCTCCAGATGGTCCGTAATCAGCCCCGATTGCCCGTAACCCCGCATATTGCACGTAACCACCGCACGTTGCCTCTAACCACTGCACGTTGCCTCTAACTCACACACGTTGCCAGTGACCCCCTCCAGATTGCCGTAACCACCCAAAATTACATGTACCCACCCCTGATTACCTATAAGCACTTCCGTTTATCCGTAACCACCCCAGATTGTCTGTAACCACCCCATGTTGCCCGTAACCACCGCAGATTGTCTGTAACCCCCCCCAGGTTGCCCCTAATCACATGTAATTCCCCCCAGATTGCCTCTGACCACCGCACGTTGCCTCTGACCACCGCACGTTGCCTCTGACCACCGCACGTTGCCTCTGACCACCGCACGTTGCCCCCGACCACCGCACGTTGCCCCCGACCACCACACGTTGCCCCCAACCACCACACGTTGCCCCCGACCACCACACGTTGCCTCTGACCACCACACGTTGCCTCTGACCACCACACGTTGCCTCCGACCACCGCACGTTGCCTCCGACCACCGCACGTTGCCCCCGACCACCACACGTTGCCTCTGACCACCGCACGTTGCCCCCGACCACCGCACGTTGCCCCCGACCACCGCACGTTGCCCCCGACCACCGCACGTTGCCCCCGACCACCGCACGTTGCCCCCGACCACCGCACGTTACAGGTTCCATCCCAGATTACCTATAAGCACTTCAGTTTATCCGTAACCACCCCACGTTGCCCGTTACCACCCCACGTTGCCCGTTACCACCCCTCGTTGCCCGTAACCACCGCAGGTTGCCCGTAACCACCACAGATTATCCGTAACCACCCCACATTACCTGTAATCTCATTTTTTTTTTGTATTTTAGTAACTGCGCTATTCTAATAACCATTACTAGCTGCGGTTTTGCTCCAGCAAATTGGCGCTCCCTTCCTTCTGAGCCCTGCTGTGTGCCCATACAGTGGTTTATGCCCACATATGGGGTACCGTTGTACTCAGGAGAACCTGCGTTACAAATTTTGGGGTACATTTTTTCTCCCATTCCTCGTGAAATTGAGAAATTTTAAACTAAACGAACATATATTGGAAAAATTCGAGTTTTTCATTTTTACTGTCTTATTTTGAATACTTTCCTCTAATACCTGTGGGGTCAAACCGCTCACTGCACCCCAAGATGAATTCTTTGAACGGTGTACTTTCCTAAATGGGGTGACTTTTGGGGGGGTTCTCTTCTGCTGACACTACAGGGGCTCTGCAAACGCACCTGGCGCTCAGAAACTTCTTCGGAAAAATCTGCACTGAAAATGCTAATTGGCGCTCCTTCCCTTCTGAGCCCGGCTGGGTGCCCATACAGTGGTTTATGCCCCCATATGGGGTACCGTTGTACTCAGGAGAACCTGCGTTACAAATTTTGGGGTGCGGATTCTCTCATGTTCCTTGTGAAATTGAGAAATTTTAAACTAAACGAACATATTATTGGAAAAATTCGAGTTTTTCATTTTTACTGTCTAATTTTAAATACTTTCCTCTAATACCTGTGGGGTCAAAATGGTCACCACACCCCAAGATGAATTCTTTGAGGGGTGTACTTTCCAAAATGGGGTGACTTTTGGGGGGGTTCTCTTCTACGGGCACTACAGGGGCGCTGCAAACGCACCTGGCACTCAGAAACTTCTTCAGCAAAATCTGCACTGAAAATGCTAATTGGCGCTCCTTCCCTTCTGAGCCCCGCTGTGTGCCCATACAGTGGTTTACGCCCACATATGGGGTACCGTTGTACTCAAGAGAACCTGTGTTACAAATTGTGGGGTGCAGATTCTCTTATGTTCCTTTTGGAAAGGAGAAACTTTAATCTAAACATATATATTATTGGAAAATTAAAATTTTCGATTTCTTTAAGGCCTAATTGTGAATACTTTCCTCCAGCCCCTGTAGGGTTAAAATGCTCATTATACCCCTAGATTAATTCTTTAAGGTGTCTAGTTTCCAAAATGGGGTCACTTATGGGGTTTTACAGCATACAAGCCTCCTAAATCAACTTAAAAAAAGAACTGGTCCCTAAAAAAAAATCAGTTTTGGAAACTTTCACAAAATGTGATAATTTGCTAATAAATTTCTAAGCCCCATAACAGCCTAAAAAAGTAAAATATGTTTCCCAAATTATGCCAGAATAAAGAGGACATATTGGTAATGTGATTTAGTAACTAATTTATGTGCTATGACTTCCTTTTTTAGAAGCAGAGAATTTCAGAAGTTCATAAAATGCAAAATTTTCAAATTTTTCATGATATTTTTATGTTTTTCACAAAAAACACACAAAGTAGTGACCAAATTTTGCCACTAATATAAAGTGCCATATGTGACAAAAAAACAATCTCAGAATCGCTAGCATACGTTAAAGCATCACTGAGCTATAAGCGCATAAAGTGAGACAGGTCAGATTTTGAAAAATGAGCCTGGTCATTAAGGCCAAAACAGGCTGCGGAGGCAAGGGGTTAATTGACCCCACAAATGTGATGCTCCAGAAACACAATCTGCTCAAAGGAAGGTCAGTTTTGTAGCTTCTGTAACGAGCTAGACTGTTCAGATGTGTGAACATGATTGCACAAGGGTTTTCTAATCATCAATTAGCCTTCTGAGCCAATGAGCAAACACATTGTACCATTAGAACACTGGAGTGATAGTTGCTGGAAATGGGCAGATATTGCACCAAAAAACAGACATTTGCAGCTAGAATAGTCATTTACCACATTAGCAATGTATAGAGTGTATTTCTTTAAAGTTAGGACTAGTTTAAAGTTATCTTCATTGAAAAGTACAGTGCTTTTCCTTCAAAAATAAGGACATTTCAATGTGACCCCAAACTTTTTAACGGTAGTGTGTGTGTGTATGTGTATAATATATATATATATATATATATATATATATATATATATATATATATATAGGGATGGGCGGTATACCGCAAAAATACCGATACCGTCACTGGCGTCTGTTAACCGACCTCAACACGGCCAGGACGGTATCTGCGGTATTTTTCCTCCCCTCACCCAGCGGCCGCATGCTCTGCTCCCCTCTGTTAATCTCCCTCGCGTCCCTGCTCCTACACTGCCCGGCCAACTATTCTGCTGTCTGGGGGAGGGGGGCCATGTGTGACGCTCACATTTCTACCTGTTGCAAGCACGCGGGGCACCGAGCATTCTGGTGCAGGGAGAGAGAGGGGTGCCGGGTGGAGAGGTGGGGGCTGGACAGCTGGATCCTCCGATTAACCTCCCGATCCCAGCCAGGTCGCACATTTACTGGTGCAGGGCAAGGGATGAAAGATCCTGCTGCGGGGGCTGAAGATGTGACAGGCTGCATCCAGGCCGCAGCTCTCTCTCTGGTGTGTTCTCAGCGCTGCTGCTGCCGGGCTGCACGGTATTCCCTGCCCCCCCTCTCCCGCACATACTGTGGCTGCAGGGGGTCGGGTATAGGTCTGCGCATCCTCGCTCCACGGGGCACCGCACTCTGTCCCGCGCAGGAATCCGTCAGTGCTGGAAGCAGCCATGTGTGACGCTCAGTCCGGGACGCTGCCGGCAGATATATGTGCTACAGGATTCCTGTGCGAGAGAGAGCGGTGCTCGGGGGAGCATGGAGGTGCCGACCCCATACCTGACCCCTGCAGACACTGTATGTGTGGGACAGGGGGGGCAGGGCAGCATGTGACAGTGTGACCGGGGGTAGATATTAGATAGAAAGATATAGGTAAATAGATAGGAGATAGAGAGATAGATAGATAGATAGATAGATAGATAGATAGATAGATAGATAGATAGATAGGAGATAGATAAATAGATAGATGATAGATAGAAAGATGATAGATAGAAAGATAGATAGATAGATAGATAGATAGATAGGAGATAGATAGGAGATAGATAGATAGATAGGAGATAGATAGATAGATAGATGATAGATAGAAAGATGATAGATAGATAGATAGATAGGAGATAGATAGGAGATAGATAGATAGAGTTCTATCTGTCTATCTATCTATCTTTCTATTTATCATCTATCTATTTATCTCCTATCTATCTATCTATCTATCTATCTCCTATCTATCTATCTATCTATCCATCCATCCATCCATCCATCCATCCATCCATCCATCCGCAGCACACAAATCCCAGACCTTGGATCAAGTAAAAAATACTCTGCAGCACTATGATGGTAATACAAACGTGGATTTATTCCATATAACAATGTGCAGCAAACTTCACAAGTAATATACGACGTTCCGGCATCTCCTATGCCATTTTCAAGTGCCACTTGAAAATGGTGTAGGAGACGCCAAAACATTGTGTGTTACTTGTGAAGTTTGCTGGACATTGTTATATGGAATAAATCCACGTTTGTATTACCATCAGAAAATGGGGGTTTCAAAAGGGGTGTGGCTTTTAAAAAGGGCGTGCCATAATTATCGTTTAATTTATCATTACCGCGGCTGCATGTGCGATAAACCACGATACTGATTTAGGCCAATATCGCCCAGCCCTATATATATATATATATATATATATATATATATATATATATATATATATAATATTTATTTGTGTAGCGCAGTGTGTATATGTATGTATGTATGTGTGTATATATATATATATATATATATATATATATAATTTTTTTTTAAAGCACAAATATGACTCATTTCGAAAATACAAAGACAAAGGTCATGTGAATGGGAAGGAGCTATTCACTGTTGAGGGTGTGTAGAGATTCAGCCAGTCGGGAGACAGAGATGCTGTCTCAGCAGTGAGTGCTGTAAGGGAGGCTAGGTATGGCAAAAGAGGAATCTGGCTGGCAAAGTACTGTTGAGATTGGGACAAGTACATGAATATAGTGGATCTGTTATAGCTAGGGCTAGGTAGGTATATTAGACATGTGCTGCATTGTGCAATATGTATAGTGCCATTGAGGCTGCCTAATGGACATACAGCAGGAGCTGCTGTATGTCCTGCAGGAAGTGTTGTATTCTTTCCAGTCTGGAGAGCAGTAGAGGGATTTGCTGGGGATTTGCTACTGTTTTGGACAGTTCCTGACATGGACGGAGATGGACATACAGCAGCTTATAAGTACTAAAAAAAAATGGAGATTTTTTATTAGAAGTAAATGACAAATCTCTGGCACTTTCTGGCACCAGTTGATTTACAAGTAAAACATTTTTTGTGAACAAATCCTTCGAGGACCAAGCTACATTTCATTTTTCCACTTCTGTTTTTTCCTCTCCGGTTTTAAAAGGCCATAGTGCTTGAGTTTTACCTACAGACCCATATGGGGTCTTATTTCTTGCAACATCAGTTGTCGCAGAAACGTGAAAATCGATCAGGGTCTGAGATTTAAAGCGTCATTATCAGCTGGTTCGGGCCAGTGAACCTGCTGATATGAGCCAGCCGCTCTTTACCTCAGGATTCCCGGGCTGTACTTGTAATTCTTGTGGAGTCCAGTATAGTTGCGTTTTCTGCTAATTCCGAATATGCTAATTAGTGTGTTCGGAGCGTTTCCCATGCATCCGTGCACCAGCTTGTCCTGCCTAGCCTGCCCCCTCCCAGCCCGCCCACTATGCATATTCATATATGCATAGTTAGGCCGCTTGTTACAGGCTGCTCCCTGCACATGCGCCGTAACAAGCGGCCTAATTATGCACATATGAATATGCTTAGTCGGCAGGCCGGGAGGGGACAGGCTAGGCGGGCTGACGTATGGGGAACGCATGGGGATCGCCCCAAATGCTCCGAGCATGCTAATTAGCATATTCGGATTTAGCTGAAAACGCAACTATACCGGACCCCACAAGAATTACAAGTACAGCCCGGGAATCCTGAGGTAAAGAGCGGCTGGCTCATAGCAGCAGGTTTACTGGCCCGAACCTGCTGATAGTGCCCCTTTAAGACCTTTTTTTTTTTTTTTTATAGAGACTTGGACTTATGAATTATTGTATGGATGCACTATATTCTTACAACAGTGGCTGTAATTTTGAAAAATATGCAACTTATTATACCGCTACATTATTTATTTATTTTTGTACAGTATATGGGCTATTTTTTGGGAGTAACACTGAAAGGGGAAAAATCTGGTGGAATCTGCAGCAAAAATCCAGTACATACTCTTGCATTACTACCATACATTTCCAGTTTGAATGATAGAGGTCTGGGAAAAGTTTTGGATGCAGGGTAGCCCCATTCAGTGCATTTTGGCTACCTGTTGTAAGGATTTAGCATCTTTTTTTTAAATCCTGGGATGCATTTCTGATCACTGTCAATAAAAATGAACACCATAGTTCAGTGTACACTATAATGTAGGTTTCTAATAAAAAGTGGAAGAGAGCTTTGCGTGGCTTTCCTTGAAAGTAGCATGAACGAGACCAAAGATTACTCATCTGGCGTCATACTATTGAAGTTTATTTTAGTTGTTAATTTAATTGTAATGTGTTCAGTACTATGCTGAGTTTAGGTTCTATTAAAGAACCTACAGTTTAACAAAGCCTAAAGGTAAAAAAAAAAAAGCTTTGTATTGTGACTTGGCTGCTAACTACTGCAGTATAGCCAGGAATGCAATAAAACCTATACGAATACTTCCATTTTATTTTCAGGCCAACATATGCTTCCCATTTATATATGTAATATAAGTATATGGTGTGAGTGGCCCTTTAAGAGTTTAGACAGTATGTCATTCTTTGAGTACAATATAAAGGTTACTAGGGTTTACTTAGAAGGATGTAAACATTTTTCACGGCCCAATATCCTGAATTCCTTCGGCATGTGCTTATTATCCTAGTGTGCATTAAAAGAAGGCATGCATTAGTGTTTCAAGTGACAGACTATTTTATTTTTAACTTATTGCATAATGTTATGAAGCCTGTCCCATTTTATTTTGCTGTTTAGTTTGCATAGATAGCATTTCAGTATTTTGTACTGTGCTCTGCTGCTGGGCCTGTTCATGTTATGTTTCATCTGTATGCTGCTGCTATCTGTCATGTACATTAAAAAAGGTATTTCAAAGTGCCTGAGGTATAGTCACCAGGTTCAGTAGACCATATTTTGCCCAGCATGAGATGTGTTCTCCCCCAATATCAAGCATATTATCAGCGACATTGCATAGCTATTGGGGGAGAACTGGTGATGTTTCCACAGCTTTTGGAAATTTTTCAATCGCATGTGTGAAAATTTCTCAACTATTTTAAGCCATGTACTCTGATAAGATTACTCCCAAGGATGCGATCAGCTTTCAGCAGTTGATTCCCAGATGAGATCCCCCCTATAACAATGTCACCTGCAGGCCCCAGGAATAATGCTCAAGTAATGTCCCAAAAATGCCACCACTTGCCAGATATAGTGCCCTCTGTACCCATTAATAATGTCCCTTTCCCCAATAATAATTTCCCCTTTCTCCAGGTGTTCCATCTTTATTCAAATACAGTGCCTCCTGAAGCCAGATATGCCCCTTGCAGCTCTATAAGAGGCAGATGGAGAGGTTGGTGAGGATTGTGGAAGACAAAAACAGTGTGGCTGGCGGTTACTGTGTAATGAAGGATGGTGGCTGTTTGGAGGTGCTGGAGGAGAAGGGACTAAGCAGTGACTGATATCTCGGGACCAATAAAAGGCCGTTCATGGGCGCTCTGGGACATTGCTGAATAATGGCAACGCTATCATTCAGCAATGCGCCAGTCACAAATGCATATAAGGTTTGTTTTTTATTTTTTGACACAGCCCATGTATTCCCTCAACTTGCACCATATAGCTGATTTAGAGCATTTAATTGGACAGATGTTAGCTTGTTCAGTCCCTCTCCCTGTACATATTTCATACATCTGATGCTGGGCAAAATATTGTCAACTGGAAACCTAGTCTTATGCTGGAGACAAACATGTCGTCATAAAATGTTTTGTCATGTCAGAGACTTGTCAAAAGTTTTGATTGGTCTAAGTCTGAGTGTTCAGACCGGGAAGGATCACAAGAGTAAATGGGGAGAGGATCACACTACAGCACAGTCTGCTCCCAGCTCTGCGTCAGTGAAACAAGTCGGGCTCCAAAGACTTACATTAGGAGCCCGACTCATCATGTGACACAGAGTCAGGAGAGGACCGCGTTAAGCACATTCTCATAGCAACTCATTCTCACAATTGGTAAAGGTCTGAACACTTAGACCTAGACCGATCATAACTTTTAACGTGTCTCTATGAAGTGTCAAGTTTTTAGTTTTTTTTTATGACCGGTACACTTTTAGGTGTAACAAAATTCTTCTCTTTGGTTTGGTATGATATGTAATGTTTGGTATGACAATGGTTTGTTATGACATAGTATAGCTCTGTGTATGGCAGCAAATACCTATGGCAGCAAGTTGGAAAACTATTTTGTTTACATGTTATGTCAATTCTTTCGGCGGAATGCGAAATCCGCCCGTGCATAGAATAGCGTGCGGGTGCGAGCGACGGAATCCGTCTTGGGTCATACGCGGGAATTCTGTAGTGTGCACACACCCTCAAAGAGGATGTTTAACACTAATAGAAAAAAAACACAAAATGGCATAGTGGCTACTGCTTACCCAAGTCTCCCTGGCAAGTTTCGTCATGATCCGCTCTTTTTTGAGGCCACCGTGGAGTCTTTTCTATTTAGGACATCTTCTCTTCACTCTCTGGTTCTGATAATGTGGCCACCCACTGTCTCAGACTACATGGGCCAGCATGCTATGCAAGCCAGAGCCAGACCCCTGCTGCTAAGGTCTCTCACATTTCTTCTAGTTACCTCCCCCTGCCCAGTGATGCTGCTAAGGCAGTGTACCTTATCTAATATACTGCTTTTTGCTTATAACAGTCAATTACTTTACTTATTGCAGCTGCTTGCAGCATTGGGTCACACAGACATATGGATCATGCAGCTGCTGCTGGACTGCATGCACTGGGACTGAGCGGGGGTGGGGGCTGGGCCTGGTCCTCACCTACAATGAGCACTACTCTCCCTCTCTACTCCATCAGCATCTGACTGCTCTGACTGTCTTCTGAGCCTGCAGAGGAGGAGGGTCAGGCACAAGTTACAAGTGGGTATGCTTTCTGCCCCATTGGCCAGATAGAAACATGTGACAATTAGACCAATCAGAATGCATATGCAGATTAGCCATGTGGTGGAAGTGCTGCCCAGTGTGTCACTGTGTGACGTATTGGCACAAAATGGTGCCCTGTAAGTTAGTGGGGACGACAGTAATTGAAAATGTTAGAACTACAGGACTTCCTGCGCTGCAGGGAAGGGATGAAAAGTGCAGGAAAACGCCAGGACTGGTACTAGAAGCACATGTCAGTAATGTATAACTTGGGGAAAGGGAGAGAATGGAGAGAAAAAGACTTAAAGAGGTACTCTGTGTCGGGGGGTATTTTTGAAGATCGCTGGGGAGGGGGATGGAAATTGAAGCCGGAGGTCACTTACCTCCCCCGTTCCAGCGCTGGTGCCCGGATCACGCCGCCCAGTACTCCCGTCCCGTCGCCGCTTCCTGGTCAGAGCTGCCGCATGCCGCTGCCGACGTGGTGTCTCAAGGCAGCTCTGCCAATCAGTGGCCATAGCGGGGTCCTGCCTCGGCCGCTGAATGGCAGAGCTGACTTGAGACGTCACGTCTCATGCGGCAGCTCTGACCAGGAAGCGGCGCGGGACGGGAGTACCAGGCGGCGCAATCCGGGCACCAGCGCTGGAACGGGGGAGGTAAGTGACCTCCGGCTTCAATTTCTATCCCCCTCCTCGGCGATCCTCAAAAATACCCCCCGGCCCGGAGTACAATATGCAATATGAGGACCGCAATACTGACCGAAATATATGTAGTGTGAACCCAGCCTCAATCTACAGTAAAAGGAAATTTTTGGAATGGTTTTGTCCAATTTTAATTTGACTGTTAAAGAGGTTAAAGCTTTTTTTTTCTGTGTTTAGTCATCCTATGATTTCTCCATGGAAATCATCATAATCGTACTTGCTTTTGACTGTCTGTAAAATTGTCTGATAAATCTCCCCGTGTTTCATTCATATTCATTCTCCCCTTCAGGCTGTATGAGTACAGTCAGATTTTAAGAGAAACATCAATACATTGATAACTGGCTGTCATTTACGTACAGCTATTGAATAGCTGAAAGCCAAGTGCTATTAAATAAGCTTCAGGCAATTTATATTCTGAGCTGTTTTTGTTTCATTTTCTGAATGATAAGTGTGGTGGGTATAGTACACTTTTTCTTTATTTTGGAGATGTACTTCAATATGAAAACCAACAAATCTAAAAATTCAGAAATATAATATGTTAGACAGCTCCTGAGCTGATGAAAATGTCTCATGCCGCAATTATTTTCAGCCAGGGTTTCTCTCTGTATCATAAAGCCTGTGGGCCCATTTTGGCCATATCCAAGCAACACACAAACATATCATCTTTCTTTCTCTTTTCTCTGGCTCATAGAAATCAATAAATTGTTTTATGACCGCTTAGGTAAGATTGCAGCTTTTAACATTGGAGTCTTTAGTATGTGAGTTTAGTATGCATTTGTGCCCCTAGAATGTATACTGGGCATTAACCACTGCTCAGTTCTCAGATAAAAGACCACTCTGTTTCATAAATTGTAAACAGATAAACAGTGATGAACTTCACAGGCCATAATAGACCAATTTTTCTCTTTTCCAACCTTTTCCACCTCTGGGCACCCCTTGGTAAATTTTTTTTTTTTTTTTTACCCTAGAGAACCCCTACCAAATAATGCTCTACAAAGTAGAAAAAACATTCAGTGGCGCAAAACCTCAAGAAACAAAGGGGTATGTCATGCAAAAAAGGAGCACACCAACAAGGAATATCATGAATTCAAAAAAATAAAATATACTTTATTGGAATGTTGAAAAAAATGACAAAGTATCCCCTATACAAAGTTAAAAACATTTAAAAAACAAAGAAACGAGACCAATACAGTCCATAGGTCTTCCGATCCTGCATAACAAATCAATACACATGAGCTCCATATCCCTTAGATGAAAATAAAGAAAGCAGTGACAATAAACATTATGTCTAAATAAAGTCCATGTAAAAATATTGCACCAAGAATCAGCCCAAAAAAGTTAACCAGTGTAAGTAGTAAAAAAAAAAAAAAAAAATCATATCATGTTGAGAAGGAAAGGATCTTGCTCCTCTCCCTTTCAACATTGTTGGTGTGCTCCTTTTTTTGCATGACATACCGCTTTGTTTCTTGATGCTTTTAGTTTGGCTATTTTTGGTATGCCTTAGGAATCACCCCCTTTAGAATGTGCAGAACACCCCTCCCCCCATGTATAATCAATCAGTGACTCACAGGGGCCGACTTTCACTCTCAGTTTTCCTTTTCATCTGGCCTGGACCACAATGATGATTTCTGCTATACCCCTCATAATAATAAGGCCCCCTGCTACGCCCCTCAGTAATAATGCCCCCTGCAGTGCTCTCCATAGTAAAAAAAATACCCCCTGCTGTGTCCTCCATAGTAAAATATTCCCTGCTGTGCCTTCCATAGTAATAATGCTCCTCATAGTAATAATGCCTCCCTTCTGTGCCTTTTATAGTAATAACATTCCCCCCTGCTGTGCCCCTCATAGTAATAATGCACCCTGCTGTGCCCTCCATTGTACTACTGCCTACCCTGCTGTGCCCTTCATAGTAATAATGTTCCCCCTGCTGTTCCCTCCATAGTAATAATTTCCCCCCTGCTGTGCACCAAAAACAAAAAAAAAGGATGATACTCACAATCTGGGAAACTCTTTTGGCCTTCAGCCTGTGAGGGGTCGGATCCTCTAGTGGGCCTGAATGAATAGAGAAGCAGGACACTGACAGCTCCTGCTCCTCCATTCTGTTCACTTTAATGTTTAGCCTGCTCGCCCACCCTTACAGTGAGTAGGCGGAACATCAAAGCTAGTGGTAAATCCCTAGAAGCAGCACAGACACCGCTTTCAGGGTTGCGTAAAGTGACCATGCCATCATTCCCACCGGAATGCTGCCGCACCCTTAGCATGTTCTCATGGCACCCTGGTGCCCTGTTGGGAACCTTTGGCATAGCCTTTCTAGAGGATGGTAACCACTGCCCTGCTGTCAATGTGACATGAACCTGGAAAGTCTTCAAGGGAAGAATTAAATGTTGGTGGCAATTTAGTTGATAGTCTAGGCCCTCATTAACCTTTTCAGGCACAAAAACTAACAGTACTATTTGCTAAGTAACCGGAAGAACAGAGGCAATTAAAGAAAAAAAACTTAAAGACTCAAGGGAATCTAAGTCGACTGAGTCGATGCTTAGTAGCTCGTTACTCTGTACCCCAGAACCTCAATGAACTGAGGGTCTTCCTTCAAGTGATTCAATGCCTCAATAGACACTAAGTTGACTTTTTAACAGCATGAGACTTAGGGCCCTATTCCACGGGCCGAGCAACAATGTAAACGAGCGCCGATCTGCTAGATCGGCACTCGTTTACTGGGCCTATTCCATGGCCCGATGATTGTGAAACAGTGTCCTTGCAGCCCTTGTTTCATACATTACCTGTTCGGGCGCAGGTCTTCTTCTCCTGGCCCCCGCACGGCAGCATCGGCTTCGGAGAGGGGCTGTCTGAACGGACAGACCACTTAGCCAATCACTGGCCGCTGCGTTTCCGACCAGTGATTAGCTGAGCGGTCTGTAAGTTCAGATAGCCCTGCTCCGAAGCTGATGCTGACGCGCGGGACCAAAGAAAAAGACCTGCGCCTGGACAGGTAATGCATGGTTCTGCTGAAATCGCCGGTCGCCGCCACGCACCGCTATTCAACTGTAGCGATGCGCTGGTGGCGAACAACGATTTTAGGCCTGAACCTAAATAAACGATCAGCCGATGACACGATCATCGGCTGATCGTTCTCTCTATTCCACCGAGCGAAAATCGGCCGAATCAGGCCGAAGGGGCTGATTCGGCTGATTATCGCTCCTGTGGAATAGGGCCCTTAGTTGTCAAGCTGTAATTGAAGCTCAAGGGTAATTGAAGCTCAAGGGTACATGACAAGTTTTTTGCTGCCTTTGAACTCCGCTACAGGCACCTGGAAAAGCTGGATGCAGTCCTAGGAAACTACTCTCAGGGCTGCATTTAGCTTTTCTAGGAACCCAGAGCTTCTGTTATAGAAAATTTTTGAGATGAGGAAATCGCCACTGAATGCTTCTATTTTAAGGCCCTACTTTCATAGTATAATATTACTCTAGCATGAACTTTTTACATTTTCCATATATTTCACCCATAAGCCAAATATCCTTCAACCTATAACCTTTTGTGAGTAGTATATATGGGCAAGTTCTATACAGGTATCCATTTGCAGTGAGAAGGCCAGCATCGAAACTTGTGTGTCCACCACTGGACACTGCAGAAGGTAGACACAGAAATCAGCAAGGCTAGGAACGTCCATGGTTGCTGACATTATTGTAAGATACCCAATAAGAGAGAGATTTTTATCAATTGCTTTGAATGAAATGCTTGTTTTTATACATACACACAATGCGGGATAACCTCCTTTAAGTTTAAGTTCTTCCAGTCATTCCATAGCAACCAATCAGATTGGCTTTTTGATTTTTAAACCTGCAGTGGGGAAAAAAGGTAGGATATATCAGTTTTGACAGTGGCAAGTAGCGCCGCCACAAGTCACGATGCTTGCAAATTTGTGAATTTTGCTGTATAACTTAGGATAGTAAATTTGCTGTATATGCTAGAATACTTTTTAGAATAAATTTATAAAGAGCTGTAATATTTAAAAAAAAAAAACGCATTTGGATTGATTTACTAAAATTGTACTGTATAAATATAGACTTGCCAGTCTTATACCTCCTGTTAGTAGTCTCCTACCTCCTGTAAATTGAAATTATCAAAGATTTGTAAACTACCTCTATTTAAAAAAAAAAAAACTCCAGCCCTGAGGTGGCAGCAGAGAGCAAAGTGTCAGGCTCAAAAGAATACAATACTTCATGCAGGGCATACAGCATCTTACATGTACTGGAAGGCTTAAGATTTTTATATAGATTTGTAGATAAGAAATTTACAGATCTGTGTAACTTTCTGACACAGGGGTTTGACAGTTGGGAACCACCAATCCCGAGAACAGGGACAAATATGTCCCCAGAATTAATGGTTTGCATTGCCCATGTCCAACTTTCTATTGAGAATAAATAGATAACTTGCAGTGCACAGTATTGATTCATTGGATAATTTTTCCCCTGGTTTCAGGTTCAGTCGGGGTCCCAGCAGTCAGACCTCCATCAACCTACATGTTGTTCCCTATGCTGTTGATAAAATATAATTTCATGAGATGGGAATACCCCTTTCTCCCTTAAAGGACACAGTGGATTTTGGTTCTAAGAATGTAGCCAATTTTCATTTTTGCATTTTAGTTTTTTTCCCTTTTCGTCTTCTAAGAGCCATAGTGCTTTAATTTTTCCACCCACGTCTTTTTTTTTTTTTTTTTTTTTGCAACACAATCTTTTGTTTTTATTGGTATATTTGTGTAGAAATTTTTCTTCCTTTTTCTTATAATTTTTTTTTCTGATTTGATAATGTAATTAAAACCTTTATTGTAGGAAGGGCTCTCTGTTATTTTTAAAATCTTTTTTTTTTTTTTTTTTTTTAACACACCTTTTAAGTCCCTCTAGAGGACTATTAAAGGCAATCATTCGAGCTGTTATTGCAAGCTGTTTGTTTTCTGCTTTAAAACCGCTAAATAAATGGGTGCCAGATGGAAATCCAATGGACCCATTAAAGTCCCTTTGTGTTTTTGTGCACTGAGTGGACTCTGTGGCATAGGGCCCAAATGAAGGCAGAACAAGAATTGCATAAGGCTAATCCCTTCAAGTTACAACCTGGCTAAGTAACCAAGCCCTGCTACATCAATGGCTGCCAGGTCACTGTCCATGGTATCCAAACCCAAAGCTTAGTCTTATGCAGCCCTACTACAGTGCCTCCTCTTCAATAAATATTGCACTTATAGAGCATAGTTTTTTCTCCCGTGGGCCTGCCATGATGTGCTTGTCTGCTGTTTTTATTCACCAAATAAAGATACAAGATTTTTCACTACAATGCTGAGTCTGTCTTGGATATTGGGACATTCTTTTTGGTTACTGTTGTACTATTGTGTCTTGTCCTGAATGCTTCCAAAATAAATAGCATTTTTATGATGGTTTACTACTTCACAATATTGCTTTTTAGAAAATAATTATTATTTTACTTTTTTGCAGATGGAAGAGAAGAGGAGGAAGTTCTCACTTAGCAGCGATGACTCCGATACCACTGACAGTAAGACGCAAATATCATCATGTCATTTATAGCATAAAACTTTTTTCTGGCTTCATGAAAGAAAAAGGGTTTTTAAAAATATGGCCCAGTAGTAGGGGATCAACATCTTAAATGAATGACGTTCATCACAATTTTCCAGGACCTTTACTGGCCTCTCTACCTGTCAATCATCCCCTCCGAGCAGGATGACAGGCAGAGAGCGGTGACTAGATACGGGCGGGGAGGTAGTCATCTGGGCCGCTCCCCACTCGTGTTTGCCTGTCACGCACCCGGGGGATTAAACTGCTTTTTTGGGTATACAGCTCCTGCAGTTAATTCTGAATCACATCTTGAGTACTCTAATAGGGCTCAATCTAGTGTAAGTATCTACAGACTACTAAATAGTAAATGTTTTTTTTCGATACAGCAAATGGTGGAATGATAATTAAGACAGAGCCATCCTCCTGATGACGGCAATGAGTGGGTGAATTTAGTTAAGGGGCTATGCGTTTCCTGTTTTAACCCCTTAACGACCCATCTCTGAATGGGAATCGCTGCGCTCCTGTCTATTGGTAGCCAGGAAATGTGGCTATTAGTGGGCGTAAGCCAATCGCGGCACCCACTAATTAGGACATGACAGCTGCATTTTAATACCCTCCAAAGCGCATCTGTGGTGGTCTAGTGGATGCCCCCCAGGGGGACTTTAATTTATTGTGTAAATTAAAAAAAAATGTATATTTTTTTTATTAATAATGAAGCCTCTCCCCTAATAAAAGTTTGAATCACCCCCCTTTTCCCATTTTATAAATAAAAATAAAAATGCAAACATATTTGGTATCGCCACGTGCATGTTTGTCCGAACTATTAAACGATCACATTCCTGATCATGCACTGTAAACTGATTAAGTGCAAAAAAAAATTCCAAAGTGCAAAATTACGCATTTTTGGTCGCATCAAATTCAGAAAATTTGTAATAAAAAGTGATCAAAAAGTTGCATATACGCAATGTAGGTACCAATAGAAAACCACCCCAAATTTAAAAAATTGTGTTTTAATTTTAAATTTTACTGTACAAATAATTTTTTTCTTAAAATGAAGTCTGTTGTTGAAAAGTGCAATTAGTGGCGCAAAAAATAAGGGCTCGTATGGGTCTGTAGGTGAAAAGATACAAGCGCTATGGTCTTTTTAACACAAGGAAAAAACGAAAGCGCAAAAATGAAAATTGGCTTCATCCTTAAGGAGTTAATTATCATTCCACCATATCTACCATTGGACCTAATTTGCAGTTACTTAATATGAGTTGGTTGTCTCTGCTGCCAATCTTTGATATACATACCTGCGATGGGGATGGAGATCGCCAAACCTCTCCCGAGCAGCCGAGCATTTCATCGGAGAGGCTCAGAGACGCTAGGCTGCCAGGAGAGCTTCGGGAGAATGAGAGAGGCGCCGGAAGTTGCCGAAGCCTCTCTCATTCTCCCGAAGCTTTTCTGGCAGCCGAGCGTCTCCGATGAGATGCTCGACTGCCCAGGAGAGGTTCGGCGATCTCCGTCCCCGACGCAGGTAGTTTACGTCACACTGCCTGCACCCTAACTTCAACCCTGAACCCTGATTTTTCGGGGTTAAAAAGTCGTCTTATACGCCGGAAAATATGGTAAGTGCGCACACAAGTGCGCGGCTGATCAGCATCTCCTCCTTTTTGGTGTAAGTCCCCCCCCCCTCCTGGTTAAAAATAAATACTTATTTTTCCCTACATCTTACTGCCACTGTTTGCTGATAAGTACCACACATAAGTGCGGTACATTTATCAGCAACTCCTTTTTGCCGTAGGTTTTTTTTCTTTCTTACTGTTAAAAAAAAAAAAAAACATGTAAAAAACATTACATTACACTACACTACTTAAAATGAAGTTTTACACTACACCACTACACTACATTACACATTTACTTACCCCATATAATGTACTAATCCCCAGAAATGGCCCACAGGGTGTTTTCGGTGGAGGAGGCATACGCTCTAATTGCCTCCGACACCGAAACAGCCAGTGAAGATTAATGGGGGAATCGTTCTTTCCTCCATTCATCATCATCATTCAATGATGATGAATATCCACGTAGGCGTCCAAGAAGGACGCCTCGGGCTGCCCACCAGACGCATCATCCCATCTCGACCTCCACCCCCCAGACAGGTGACCCCCATCTGGACCCCAGCCCCCCAAAATTATGAGCCCCAGATTCCTGGCTTTGGAGCACAAGCAGGAATCCAAATTAACCCCACAGGCCTCAGAGAAACAGACTTTTTCAAGATCTATTTCTCTGATGACCTTATAAATTTGATGGTGGCGCAAACAAACTTGTACGCGCACCAATTTATAGCCCAAGACCCCTCCTCATCTTTTGCTAGGCCCGTGGCATGGACCCTTGTTCATGCAGTGGAAATGAACAAATTTTGGGGGCTCCTGCTGCATGTGGGCCTCAGGGTACACTTTCAGATTTAGGCTATGTTCACACAACGTATGAGACCGGCTGTCCCGTGACCCGGCCATGTTACCGAACGGCGGTCTCTGCCCGGACCATCTCTTAAGTACTTAAGTACCGGCCAGATGATTTTTCCGGCCGAAGGGTTCTGATGCGTGAGCATCAGCGTGCGCCGCCATCAGAACCTCCCACAGCACACAATGAAGCAAGTGGCCGGAGCCACTCACTTTATTGTGTGAACTGACAGGTCTTTCAGTGAATTGCGACTGCAGAAAACTGACATGTCAGTTATTTGCGGCCCCGTACGAGATCCCGGCCGGAGCGTATACAGTGTGTATACGCTCCGGCCGGGATCCCACAGAAGATAAGACTATGTCCACTCCTCACAAAGTACGGCCCTTGTACGGCCCATCGGCAACATAGTGTGAACATAGCCTTATACTGTATGAAGAAAGGGACACCCAAATTAAACCCCCAGAAAGCCCCCCCCCCCCCCCCCCCCATTCTAGGAGTTAGTGGGAAGATTTTTTTGGGAACTGATCTTCCCACTGCTGGATAAAGGTTACCACCTGTACGTGGATAACTTTAATACCAGCACCCCCTTCTTCTTGTCCCTTGCTGCCCGATCTACTGTAGTCTGCGGCATGATTAGAAAAAATCTGAAGCAGTCCTAATAGCCATGGAGAGGGCCCCAGCGCTTCTGGATATGAAGGACCCCGTATCGTAACAGGAAAAAAGGGGAGATCTCAGAAGAATCAGAGGAGGATCAGAAAGGACACCACTTTTCGGTGTGACACCTGTACTGATCACCCCGGCCTCTGCATAAAGGATTGCTTCAAGGTGTACCATACGTCATTGGAGTTTTAAATTTTCTAAATTCTTTTCTTTATTCCTATTTCAGGGGTTGCGTTGATCCAGGGATTATTCTAATTGCCATTTTGGAGTCAGGAAGGAATTTTTTTTCCCTGTGATGAGGCTACTGTTTTTTTGCCTTCCTCTGGATCAGCACAGGTTGAATTTGATGGACTCCTGTACTTTTCAACCTTATGAACAAATAATTGGCATAATACCCACAAATAAATTAATTGTCCTTTTCCCCCAACTAAATAGGCATGGCCCCCATTCCCATTAGAGGCTTGCCATGTTGCATTTACAAAGCCTCTGTGCTGCTAAGACAGTGAAAACCATGCACAAGTGACCCCATTCTGGAAACTACACTCCTTAAGGAATCTAACAAGGGGTGCAGTGGGGATATGGACCCTGTGATGGGCATTTTTCATTTTCACAGCACATGTTCTACATATGTGCCTGTCACCAGTGGGATCCATATGGTCACTGCACCCCTTGTTATGTTCCATGAGGGGTGTAGTTTCCAGAATGGGGTCACTTGTGGGGGGTTTCCACTGTTCTGGCAGCACAGGGGCTTTGTAAATGCAACATGGCCTCTATCCTCCATTCCAGCCTCTAAATGGCGCTCTGTCCCTTTTGGTGGCTTGCACTGTGCTCATATAGGACATTATGTCCACATTTGGGGTATTTTGGTACTCCCTACATATTACCCTACATATTTTGCGCTCAATTTCTCTTTTAACCCCTTGTGGAAATGAAAAAAAAAATCAAGGCTAGACCAACATTTTTTACACTAAATCATTGATCTAGTCTTGGTTTTTTTCATTTTCATAAGAGGTTAAAAGATCAAAAATCACAAAATGTATAGAGCAATTTCCCCTGAGTACTAAAATACTCCACATGTGGACTTAAGGCGACATACGGCCACAAGACGAGCCTCCAAAAGGAAGGAGCGCCATTTGGCTTTTAGAGGCTGGATTTGGCTGGTATGGATTTTGAGGGCCATGTTGCATTGAAAAAGCCCCTGTGTTGCCAAGACAGTTGATACCCCCCACAAGTGGCCCCATTATGGAAACTACAACCCACAAGGAACGTAACAAGGGGTGTAGTGAGCATATGGACCCCACTGGCGACTGGCACATATGTGGAACAATGTGGTGTGAAAATGAAATATTACATTTTTTACACTATAATGTTGGTCTAGCCTTGAATTTTTCATTTTCACAAGGGGTTAAAAGAGGAATAAAAGCATACAGAATGTGTAGAACAATTTCTCCTGAGTCCGTATATACCCCACATGTGGACATAAAGTGCCATGTGGGCGCCGGTCAAGCCTCCGAAGGGAAGGAGCGCCATTTAGGTTTTGGAGTCTGGATTTGGCTAGAATGGATGATGAATGCCATGTCGTATTTACAAAGCCCCTGTGCTGCCAAGACAGTGGAAATCCCCCACAAGTGACCCCATTCTGGAAACTAAACCCCTCAAGGAATCTAAAAAGGGGTGCAGTGAGGATATAGACCTCTTGATGACGGGCACATTTGTGCTGTGAGAGTGAAAAAATGAAATTTTTCTTTCACGTCACATTGTTCCACATTTGTGCCCATCACCAGTTGGGTCCATATGCTCACTGCACCCCTTGTTAGATTCCTTGAGTCGTGTAGTTTCCAGAATGGGGTCACTTGTGGGGGGTTTCCACTCTCTTGGTTGTATTGGGGCTTTGTAAATGCAGCATGGCCCTTGAAATCCATTCCAGTGAAATCCAGCTTCCAAAAGCTTCCAATTGGCTCTCGTTCCCTTTAAAGGCTTGTCCTACGCCCGCTTGGCACTTAATGTCCACAAGTGGGGTATTTCCGTAAAAATGAAAGATTGAAGGCTAGAACAACGTTGTGGTGTAAAAAAATTAAAATTTTCCTTTTTTTCTCACCACATTGTTCTGAAAATCTGTGAAACACCAGTGGGGTCCAAATGCTTACCGCACCCCTTGTTACATTCCTTGAGGGGATTGTTTTTTTTTTTTTTGCACCCCAGAGCCTCTGCCAATCTGAAGTGTTAGAGTAAAAAATTACCAACTATAACTGAGGCGTTGAAATTCACTAGGCGTTCCTTTATATCTGAGGCTTGTAGTTGCATCAAATAGCGCAATAGTGCCACAAAGGGGATATTTCTATAAACTGCAGAAACGGGGCGATAAATATTGGGGTGCATTTCTCTGGTAATAGATTTATAATTATGAAAGATATTGGATTACAATAACATTTCTGCACAGAAAATTACATTTTCAATTTTCTTACACACTTAGCTTTTGTTTCTGTGACTTACCTGAAGGGTTAAAAAACTTTCTGGATGTGCTTTTGCACAGTTTGGGTGGTGCAGTTTCTGAAATGGGTTGCTTTATGGGGCTTTCTAACATATTGTCCCCTCAAGCCTGAACAGGTCCCTAAAAAAAAAAATCAGATTTTGACATTTTTGTGAAAATATCAAAATTTGCTGCTTCCTAATAAAGCGTAACTGTCATTTTTTTTTTACTTGCATAGATGAAGCGTTTTCAAATTAATTACTAATATGCTTTATCAGCTTTTTTTGTCATCTAGTCCAACTAATGTTCAATTTTATTCTCCCCCTAGTCTTTGTTATCTGTTCAATCTTTCACAGTTTTGCAGTAAAACCCCTCTTCACTTTTTCTGCCTTTGTGAAGACGGATTCCCTCTGAGAACCTCCCTCAGAGCCTACGAGAGCGCCCCCGTGTAGGAGCCTCTCAGCCTGTAGTGAGAGATAGGAGCTGCGTCTTAGCTCCTGCTGCAAAGAGAGAGGGTGCTGTCCAAATCAGATATTCTTCATTTATTGATTTCCCCACTCTGACAGCTTACTCACATCCCACTGCACGGTGACTAGGAGAGGACGGAGAGATAAGAATGTGAAGAATATTACATGCAGGGAGTCTGGGACAGCAAGCAAGGGGTTAACTGGCCTGACCCAATCTCTTGCTCGACTCCCGGCATGTAATCTTCACATTCTTATCTCTCAGACCGTCCTCTCCTGGTCACCTTGCTGTGGGATGTGAGTGAGCGTTCAGCTGCAAAGAGCTAGTCGGGAAAAATGACTTTTCAGTAGTTGAGTTAAAGAGAGACTACCACTTCAATCATGGTATGAAAGTTAAAGCCTGATGGGAGTGCTAGTCTTGCTACAGTATTCTGCATAGGCAGACATCATCAAAGGAGGATCCCGCCCCCCAGCCGAAATACATGACAGTTAGTGAGGTGCTGGCTGCATGTACAGGAAATCGAACATGACCCCCCCCACCCCCGCGACGTGGTCACGGAGGAGCAATCCCCGCATCCTCACCCAGCCGATGTCTGCGCAGTAATGCCGCTGATCCCGGGTCGGCATTCTATTGCTTTGGGCTGCAGTAATAAGGGGTCATGTGGGTCTGTAGGTGAGAAAATGCAAGCGCTATGGCATTTTAAATACAAAGAGGAAAAAACGAAAGTGCAAAAATGAAAATTAGCCTTGTCCAGAAGAGGTTAAGCTTGCTATTGTCTAAAAAAAATTGACTCCAACTAAAACTAACTCCAACTCCACAGCCCTGAATGCATTTAAAGCACCAGTCGTTACCAATGGTTTATTTTACCAGGTTTGGACAATAGTAATAGCTGCTCTCTTTCAGTTGCAGCTTCAGTTACTGTGTTTACTGTGCTAGGTAGTAATGACGAGCAAGTGGGCAGGAAAAAAAAGCCAAGGGAGTGGGTACAGTGGGAGTGGGAAGCACTGCATGATTGGAAATGTAGTTTCCTGGCAGGCGCCATCTTCGATATAGACCAGCATTTAGAAAACGCTCACAATACTTAGGGGGACATGATGAGTGCGCTAGTTTTGGGAGCATTTCATCTTTTAGCTTTTGTGCAAAATACCCTTTTAACACCTGGACAAATGCTTTAACCATTGATAACAAAGTTGATCCCCCCCCTTTTTCCCGGCTCTAACAACACAATGGAACACGCCATGGTTTTTCATCCAGAACATTGATGACGCATGTACTTTAACAAAGGGTATCTTATGACTCATATGACCTACTGTACATAAATCGATTGTATTTGAGCCCATGTTATGGTGGATGGTAGAAGTCAATTGTTGCTGTTGTGAGACATTGCTGATTATTTTTTCAGCTTCATGACTTAATATTGGTGGAAATTCCTTGAGTTTAATTGTAGGTAATTTTACTGCAGGTCACACAACATCCTGGTCAAGATGTTCCAAAACTGCAACTACCAAAAACAGCTGGACCAGACAGAAGGAGAAGAAACCATCAGAGGTTTGTACATACATTTAATCAAAGGATAATTTCATTTTCTCACTACTGTATATCATGAGTATGCATTTGTATACCAAAATAGTATACAGATGTCCTGCATTGTACTCATGTGCCAAAAGGGTATCTTTTTGGCAGGCATATGAAGTTGTATACATTTGCACTTTTACTTGACGTGTATTAGACACGCATAATTTAAACCTTTACATGGTAACAGATTTTCAAACCCCCAATGTTTCCATAAGGGTGATCCTTGTTGCTGGGAAGCTTCATTGTTGTCTAACCACTCTTTTTCCTGACAGAAATGCCTTGTATAATTGTAACTATAACCTCACAATTCAGTTTATTTCATAGTTTTGTGCTTGAATTTGGTTACTATTGCTCAGAAACAGGTGGCTCGTGATGATTAATTAGTTTCTTGTACACAGGCCTTTAGCTTGAAACATGTCCTGGGCCCTTCAGGGTTGATTCGTGTAGCCTGCGTTTATTGGTATTATATATAAAAATTTTAAGTACCTATTGAGAATTAGTTGTTCTCACTGGTAATCAAGCATCTACTTCTTTCTTGTGTATTGTCCCAATAATCTGTATACTAAGGGCCCTATTACACGGGACGATTATCGTGTGAAAAATCGTTATATTGTTCGAATTTAAACGATAATCGTTCTGCGTAATTGCAGGCAACGATCGAAAAATCGTTCGTATGCCGATCGTTGATTTAGATCTGAACCTAAAATTATCGTTAATCGTTCGCTGTAATTCCACATTCGTTCCCTCAAGTTCTGCATTTTTTCACTAATCGTTCAGTGTAATAGTACATTGCCCATTGTTTTCCTGAGATCAGAAGGAATAAACAATCGCAATAACTATGATAATAACGATCATATCTAACAATTATCGTTCTGTGTAATATGGTGAACGATTTCAGGTTAACAATAAACAATCTCGTTTGCGATCGTTTATCGTTAATCGTTAAAAATCGCTCTGTGTAATAGGACCCTAAGCCTAAAGGCATGTGTTTTTCCTTTCCAAACTGTAAATTAAAGGAGAAGTTTTATAAATTTTTTTATTAAAGTATTGTATTGCCCCCAAAAGTTATACAAATCACCAATATACACTTATTACGAGAAATGCACACAAAGTGCTTTTTCCCTGCACTTATTACTGCATCAAGGCTTCACTTCCTGGATAAAATGGTGATGTCACGACCCCACTCCCAGAGCTGTGCAGGCTGAGGCTGCTGGAGATGGCAGGGGGATGCTCAGTGTCAGCTCTGTCCCCCTCCTGGTCTCCCTGCTGCAGCTCTCCCCCAGTGTGCCACTCCCCACCAGGACTCCAACCTGCTCTCTCCCAGCATACCAGCTCCCCACACTCTTCCCCATGTGCTGGCTGCCCACCCCGCGCGGTGGAACCTTCTCAGATGTCCCTGAAGCGGCGGCATATTCAATTTAGCCAGGACCCAGCACTTTCTTTCCTCACCCACTGATAAGTGAGTAGTGGAGTCCAGGGCGGGGGAAAGAAAGACAGCAGCGGCTGCTGGGGAAAGAAAGTGCTGCTTGAATATGCCGCTCCTTCGGGGACATCTGAGAACGTTCTGCCGGGTGAGGTGGGCAACGGACACACGGGGAGAGCAGGGGGGTCCCGGTGGGGAGCAGCACGCTGGGGGAGAGCATGGGGTCCCAGTGGGGAGTGGCACACTGGGGAAGAGCTGCATGCAGTAGTAAGTGCAGAGAAAAAGCACTTTCCGTGCATTTCCAGTAAGTGTATATTGGTGATTTGTAAAACTTTTCGTAGGCAAATACAATACTTGAATAAAAAATTTCGCCAGACTTCACCTCTAAAGTTTTAGAAACATGCAAAGCAAGCTACATAGACCACCAAGACCATATCAATGCGTCCATAGCGGGGTCCCAGCGCTGGAAGGGGGGGGGGGAGGGGGGGAGGGGGGGGAGGCGGGTTGCTTGTGAGTGACCTCTGGCTTCAGTTTCCACCCCCTCCCCGGTGATCCTCAAAAACACCCCCCGGCCGGGAGTACCCCTTTAATGTAGGTCTGGACATGAAGGAAAAAAAAAAAAAAAAAAAAAAGGGTAACAACAACAGAACAATTGCAAACGAATAGCAAAGAAATCACTTAACCCCTTGCCGTCAGTAATAGGTATATATACTTTCCTACTGCACATACTCCAGTAGCCAGACATGGAGGTAATGAGAGGCAGCAGCGATCCCGCAGCTGAGTCTCATTAACCCCTTAAACGCTGCGATCTATAGCGATCGCGGCGTTTAAGGTACTCAGTGATAGAACAAGCTTCTGTCACTGAGTGATCGGGACTTGCGGGGGTCCCGATTGCTTGTGCTAATGGGCGGGGGTAAGTCACTTACCTCCGTCCTGTCTGATCAGCGATCTATAAATAGAGTCTGCTCTATGCATAGATCGCTGATAACATTGGCATAGCATAGATCAGTACATGCAATCTATTGATTGTGTGTTTTACAGTGACAAAACAAAGTTAAAAAAAAAAAAGTAATAAAAAAAAAGATTTTAAAATTATTTTAAAAAAATCCCTTATAACCCCCCCCTCCCAATAAAAGTTTAAAATACCCCCTTGCCCATTAGAAAAATAAAAATATTAAAAAAATAAACATATTACATATTGTAGAGTGCGGAATTGTCTGATCTATTAAAATATAACACTATTGTTCCCACACGGTGAATGGCATAAACGAAAAAAAAAACACACACCAGGATTGCTCTAAATGTGCAAATCCAATCTGTGGCAGAAAATTATTTTCCCATTTTTCCCATAACTGGATGTAGTTTGCCCTATGATAAGTACTATGTCCTGTGGCGATATTATACAAACATTTCAATCCCCTCGTCAAGCATTTAAAGTACGAGAAGGTAGACCTGTCTGCCCGAACATTTAATGGTTGCAAAGTGCCAAGCAAGTGGCGAGCCTGGAGATATTTGTAGAAGTCATTGCTGTGTAACTTTAATTCCATTTGTAATTCCTCATAGGGTTGTAAAGTCTGGCTTGTGTATAGCTGCTTCATTTCTCTAATACCCTTCTGTATCCAGGAGGATAGATTAACGTCCGGGATAAAGGTTTGTAAAAACCGTAGAGAGAGTGATTGCTAGTGCTTGTGATTGTCTAGATCAGTGCTTCTCAAACTGTGAGGCGCCCCCTAGTTGTTGGTGAGGCCCAGCTGGGGAGACAGTTTTCATAAAAGTAACTATGATCTGCACAGTCCTTTTGCTGTATGCAAAAATCTCCATTTTAGCAACATTATTAATATATTTTGTACTTGCTTTATTAGCATATAGAACTTGGGAGATGGGTGAAAGGTAGCCCTAGCAATATTTTCAGCTTTTAAATGGACTTTCACCACAAATAGTGAGGCCCAGGCACCCTCTTGG
The DNA here is from genome assembly GCF_027789765.1 of Dendropsophus ebraccatus. NCBI lineage: Eukaryota > Metazoa > Chordata > Amphibia > Anura > Hylidae > Dendropsophus > Dendropsophus ebraccatus. The sequence goes on along the minus strand of NC_091454.1, from coordinate 44,632,407 downwards.
TCAGTCTGGTGAGGCCCAGGCATTGCCTTGGTCTGTTGGGTGAGGCTCCAGTAGAAAAAGTTTGAGAAGCACTGGTCTAGATGATCATTAGCAGCTGCTCTCCCATAATGCGAGAGCCACATTGCTTAAGACACTTTGAAAATTGGGTTAGGGCAAACAAGGTCCAGCACCTTCCAAAAAAGCACATAAAGTACATCTCTCAACTCCAAGGTTGATACCAAGTGATTCTCTATTTGCACCCATGGTACGTTTGTCGACATCAACCACCAATGCTTTAACATAGCCACTAGTGTAGCTTCATGATAACTTTTTAAATCTGAAACCCCTATTCCCCCTGCAGGAGAATGTTTATATAATAGTTTTGCCGCTACTCTGGGTTTCTTCCCTGACCACAAAAAACGTTTTATTTGTTTTAGGCTTTTGCACACAAAGTGAAACCTACGCCAGTACAGAACTGGCATAAGTGTCAATGACATTTTTCCTACAGAAAAAATGTTAAATGTGGTGCAGGCAGTGTCTGTGGCCCCCATTCTGCACTCTCACTGCCCCTCTGGGAACCATAAGAGGACCAGGGCCATACGTATTACAGATCGGCTTGCTGCTGTCCCATTGCAGCAAGCCGATTCCATTACTAGACCAAGGATGGTTTTTACAACCCATTTAAGTCCCGCAGTCAGTTTTGTAAATTGCTGTCAATAATTCAGTCATAGATTTTTCCAGCCAGGGAGAATCTCCTACTGCAGGTCCCAGTGAAACATCTGGGTACTGCACATCTGCACTTGACTGGAACAGACTGCAAGTAGTATTCAGATGCAGCTGTCAACTTTGCTCACTCACTCCTCTCAGCCCCTCCCAGACACATAATGGACAGAGAAATTTAGAAAAAACGCTTTTTCAGTACAGAAGGAAACTCTTTTTGGTATATAAATCCTATTACAGAGTTTCTTAAAATTTCTTGTTCTATAGATATTTGTTTTCAGAAAAATTACCCTGAAATGAAAGTTACTGCATGAAAGTGCTGCATCATTTGAGCCATTGGATGAGCTGCCAATCAAAATTTGCCTTCTTGCTAGCTATCACTACTGTCAAAGGGTAATTGTATACGGTGGGTAAGCTGAGAGAGCCTGCAATAATCTATCCAATCAGGGGGAAAGGACTTTTCATAACCTGGATGTAAAACGGTGCTTAATTAATTATTTAGGTGTTACAAGAGAATTTCAGCTCATCTGTAAATCGGTGGACTAAACAAGCTATTTCTATTGCCTACAACGCTCAGAGAAAATGTTCACCTTGCTGCTTCACTTGCCAAGTCGGCTAGATCTGTAGCCACATCCTTGGTGGCACAGGCTGGAACAACCCTAGACCCGATCTGCAAGGCAACCACCTGGCACTTGGTTCATACTTTCCTTAAAGGGGTAGTGCACCAAAAATTTTTTTCTTTTAAATCAACTGCTGCCATGAAGTGCCAGAGATTTGTAATTTACTTCTATTAAAAAATCTCAAGCCTTCCAGTACTTATCAGCTGCTGTGTGTCCAGCAGGAAGTGGTGTTTTCTTTCCTGTCTGACACAGTGCTCTCTGTTGCTTCCTCTGTCCATGTCAGGAACTGTCCAGAGAAGGAGCAAAACCCCATAGAAAACCTCTCCTGCTCTCCAGACTGGAAATAATACCACTTCCTGCTGGGCATACAGCAGCTGATAAGTACTGGAAGGCTTGAGATTTTTTAATAGAAGTAAATTACAAATCTCTGGCACTTCATGGCAGCAGTTGATTTGAAAGAAAAAAAAATTTGGTGCACTACCCCTTTAAGCACCAAAGAACACAGTTAGGGTCCCATTCCATGGGCCGAGGAGGGCCCGATCAACGATGTAAACGAGTGGCGATCTGCTAGATCGCCACTCGTTTACTAGGCCTATTCCACGGGCCGATGATCGTTGACCGAGGGCTGCAAGGACATTGTTACCGATGTCCTTGCAGCCCTTGCAGCATCATACATTACCTGTCCAGGCTTCTCCGCGCTGTCTTCATCCCCGGGTCCCGCGCGCTCTATCTTCAGAATGGCCGGTCAGCTGACAGGCCACACTCAGCCAATCACAGGCCGCGGTGGTCCCCGCCTGTGATTGGCTGAGCGCTCCATCAGCTGACCGGCCATTCTGGAGATAGAGCGCGCGGGACCCAGGGATGAAGACAGCGCGGAGAAGAAGCCTGGACAGTTAATGTATGATGCTACTGCTTGTCAAATCGTCGGTCGCCCGCCGCGCACCGCTATTCAACTGTAGCGATGCGCGGTGGGGGAACAATGATTTTAGGTCTGGCCCTAAATGAACGATCAGCTGATGACACGATAATCGGCTGAGCGTTCTCTCTATTTCACCGAACGATAATCGTCCGAATCGGGCCAAATGGGGCCGATCCGGCTGATTATCGTTACTGTGGAACCAGTCTCTGATTTGGTCTTCGGTTGTAAACTTCTTTTGGCCATTGTTCCCCCAATACAGTCCTACAATTTTTTGGGTCTTCCAGCACCCCTCATTCATACCCTACTATAGCATAGCAATCATCAGTGTATGTAATGTAGTCCATGCATGTTATAGTCCCATAGGGACTAATAAATATATATATAAGTTTTAAAAAATATGCCAAAGCTCCTGCCCCAATAAAAGTTGAAATCCCCTCTATCTCATTTTATAAATAAAACACATAAAAATAATAAAATAAACATATATACACAACAGCTTGCATAATTGTCCAATCTATTAAAATAATGTACCTACACGGCGTAAAAAAATAGCTGTAAACGCCAGGACTGCCGATTTTTTTTTTTTTTTAAATTACATTTTATATAAAAAAAATTTTTTATAAAAAGTGATCAATATGTCCGATATATATACAGATATGGTACTAAAAAGCTAGAGATCATGGCGCAAACAATGTTGCCCCATAGGTGAAAAAATTTGTGTTATAAGAGTCACAATAGCGCAATTCTAAGTATACATATTTACAAAAAAAAGTTGCTGTTAAAATAGTAAACATTAGAAAAGTGATATAAACATGCATATCGCTGTATTCAGACTGACTTATAAAATAAAGATATCATGTCAGTAACCATAAAGTGCATAAAGCTACATAAACACAAAAACCCACCAAATATGCGGAATTGCTTTTTGCCCCCAAATTTACCCCATAAATAATATTTTGAGCCCCATAATAAATTTTGACTAGATGAGGGCATAGAAGGGGGATTGTGACTATTTAGGGGCACAGGAAGGGGAATTATGACTATTTAGGGGCAATAGTATTTGACAATACTTGAGCATTATTACTGTGATGTGCAGAGCAATCACATTGTTATTGGGGGGGGGGGGGGGAGATCTGATCTGGGAGTCAACTGCTGACAGTGGCTTAATACAGAGCCTATGGCAGCTGTGCGAGCTCTGACTTATTTAGTCAGTGTTTATAATTGATTGCATCCTTGGGGGGTACTCTATTGAGACATTTCATCACATGGGAGTATTTGTCATGAAAAGGTTGAGAAACACTGTACTAGACTATACAAATAATTGTCATCACAATTGTAATTACGATTGTTCGAATACTATAGTATACAAACGATTAGAATTATGATAATAACCAAAGACTATCATTCTGTGTATAATGGTGAATGATTTCAGGTTGTTTGCAAAGCACTCGCTTGCAATTGTTAATCGGAGAAAATGACAAATCGCTTTGTCTAATAGGACCCTAATTGGTCGACTGTTCCTGCAAGCCCATAGAATACTTCCCAAACTGTTGGTGAGGTTGAGGATAAGAATAGGCAAACACATAACATATTGATGGATTGCTTCCCTTGCTACTTTCTTAGTACTTTAATTAGCTCATTGATCCGCCTGATAAACTGCAGAAGCCAACCATTTAATCAAGCGAATATAGACTGATTTAATCATTGACTGTTATTATTAGAGTATAGAGTGGTATAACCATGTGATTGATGGTCTTGTTTTACTGTCTTTAGGCTTTTTCTACATGTCTGCCAACAAAATATGCCTGTGTAGCTGCTACACACCAAAGTTTTACTTTACGAATAGAAATGTGTTGGACTTGATATCTGAGATAGTCATCCACATTTTATCATTTATCCACTTTGATCCACCTAAACTCTAATAGACAGTCATTTAATCTTGCAAGGTTAGATGGATTAATTTGATGTTAGGACGTGGCCTTAGTGTTTTCCTTCTTAGGTCAGTGACCACTTTACACATGCTGTTTTTCTGTGAATCCAAAACACAGAAGATCAAATGAGCCTTAAAGGGCTATCTGCAATGCAAAATAAGAGCTATATGGTTGCAAGTATGTAAAAAACAATAATGAAGCTATACTTTCTGCCCTCACCCAGCCTCCTACTGCTCTCGCATATCCCCCTTCCCCGAGCCAATACCACCTCCACTTCTGAGGTAGACTTGTCTCAGGGGTGACAGCCTGCTCAGCCAATCACTAGCCATGGTGGGACAGTGCTATGACCAGTGATTGGTTGAGAGGGTGGTCATCCCCAAGATGCATCTGTCTCGGAAGTGGAGGTAGGATCTTCTCGGGGGGATACAAGAGATCCATAGGAGGACACTGGGGGGAGCCCGGAGCGGTAAGTATAGCTTCTTTATTGTTTTTTTACATGGTATCTGGTTGGGGGGAGTGGTCTTTATCACAATATCATACAGTATCCCCCACTTCCATAGAGCATTTAGGGCTAAGCGCCCATACAGTCACAAAATATATGATGTCAGGTCACCCCAAAACAACTCCACAAAATCACTTGAGATCCTGTTCAGGAGCACAAAGCTCAGAAAATACGGTCGATGGAAGATTAAGCCTTTCTTTTAGATATAGAAATTTTTTTTTCTATATCTAAAATTTTTTTTTGCTTTCCTCGAGTCCGTAGGCAGCACAGATGGGATATTCTGTCCCCCAGACTCCTCCCTAGGACCGTCTACCTAGCATAGCAATCAAGAATTTAGCATGTTTAATCGATGGCCTATAAGAACCCACTCCCACAGCTCTCACATGTGTTTTAAATATAGAAGAATCACCAAAAATAGATCATTGGGTGGGTATATGTGTGCTGCCTTCGGACTCGAGGAAAGCAAAATTACAGGTAAGAAAATTTTCTCTTTCCTTTTCGTCCTCAGGCAGCACAGATGGGATTTTTATAGCTAAAAACCAGGGGAGGGTAAATATTGAAGGACATCAGCGAATTCCTAAAAACTAAAATTTTGAGCAAAAAGTCCTTCACAGCCTGGAGCAGAATGCTATGGTACAGGCATCTTGGAAGAATTACACCCTCTCAGGTGGAATAGAGGTTCTGCTGCATTAGCTGAGATGGAAGAATCGCTCATCCTCCAGTAGTCACTGAAAAATTGATGCATCCTCTGGGCAAGAGAAGGAGCCTGTCGAGTAGTAACATTAGTTCTGGACACAATTACGGTGTCCTTTTGACTTCATTGGAGTGAAGTTTATACTGATATAATCTGCCAGAACTAAGAGAATATAATATTCTCCTCTTCGGCACTGAATGCAATGAAGGACAGAGTATTAGCTCATCCCAATCTGGCAACTGGTGTGCAATGTTTGCAGGAAGTCTACACCTTCTTCCAGCCTTCTGGTAGATCCAAAATAAACAGGGTTCACCCTTAATATAACCAGAAGGGATTCTGATATCAGGATGGGAGCATTTCCTGTTGGAGATTTCCATGAATCCATGAAGCTTCCCTGTTGAATCTGCCTGAAAATGGCTGATCATCAATACAGGATCACACCAAGGACCCGGAGAGCAGCCATCACCATAATGGCTACTAGATAAGGGTATACATCACCACACCATGGACCTGGAGGGCTGCCATCACAGCTTCATAATGGTATACAGAAGCGGAGACCAAGCTAGGATGAGATCAGACCTACAGATGACAAACTGCTTAGTCAGTGAAAAATAAGCCATGTGTGTTCCCTAAGGGGGGGGGGAATCATAAAAGCGTGGAGACTTCTACAGAAGAACACAGGAGACATATCTTATGAAAACCATCTAGAATTTTCTCCCTATGTTTAGGCTGAGACACATTGGAGAAGGCTCCCTGACCTCCCAACACAGGGAATAGTGGATAAAACTCATAGAACATCAGCAGCAATTAGGTAAATCATGAATACATCACCGTATTGACCGGAGACCTCTGGCAGCAAAAGTTTCATGAAACAATTCTGACATTTGATGAAGATGAAGACTTTGTACATCTTGTATAGTGAACGGATCTGCAAGTGACAAAGGAAACATTGTCAATAAACAGATATTCTTCTGGACTATAGAAGAGATCAGCAGATAATAGTGAATGTAGGAGCCGGACATAGGCCCATATCACACCAGCTATAGGGCCATATCACACCGACTATAGGCCCATTGAACACAGCTTTGCTTAGACCTATGGATCCTTTACCAGGAGGCTTCACTGGAAATGGCGGATATCTGTAAAAAAAACATATGTCAGTACATTATAGTGATAATACACAATCAGAGAACCACCCGGAGAAGGTGGTATATATGTATATATGATGTAAGGAGGGATATCCTACATCTATAGCTGCTAAGTCTTTACATGCTGCCAGGACCAAAATAGGTAAGAAGAACTAAAATCATGAACACAGATGATGTTTCTGCGTTTCCCTAACAGGGAGCACAAGGCCTACAGGCTGTATCCAGTCTAATTGGCTGATAACAGAGAGAAATAGCCTGTGTTCACAAGAGCTACAAGCACTATGGCTGACAACAGGGAACAACAACAATATTCACAAGCCCTACAGCCTAATATGACTTCCAAAAGATGGAAGCAACCTTACAAGCTGTGTGCCATGTAATGGCTGACCCCTGGGAGAAATGGCCTGTATAGACAGGGCCTACTGACACTATCCACTTTAATAGCTGATAACAGGAAGCAATAGCTTGTATACATAAGCCTACAGACAGAATTCAGTCTAACGGCTGATAACAGCAAGTAGTGCTAATGCAATTCCAACAGTGACTGAACCAATGCCTTGGCCTGTATCATCTGGAGTCTTCAACTGTGTAAACAGGGCTCAGTGCTGGAAGAATACCACCATTATCACAGTGTTTGCATTACAGAAGTGTCGTCACAGTGTGGCAGCAAGTATCTCCCATTACCCAGAATGCAGAGAACACAGCACATGGTCAGCAGGGAGACACCATGACAGTAATACAAACAGTATATAACATGGCAGTAAGGGTGTGTTCACACCTCGTTTTTGGCCGCATGTCGGGCTGCACGTCAGGAATCAGTGAAAAAAGGATGCTGCAGTACAGCCCGGCGTGCGGCTGATGGCCACATTGACTTAAATGAGCAGGACGGAGTCATTATGCGACTGTGTTCTGCTCATTTGCGGGACGTACCCGGCTTTTGTGCAGGACTCAAAAGCGTGGTCGACTAGGCTTTTGAGTCCTGAACAAAAGCAGTGTACATCCCGCAAATGAGCAGAACACAGTCGCATAAGGACTCCTTCCTGCTCATTTAAGTCAATGTGGCCGTCGGCCGCACACCGGACTGTACGGCAGCATCCTTTTTTCACAGATTCCTGACGTGCAGCCCGACGTGTGGAGAAAAACGCGATGTGAACATACCCTAATGCTGGGAAACATCATTTGTAACACAAACCGTATATAACATGGCACAGGCCACATAGGGGCGCAATACACAGGCCACATAAGCCTACAGGAGTATTATTCCCCAGGGGAGAAACATACCTGCGACCAGACATGGCGTGCTGTATACCTGATAATCACATCTATATACAGCCTACATATGTAGTGCCAGAGACACACCCTGCAACATACCTGAAGCAGGGACACTCTGGCTGGCATGAGGTCTTATGGACATCCTAATATCCAAGTACCTTACCAAGCAGGGACCTTGGCTGCCCAGCTTACAAGGTGCCGCAGCCCAGCAGTGCAGATGCAGGAGTAACAACCTGCTGCACATGTGTAATAGTTTGAGTGACAGCTCCACTTACCTATGCCAGAGACCGAAGTCTTCTCCCCACAGATGCGCCATCATCACGCTATGCCAGGAGCGAGATACAGGAAGCAAATAGCTCAACCAGCAGGTGGAAGACAGTGTTGGGGCATGGGAGATAGCGGCAGGACACGCCAGGATCGACATGGATTCTCCCTCTGGCGGTCAGCCACAATGGATAACTGCAGCACCCTACAGCCAGAGCCATTGGGCCTCCCTGATCACTGGGTGAAACACACCAGGAAGCTCAGCTGACAGGTATCAGGAGCACAGGGGATATGCTGACCTTCCAGGATCCCCAGAAAGTACAGCAAGCCTGCAACTTGGCCAGGATTTCCCTCACTGACTGTTGCTTCAAGGGGTCATATGAAAACGCCACAGCACTCATGGCATGACCCCAAACTGCAGCACATGCTGCTAGTGCTATGGCCAACCTGGAATAAAACAAACAGAAATATATGTTAGAATGCAAAATGGAACCGGACGAGTAAATACTCAACTGCCTCCAAATAGGAGGATAGACAAAAAAAACAAAAAACAAAGATGGACAAGAGCAGGAGAGGTAGATACTACCCACTCCTGCTGGTGGAATGAGGACAGAAAAAAACACATGCGAGAGCTGTGGGAGTGGGTTCTTATAGGCCATCAATTAAACATGCTAAATTCTTGATTGCTGTGCTAGGTGGACGGTCCTAGGGTGGAGTCTGGGGGACAGAATATCCCATCTGTGCTGCCTTCGGAAAGGCACTCGACAGGGGTGTCCACTTTCGTCCCTTTTGTTTGCCCTTAATATTGAGCATGGCAACACTGGGAGTGTAGGGGATTTGGATTTGAGGGCTTGACTAATAAAGCTGGTTATTCAAATAGGGGAGTTTTTTAAAATTATTATTTATTTTTAAAAACATATATGGTTCCCCTTATTTCCATAACCAGCCAGGTTTAAAAACCAAACAGCTGCAGCCTAGTAGTACCAGGGTGGGAAGGGACATTTTTTGGGCCCTCCCCAGCCTAATACTAACCTGCTACCAGCTCTTCCCAGTACCCCTGGTGTGGTGGGTACTGGGGCGATATTGGGGGGGTTAGTGTTAGCCATTTTATAACGGCTAACATTAGGCCCTGACTGGATGCTGTCTATCAGAAAGTTTCCACTACAAAGTCTGAAGTTAAAAATAAAACTCTACATACTGTAATAGAAAAAAATATTTTATTTGAAAAAGAACACCCCACACCCCTTGTTGACCATTTTATTTCAATAAAAACTCTGATCATCAACATAGTCCACCGAATCCGATGTAATCCACAGAATACAGATATCTCAGAAATTTTTCCTGTATGCTAATTGGTACATTTGCTTTAAAATTTTTATATTCCACAAGGAGCATAGATTCCTGGACAGTGTCTTCCTTTGTGTCCTGAATTACTGTGATTATAGGTTGACCATTCAACAGTGTATTTAAGTTCATCTGTTTTTTATAGTAACCAGAATAGCATATTTTTAAATTTATATCTGCATCTCCAGTAATATATTTTCACAAAGTTTTAACCATAAGCGGAAAATGGTTAGACTGAAACCACAACACTGTTATTTTAGTGGGATCAATTTAATGTTATTTAGGACAACATAGACACTAATGTAGTAATTATTGATAATTTTACTGACACTGTTAAATACACTGCTGTTCTCAATTTACCTTGGATCCGTATTCTCCCCACAATATCCTGTGGAAGCTGAACAGCCACAATTATATTCCTACATTCTGCTGATGTGTTTTTCTTATAATAACGGTGTCTAATATTGTGTATCCCACCATTTAACACCTGAATTATTAATGAAACAAACTAAAAGAAAAACTTTAAGTTTAAAGGGGTGTTCCCATTTGACAAATTAATCCCCTATCCACCTTGAGAGTTCCCCCAACATTCACGCTAAGGCAGGGCTCCAGACTAAAAAATTTACCTAGGAGCCATTGGCTCCTAACCTGAAAAATTTAGGCGCCAAATAGAATATTTGGTCGCCAACATTTTAAAACATGTAAAATTAATGTTATGTTAAATGGGACTTACTGTGTGCAGATGTCACTGCAGCCTCCTCCTTTAGATTCTTTCTTTTCTTAGTTTGAAAACGTTCAACATGGAAACTTGCAACTTGACAACCACATACAGTCTGACTCAGTACTTCAGCTTCACTTGGCTAGCCTTTTAATGAGGCTTACTCTTCTGAACTTGAACTTAAAAGCTTGCAACAGTCTATACATACTGAGCTAGACTTATGACTGCAGCCATAATGACCCCCCACAAGATGTGTATATAGATAGATATATCTCTCACCTAGTGACTAATGCAAGTGACCCCCTACAATACAGACACCTGAGGGGCCCTGATAATAATAATTGTGCATATATCTATCTCCCAGTGTCTGCAGCCAGTTTGCCCTACACTTATATATATATATCACCCAGTGCAGCCATAGTTACCCCCCGGCTCTCTACCCTGACGTGCTGACACTTGATGCTGCAGGGAGGCCATGCTGACATCTGTAGTCCCCCTGCAGCTCTGCGCCCTTACCGAGCTCTCCAGTAGTGAGGTCCGAGTCGGGTCCTCCGGGTCCCCCGCTATACGTGTGCTTAATGTCCCGCTTAGCGCTTGGTGCAGCCTTCACGCTAATTGGTTCTTCTTTAATTGCGTCATGAGTTTGGGTAGAAACTCGATTGGCTAAAGAATATAGGCGGAGCCAAGGTTGTGTGAGAGGTCAGGGAAGCGTGCGGGAAGGCAGCAGCGCAGCTCATTGTCCTTAAAGAGACAGCGCGCCGCCGGGGCCAGTCGCAAATGGCGCCCAGATTAATAAATCTGGGCGCCATTTGCAATATGTCAGTCGCATTGGCGACCATTTTGGTCGCCATCTGGAGCCCTGTAAGGCTATGGTCACATACAGTATTTTTGCCCAATATTTTGTAACCAAAACCAGGAGTAGATGGAAAACACATAAAGGCTATGTTCACACACTGGTGAGTGGATGTCTGCCATTTAATGGCAAATAATTACAGTTTTTTTTTAATATAACCACCATTGTTTTGAAATAACTACCGTTATTTGCTATGAAATAACATTTTCAACAATGTGTGAACATAACCTTTTTGTGTTTTTAATCCACTCCTGGTTTTGGATGAAAAATACTGAGCAAAAATACTGTTCGTGAGCAAAGCCTAAAAGTGTGAATCCAGCCCAAATAATTCCCACAACAAAGACCCTAGACATTTTTAGGTTTGCTGTTGTGCTTTTATTTCTTTGTTTTGTAGTCCAGAACAGCCTGACAACTAGCTGTAGCTAGCATTAAACCCATCTTTTATATTTTGTATACTGATGCCAGTAATAATACCACAAAGCTTATGATATGGAGAGTACATGTTATACAGGGAAAATATAATATTTAGTGGGCTGCATGGTTGTGCCAGAAAAGAGTATTATTACTTAAAAAGTAATTACAGACAATGTGAAATACTATGGGAATAGTGAAGATTAGTCACAGAGGATGTAACTGAGGATTATGTAGCAATTATACTAATTAATGCAATAAGTCAGCAAACTATAAAGCAGTGTAACAGAATGTGCACTTTTGTATTCTTAGCTTTAATCTCCCCCCCCCTTTTTTTTTTTTTTTTTTTTATACATTTTGGAAAGGCTGTAAAAGTGCATTTTTTACTTGGGACAATCTTTTTTAGATGGCTTATTAATTAATGGTCTGCTTACAAATTATTTTCACAAGTTTAGGGTCAGGCTGAATATTTTTCATGGTTCCTAAAGACAGTTGCTGTCGCAAGACTTGTCTTCTGTTGCACCTTTTTTTAAAGAGATTAGGAAAGACTTGGTGGTTACTCCTAGGTACTAGATGGCAAGTGATTGATTGTATCATTTAGCTAGAACTCAGATTTATAAGATTAGATTCAAAGAAATCACTATTCAGACCATGCATGGAATATTGTATATGTATTAGCTTGAGCAGGGTAAAAAAAAGCAACCAGGGTAACAAGTATTATTTAAAAAAAACTAAAAATAAAAATCTGAGGTAACTTTTTTTTTTATTTTAGAAAATAGTTTTAGGCCACCCCAGGGGCCAATACAGAGATCTCTCCTATGATCTATTTATTTAACTAAGGGATACCCTTTTGTCTAGATCAGAGATTTCCAAACCTTTTTGACTTACTGCCCCCTTCCAAGCATGTAACTGATCACATGCTTGTGACATCTTAAAGGTTCTCTGGGCATATGCTGCAGAAGCCCTTTACCTTAGGAGTTTATCGCTGTTATGAACGCTCTTCTGCTCATCTGCATTCTTCATTAAATCGCTGATTGCCCCTATGCAATTTTGGGGCTGAAGAGCATTTGGGGCGCCACCCCCGTCAGTGTGTCCCGCCCAGTTTACTCAGTGTAAACATGCCCTAAGATAAAATGGGATTCTTTACTGTAAGGGCAGTGGGACTGTGGAACTCTCCTGTAAGAGGAAGTGATCATAGTGAACTCAATAAAAGACTTACAAATAGGCCTCTCTAGTAGTTGATATTGATAGTTATATTTACTAGAATCTAAAGAAGGATAGTGTTTGATCACAGAGTACTGGTAATCCATGCAATCTCTTGAACAGGGACCCTGGTTGGCTGAATAGAGCAGTAAGATGAGGATACATATCACTGCTTTATGCTTTTGCTATGGAGCCACCAGAGATGGCCAAATGCTATTCTTTTCTCTGACCGCTCCATAGAGAATGCAAAGAACGCTGATGTGCATGCTTGCTTTACCTCATTTAGCCAAGAAAGTTATGGAAGGTTCCTGTAATCAGACACTTATTTCCTATCATAGGGGATAGAATACGCAATTAACGTAGTAGTTTTTTTTATTTTGTTTTTTTTAGCCATGCACTCTGACCAGTAAAGTAATTTTGCAGAGAGGAAGGCATTTACTGTTCATTGTAATTTTATTTGGGATGATAAAGAAAATGCTGAAAATTTATTTCTACAGAACAGGAACTGTCAGCCTATTGTTAGGCTCAGTGGCCAAAATGAAAACTATAAAAAAAAAAATTGTGACATGGAAAACATCACCAACATTTTTTAAAACATATAAACATAAACATTTTCTGATAATACACTTTGTTTTAAAAGCTCTGTAACCAAAGCAAGGCATAATTTTTTTTATTTAAAATTTCAGATAACATCAGTATTTGAAAAAAATGTCTAGTGTTTGCTGTCGTTATAACTTTCAAAATCGAAATCAACAGTAGATGTGAAATAAAGCAAGTTTGCAATATACATTCATTTTTTTGTTCTTGTTATCATGCTGTCAATCAAAGCTGAACTTTACCAGACATCCAGTACCAGTCTCCTGAAGGCAGATTTTCTGACTTATGCTGGTTGAAAAAAACAGACTAAACACAATAACCTCGGCCAGTACAGAGAGTCACGGCTCAATATGTCTGTCAAACACGTGACTGCCTTCTCTGTGAGCACTCAGATGGCCTGGAATACACAGGACTTCCTGTTTTCTGAGGGGAAAAAAAAGTCAGAAAACAGGAAGTGCTGTGTTTTCCCTCATAACTATAAATTAAATAAAATAATGAATGTAAATTGCAAACTTGCTTTATATCACATCTAGTGTTGATTTTGATTTTAATAGTTAAAACGACATTGACACTGTAATGTACCACAATGACTACTCGTATATTTTAGATAACCATATTCCCTGGTCTGCTCCGCTGCACACGTTGTAACAGTGGGGTCTATTCCTCTCATTGCTGCCCAGTTCCCATGATCTCCTCCATTTTTTCGTATGCAAACCATAGGCGATTTCAGGAACCGGGTGGCGGTTACAACACTGTTACAACGGATCGTTGAGTTAATATAGTGGTACATTCACTTGAAAGGAGAACTCTGGGCTGGGGGGATTTTTGGCAGAGTGCAGGGGAGGATGAAAGAAGTAACATGCTTTCACCTCCCCACTCTATTGCTGGTGCCGGTATCCTGCAGCTCTGGTCCCCCAATCCCAGCTGCTTTTCAGTTTGAGTGGAGACCTGGGACAGGATGTGTTAGGCCTGTTCAGCTAGTCAGTGACCAAGGAGAAATCTAGCTACGACCGCTGACTGGCTGAGCAGCCCTGGCACGTCATGTTCCAGGACCCCACTTATACCCAAAAGCGGCCGGGACCAGAGCTGCATGATACCAGCACCAGCGCTGGAATGGGGGAGGTAAGAGCATGTTACTACTTTCATCCTCCCCAGAACACTGCCAAAAATTACCCCAGCCTGGAGTTCTCCTTTAAAGGGGTTGTCCGGCGAAAAAAAATTATTCACAGAATAACACACATTACAAAGTTATACAACTTTGTAATGTATGTTATGTCTGTGAATGGCCCCCTTCCCCGTGTTTCCCCCCACCCACGCTAGACCCGGAAGTGTGGTGCATTATACTCACCGCATGTCGTGTCGTCCACGGTCTCCGATCGTCAGCAGTGACGTCTTCTTCGGGAGCTTGGCGGATCTTCCCGAGTGCCGGCCACCCTCTGCAGCGTCATCCGAAGCTCAGCCGCGATTGGCTGAGCATAACTGTGCTCAGCCAATCGCGGCTGAGCGGCTGATGACGCGGCCACGTCATCAGCTGCTCAGCCGCGATTGGCTGAGCACAGTTATGCTCAGCCAATCGCGGCTGAGCTTCGGATGACGCTGCAGAGGGCGGCCGGCACTCGGGAAGATCCGCCAAGCTCCCGAAGAAGACGTCACTGCTGACGATCGGAGACCGTGGTCGGCACGCGACAGGTAATGTATAGCGCACCACACTTCCGGGTACACGGGTGGGGGTGGTGGGACACGGGGAAGGGGGCCATTCACAGACATAACATACATTACAAAGTTGTATAACTTTGTAATGTGTGTTATTCTGTGAATAATTTTTTTTCGCCGGACAACCCCTTTAAGGATTTTTGCACATTTTGTTGGTTAGAAATACATTAATATACTGTATTTTATTTTCTTAGGAAGGTATGTGAAAGTGACCTTTAACTATTTCACATTATCTTATGTGTCTTTTGTGTACTCTAATGATTTTACTGTGGTTTGTTGTATCTTGTACACTTTTTTTTTTGTGGTAACCGTGACTCATTCTCCTAACAAAAAGGTCTTAAGAAACCTCTGTGCTACCATTCTCTGCAGTTGCAATCATTTCATTCTCCTAAACACCTCTGCTGATTTATTACATTTGTGTCTGAGCTACATATACAGTTGTTCACATTTTTATTGCAGTTAAAGGGGTTATCCGGATAGGTAAAATATATGATGAATCATCCCCCTGCTGGAGACTAACAATTCATTCCATACATGTCTTTACCTTATCTGTCTCCATCCCTCAGTTTTGAGCCTTCTTCTTTCTGTTTAAGGGTACAAACACACGTTCAGTATCCACAGCAGATTTTTCTATGCGAAATCTGCTGCAGATACTTGCCCATTCACTTAACCCCCATGGCCCTGCTACATACTTTACCGGGTCCCTGCTCCGGCTTGCTTCGGGGGCTCCCGGCTTTCAGCCAATCTGCGTTGTGGCGAGGCAGCAGAGTTGTGCTTCTTTGTCTGATCGGGACCCTTGCAGTGTGACTGGGGGGGTTCCGATCATTGTATCTGACTTCCGGGGGTCCTTTACCTTCCTCCCTGCAGTCAGATGGATGATCACTGTATAGAGTCTGCCACAGGCAGATAACACTGATCAATGCTATGGCATAGCAATGATCAGTGTGTAAAATGTAATGTGAAAAAGTTGAAGTTCCCTAAGGGGACATAAAAAGTGTAAAATAAATTTTTAAAATAAAAGTTTTAAAAAATACACTATAACCCCTCCCCAAATAAAAGTTTAAATCACCCCCCCCTTTCCCATTTTATAAACAAAACACATATAAATATACAGTATTGTATACGATAGCATGCGTAATTGACCCGACCTATTAAAATAAACCAATCATGTTCCCGCTTGGTGATTACACCCCATACAGCCCCGTACATGAAAAACTAAAAACGCTATAAGAGTCACCATAAGTCCATTGTAATCACACCTATTTGCAAAAAAAAAAAGTTTTACTGTTAATAAAAAATACTAAAACATTAGAAAAGCTATATAAGCTTCATATTACTGTATTCAGGCTTACCTATAGAATAAAGATATCATGTCAGTGTTACCGTAAAGTACAAAAGCATGGAAACCCCTCCCCCCAAAAAATTTGCAGAATTGTCTTTTTTTTTTCTCCCAATTGCACCCCATAAATGATATTTTGGGGGCTCCATCATACATGGTATGGTAGATTGAAAGGCGCATTTACAGAGTTATAGCTCTTAAAAGGCGAGGAGAAAAAACTAAAACGCTAAATTGAAAATTGCCACGGTCCTTAACCCCTTCACGTCAGCCATCTGTATATATACGTTCCTATTGCACATGCCCCGTGCAGTAGGAATGTACATATACGTTCTTGCTTTGACGGGGGTTTGTGATGAGAACGAGATCGCTGCAGGGACAGCGATCCCGCTCTCATCTGAGTGAGGCACCGGAGATAATGAGAATCAGCTGCGATCCCGCAGCTGACCCCCATTAACCCCTTAGTGACCGCCGAAACGGCGGTCACTAATGGGCCGGTGCCACCGCTATATTTCATCTCCCCCCACCGTGAATCCACGGTGGGGGGAGATGAGATAGTTAGAATCAGACCCCAGACCAGCCCCCCTAGTGCACCGGTATCTAAACCCCCCTCCCCGCGGCGGCCATCAGATCCAAGATGGCCGCCGCGATCACTGTGAACAGACTAATGTCTGTTCACAGTGATCTCTTTGTAAAAATGAATGAAAACCCCATGCTCTCCGCCACCGGAGGTAGCGGAGAGCATGGGGCAGTCATCGGGGACCCCACCTGTGGGGTCCCGGTACAAGCGATCAGCGGTATATACTATATACCGCTGATCGCTTGTGCCATGTGCTGCCGGAACATTTTATCCCCTGTCACCATGAATGATTGGTGACAGGGGATAAAAAGTGATGTCCCCCCAGTCACCCTGTCCCCGAATCACCCTACCCCATATACTCACCTGATCCTGGAGCTCCTTCCTCCTCGGTGTCCTGGCTGGTTATGAAGTGCGCATGCGCTCCACAACCAGCCAGCTCTGAAAATTTAAAGTGACAGAGACCAATTTGGTCTCTGTCACTAAACTATGATTACTGTGATAGAAAATATCACAGTAATCATAGTAATACAGTGAAAAAGAATGTGAAAAGTACAAAAAGTGACAAACATACAAAAAAATAAAACACACACTTTCTATTATAGTAATAATTGCAGTTTACTCCCAAATTACCCCTAACCCCCCCAGATTACCCGTAACTACCGCAGCTAGCCCGTAACCACCCCAGGTTGTCCGTAATCACGTCAGATTGCACGTAACCCCCCAGATTACTCGTAACCACCGCACGTTGACCGCAACCACCGCACGTTGCCCGTAACCACCGCACACTGCCCGTAACCACCGCACGTTGCCAGTGACCCCCTCCAGATTGTCCGTAATCACCCCAGATTGCCTGTAACCACCCCAAATTACATGTACCCACCCCAGATTACCTATAAGCACTTCAGTCTATCCGTAACAATTCTAGATTGTCTGTGACCCCTCCAGGTTGCCCGTAACCACCGCAGGTTGCACATAACCACCCCAGGTTCCCCGTAATCATGCCAGATTACATGTAACCCCCCAGATTGCACGCAACCACCGTAGGTCGCGTCTGACCACCGCACGTCGCATCTGACCACCGCACCTTGCCTCTGACCACCGCACGTCGCCTCTAACCACCGCACGTCGCCTTTGACCACCGCACGTCGCCCACCGCACGTCGCCACTGACCACCGCACGTCGCCACTGACCACCGCACGTCGCCACTGACCACCGCACGTCGCCACTGACCACCGCACGTCGCCACTGACCACCGCACGTCGCCACTGACCACCGCACGTCACCTCTGACCACCACACCTTGCCTCTGACCACCCCAAATTGCCAGTGACCCCCTCCAGATTGCCTGCAACCACGCCAGATTACAGGTACCCACCTCAGATTACCTATTAGCAATTCAGTTTATCCGTAACCACAGCAGGTTGCCTGTAACCACCCCAGATTGTCTGTAACCACCCCAGATTGTCTGTAACCACCCCAGACTGTCTGTAACCACCCCACGTTGCCCGTAACCACAGCAGGTTGCCTGTAACCACCCTAGATTGTCTGTAACCACAGCAGGTTGTCCGTAACCACAGCAGGTTGTCCGTATTCACCCCAGGTTGCCTGTAACCACCCCAGGTTGCCTGTAACCACCCCAGGTTGCCTGTAACCACCCCAGGTTGCCGTAACCACAGCAGGTTGCCCGTGACCTCCCCATGTTGACGGTATCCACCCCAGATTACCCGTAACCACCCCAGATTACCCGTAACCACCTCAGACTGCCCGTAACCACCTCAGACTGCCGGTAACCACCTCAAAATTACCCGGAACCACCCCACATTACCTGTAATCTAATTTTTTTTATTTTATTTTAGTAACTGCGCTATTCTAATAACTATTACTAGCTACTGTTTTGCTCCAGCAAATTGGCACTCCTTCCCTTCTGAGCCCTGCTGTGTGCCCATACAGTGGTTTATGCCCACATATGGGGTACCGTTGTACTCGGGAGAACCTGCGTTACAGATTTTGGGGTACGTTTTCTCTCATGTTCCTTGTGAAATTTAGAAATTTCAAACTAAACCAACATATTATTGGAAAAATTCAAGTTTTTCATTTTTACTGGCCAATTTTGAATACTTTCCTCTAATACCTGTGGGGCCAAAATGCTCATCCTACCCCAAGATGAATTCTTTGAGGGGTTTACTTTCCAAAATGGGGTGACTTTTGGGGGGGGGGGGTCTATTCTGTAGACATTACAGGGGCGCTGCAAATGCACCTGGCGCTCAGAAACTTCTTCAGAAAAATCTGCACGGAAAATGCTAATTGGCGCTCCTTCCCTTCTGAGCCCGGCTGTGTGCCCATACAGTGGTTTATACCCACATATGCGGTACCGTTCTACTCAGGAGAACCTGCGTTACAGATTTTGGGGTGAATTTTCTCTCCTGTTCCTTGTGAAATTGAGAAATTTCAAACTAAAGGAACAAATTATTGGAAAAATTCGAGTTTTTCATTTTTACTGTCTACTTTTGAATACTTTCCTCTTATACCGGTGGGGTCAAAATGCTCACCACACCCCAAAATGAATTCTTTGAGGGGTGCACTTTCCAAAATGGGGTGACTTATGGCGAGATTTTACTCCGCTGGCACTACAGGGGCTCTGCAAACGCACCTGGCACTCAGAAACTTCTGCAGCAAAATCTGCATTGAAAAAGCTAATTGGCGCTCCTTCCCTTCTGAGCCCGGCTGTGTGCCCATACAGTGGTTTATACCGACATATGAGGTACCTTTTTACTCAGGAGAACCTGCGTTACAGATTTTGGAGTGAATTTTCTCTCCTGTTCCTCGTGAAATGGAGAAAATTCAAACTAAAGGAACATATTATTGGAAAAATTCGAGTTTTTCATTTTTACTGTCTAATTTTGAATACTTTCCTCTAACACCTGTGGGGTCAAAATGCTCATCCTACCCCAAGATGAATTCTTTGAGGGGTGTACTTTCCAAAATGGGGTGACTTATGGGGGTTTTCTCTCTGCTGACACTACAGGGGCACTGCAAATGCACCTGGCGCTTGGAAACTTCTTAAGCAAAATCTGCAATGGAAAAGCTAGATGGCGCTCCCTTCCTTCTGAGCCCCGCTGTGTGCCCATACAGTGGTTTACGCCCACATATGGGGTACCGTAGTACTCAAAAGAACCTGCGTTACAAATTTTGGGGTGCGTTTTCTCTCATGTTCCTTTTGAAAATGAGAAACTTTAATCTAAACGTATATATTATTGGAAAATTGTAATTTTTCATTTTTTTACGGCCTAATGGTGAATACTTTCCTCCAGCCCCTGTAGGGTTAAAATGCTCATTATACCCCTAGATTAATTCTTTAAGGTGTCTAGTTTCCAAAATGGGGTCACTTATGGGGGTTTCCAGTATACAAGCCTCCTAAATCAACTTAAGAAAAGAACTGGTCCCTAAAAAAATCAGTTTTGGAAACTTTTACGAAAATGTGGTAATTTGATGATAAATTTCTAAGCCCCGTAACACCCTAAAAAAGTAAAATATGTTTATGAAATGAAGCCAGAATAAAGAGGACATATCGGTAATGTGACTTAGTATCTAATTTATGTGATACGACTTTCTTTTTTAGAAGCAGAGAATTTCAAAGTTCATAAAATGCAAATTTTTTCAATTTTTCATGATATTTTGATGTTTTTCACAAAAAACACACAAAGTAGTGACCAAATTTTGCCACTAATATAAAGTGCCATATGTGACAAAAAAACAATCTCAGAATCGCTAGCATACGTTAAAGCTTCACTGAGCTATAAGAGCATAAAGTAAGACAGGTCAGATTTTGAAAAATGAGCCTGGTCTTTTAGGTGCAAATAGGCTTGGTCTTGAAGGGGTTAAGGTCATTTTGGGCTCTGACCTTAAAGGGTTAATTCCCACACTTTACTTTTTTTTGTCACCCTGGAACTTTTAGATCTGTCATTCTATGGTCTGGTTATTAAAAATGTTGGCTACATGGGTTTTTTTTTAAATTGTGTATATGAAAACTCATTCTAGTCTGCAATTTCTGCTCTTTCTCCCCAATGTAAATTCCTGTGGGGCATAGTGTACATTTTATCATATAAACCACATTAGAGGATTTACATGAAAAAGCATCAGTGATTGTATAGTCACGCTGTGTACTGGGGATGCAGATTGTATTTGTTATTAAAGTGAACCAATCAGCCCAATCAGGCTGATATGGTTCCCTGAACCGTTGTAAACAGCTCCTGCAGAAGCCTCGGCATGTACTGGATGCGGCTGCTGCAGTAGCTGTATACCCGAAAAAAGGGACTTTAATCCCCCGGGCGAGTGACAGCGGCGGGGAAATAGTCACCTGGGCGGCTCCTCTGGACCTCTCTGCCTGTCATTCATCTTCTCCGATGAATACAGCAGTTCAGGGAACCATATCAGCCCGATTGGGCTGATTGGTTCCCTATAGTATGTGGGGACACGTGCTGCATTTAACCACTTAACGACATCGGGCGTAAGTGTACGCCCTTGCAGGCTGGTACTTAACGCAAACGGGCGTACACTTACACTTCACACGCAGCGATCGGGGAAGATGGCCTGCCATAATGTATAGCAGGCCATCTCTGCTCGTCGGCACGGGGGGTGAATAACCAGATCAGCAAATAGCAGCTTAAGACAGCTTTCCGGGTCATTGGTGACCCGGAAAGCAATGGCTATTGGTGCTGTCCGAGACAGCACCAATCACCATCATTGTCCTGGGGAAAGATAGTGCCCCCCCCCCTACGATCACCGTAATGAGCCGGCCAGTACCGGCCGGCCCATCACGGCGATCAAAGTTTAAAAAAAACAGTGTTGCCGGGTTCTGCACCCCTCAGCTAGGTAGCTGAGGGGTGCAGAACAGGTGTGTGTAGTGTATTTGTACTATACTGTACTGTACTTGTACTATACTATACCTGATCCCGGCGTCCGGAGCGATGATCGGCGGTCCGCGGTGTACTTGTGTCTTCGTCGGCTGACTTCCGGGTTCCGTCGGGTCAGGCTTTGGTAGGCAATCTACGGCTCTTCGGGCTTCGGCAATCTTTGGCAGTCTTCGCTCTACTGCCCCCTAGCGGCTGATCAGTGAATATCAGTTGCTTTGGGTTAAAAAGATTTTTATTTTTTTTATTTTTATTTTTTGTTATGTGATCTAACGCCGCTGAGTGCTGATCACCATAGCACGTAAGTGCGTCGCTGATCAGCAATGCCTCCTTTTTGGCGTAAGGGCGTTTTCCCCCCCTATATCCTACCGCCTCTGTCTGCTTATAAGTACCGCACATAAGTGCGGTATTTATCAGCAACTTCTTTCTTGGCGTAGGTATATTTTTTCTTACTGTAAAAAAAAAGCAACTTTAAAAACACTACATTACACTACACTACATGAAATAAAGTTTTACACTACACTACATTACACATTTAAATACCCCATATACTAATCCTCGTATAAAGATGGCCCCCAGGGTGTTTTCAGTGGCGGAGGCATACGCTATTATTGCCTCCGAAACCGAAACAGCCAGTGAGGATGAATGGGGGGATCCTTTTTTCCTCCATTCATCCTCATCATCCAGTGACGTGTCTGGGGGTAGCGTAGCGTACGCTGCCCCCCCAGACACGTCTTTTCCGCCAGTACCGTCCCAATAAGAGATGACAGTATGGTGTGAAATTCTCCAAACTCTGTGAGAGTACCTCAGGGTACACTTACAGATTTAGGGTACGCGCACACTGCGGAATGGTGAAGGATAACCCTTTGTGCATTCCGCAGCTGGCACCCGCCAGCGAACTGATGCGGTTGCGCGTGTCTCCGCACATGTCATAATCTCCATTCTATGAACAGGTGGATTCTGTCGTCTGTCCAAAGAATGAACACGTTTATTGTTTGGACAGAGGGCGGAATCCGCCCGTGCATAGAATGGAGTGTGACATGAGCGGAGCCGCGCACGCCCGCATCAGTCCGCCTGGGTGCCAGCTGCGGAATGCACAAAGGGTTATCCTTCGCCATTCCGCAGTGTGCACGTACCCTTACAGTGTATGAAGGAAGGGACACCCAAATCCAGCCCCCAGATGCCCCCCCATCCTCCGAGTTAGTGGGAAGATCGTTAAGGAACTGATCTTCCCACTGCCGGATAAAGGTACCACCTGTACGGGGATAACTTTTATACCAGCATCCCCTCTTCCGGTCCCTCGCTCCCCGAGCTACTGTAGCTTTCTGCACAATCCGAAAATATCAGAAGCAGTAATTAGAGCCCTAATATTTAGCAGCCATGGAGCGGACCCAGCGCTTCTGGATATGAAGGACCCCATATCGCACCAGGGCAACACTTTCCAGGTGACGTCCCCCACACTGGAAAGCTGGAGACCCCAGAAGAAGTGCAGAGTGTGTCGTAAGAGGGGGATCAGGAAGGACACCATTTTCCAGTGTGACACCTGTCCTGATCACGCAGGCCTCTGCATACAGGATTGCTTCAAGGCATACCATACGTCATTGGAGTTCTAAATTTTCTAAATTCTTTCCCTTATCCCTATTTCAGGGGTCAAGTTGATCCAGGGATTATTCTGATTGCCATTTTGGAGTCGGGAAGGAATTTTTTCCCTGTGATGCGGCTACTGTCGTCTGCCTTATGAGGGTTTTTTGCCTTCCTCTGCCTTCCTCTGGATCAACATAGGTTAAATTTGATAAACACCTGTCATTTTCAACCTTATAAACTAATAATTGGCCTAATACCCCCAAATAAATTAAAATTGTCCCTTTTCCCCAGCTAAATAGGTATGGCCGCCATTCCCATTAGAGGATGCCATGATGCAATTACAAAGCCTGTGTGCAGCCAGGACAGTAGAAACCCCCCACAAGTGACCCCATTCTGGAAACTACACCCCATAAGGAATCTAACAAGAGGTGCAGCGGGGATATGGCCCCTTGGTGACGGGCACATTTGTGGCGTGAAAAAAATTGTATTTTTTATTTTCACAGCACATGTTCTACATATGTGCTCGTCACCAGTGGGGTCCATATGCTCACTGCACCCCTTGTTAGATTCCTTATGGGGTGTAGTTTCCATAATGGGGTCACTTGTGGGGGATTATCTCTGTCCTGGAAGCACAGGAGCTTTGTAATTGCGACATGGCCTCCATCCTCCATTCCAGCCTCTAAATGGCGCTCTGTCCCTTTGGTGACTTGCCCTATGCCCGTATGGCACATTATGTCCACATGTGGGGTATTTTCGTACTCAGGGGAAATTACCCTAAACTTTTTGCGTTCATTTTCTTTTTTAACCCCTTGTGGAAATGGAAAAAATCAAGGCTAGACCAACATTTAGTGTAAAAAAAAATGTTTAATTTTTACACTAAATCATTGATCCTGTCTTGATTTTAAAAGGGGTTAAAACATAAAAAAAATCACAAAATGTGTAGAGCAATTTCCCCTGAGTACGAAAATACCCCACATGTGGACATAAAGCGCCATGCGGGTGCAGGGTAAGCCTCCAAAGGGAGGGAGCACCATTTGGTTTTTGGAGGCTGGATTTAGCTGGAATGGATTTCGAGGGCCTTGTTGCATTTAAAAGGACCCTGTGTTGCCAAGACAGTTGAACCCCCCCCCCCCACAAGTGACCCCATTATGGAAACTACACCCCTCAGGGAATGTAACAAGGGGTGTAGTGAGCATATGGACCCCACTGGTGATGGGCACAAATGTGGAACAATGTGGCGTGAAAATGAAATATTACATTTTTTACACTATAATGTTGGTTTAGCCTTACATTTTTAATTTTCACAAGGTGTTAAAAGAGAAAAAAAACACACAAAATGTGTAAAGCAATTTCCCCAGAGTCCATAAATATCCCACGTGTGGACATAAAGCGCCATGTGGGCACAGGGCAAGCCTCCGAAGGGAAAGAGCACCATTTGGATTTTGGAGGCTGGATTTGGCCAGAATGGATGATGAACGCCATGTCGCATTTACAGAGCCGTCGTGCTGCCAAAACACTGGAAACCCCCCACAAGCTACCCCATTCTGGAAACTACACCCCTCAAGGAATCGAACAAGGGGTGCAGTGAGGATATGGACCCCTTGATGACGGGCACATTTGTGCCATGAAAGTGAAAAAATGAAAATTTTCCCTTTGACGTCACATTGTTCCACATTTGTGCCCGTCACCAGTGGGGTCCATATGCTCACTGCACCCCTTGTTAGATTCCTTGAGGGGTGTAGTTTCCAGAATGGAGTCACTTGTGGGGGATTTCCAGTGTTTTGGCAGCACAAGGGCTCTGTAAATGCGACATGGCCCTTGAAATCCATTCCAGTGAAATCCAGCTTCCAAAGGCCAATTGGTGCTTCTTCCCTTTGGAGGCTGGTCCTGCGCCTGCTTGGCACTTAATGTCCACATGTGGGGTATTTCCGTACTCGGGAGAAACTACGCTACACGTTTGGTGTTTTTTTTTTTTCTTTTATCCCCTTGTAAAAAAGAAAAATGAAGGCTAGAACAACGTTTTAGTGTAAAAAATTCAATTTTTCCTTTTTCTGAAAATCTGTGACGCACCTGTGGGGTCCAAATGCTCACCGCACCCCTTGTTACATTCCTTGAGGGGGGTAGTTTTATAAACGGTGTCCCTTTAGGGGTGTTTTTTAGGTTTTGGCACCCCAGAGCCTCTGCCAACCTGAAGTGGTACAGTCAAAAATGACCAAATATAACAGAGGAGTTGAAATTCACTAGGCGCTCCTTTATATCTGAGGCTTGTGGTTGCGTCAAATAGTGCAATAGGGCCACATATGGGGTATTTCTATAAACTGCAGAAACGGGGAAATCAATATTGGGGTGCATTTCTGTGGTAGTAGGTTTATAATTATAAAAAATTTTGGATTACAATTACATTTCTGCACAGAAAATTAAAATTTTTTAATTTCTTACATACTTAGCTTTTATTTCTGTGACTCCCCTAAAGGGTTAAAAGAACTTTCTGGATATGCTTTTGCAGAGTTTGGGGGGTGCAGTTTCTTAAATGGGGTGCTTTGTGGGGCTTTCTAACATACAGTCCCCTCAAATACACTTAAAGAAGCAGTTCACTTTTTTTTTTTTTTCGCCCCCCCCCCCCCCCCCCCCCCCCCCCCCCCCCCCCCCGGGTAGCCGCTGTCAAGTATACTTACAGAAGATGATCGGTGTCCTGTTCCCGTCGGTCAGTTCCGTCCCGCGGTGCCGTTCACATCGGGCGCGCGCTCACTTCCGCCGGCTGCTGCGAGTCCTCTTCTCTGCCCAGTGATTATACGCCGGAAGTCACTCGCTTCCATGCATTCTCTATGGAAGCGCGTGACTTCCGGCGTTCAAATGACAAGTGAGAGAAGAGGAGTCACAGCGCCGGCGGAAGTGAGCGCGCGCCCGATGTGAACTGCACCGCGGGACGGAACTGACCGACGGGAACGGGACACCGATCATCTTCTGTAAGTATACTTGACAGCGGCTACCCGGGGGGGCCAAAAAAAATAAAAAGTGAACTGCTTCTTTAAGTGTATTTGCAGAACTGGGGTCCTGGGTTCAAATCCCACCAAGGGCAACATCTGCAAAGAGTTTGTATGTTCTCTCTGTGTTTGCGTGGGTTTCCTCCGGGTACTCCGGTTTCCTTCCACACTCAAAACATAGGTGGATTTAGATTGTGAGCCCAAATGGGACAGGGAGCAATAATTGGCAAAATTATGTAAAGTGCTGCGGAATTATTATTATTATTATTAATGGTACCCAAGTTTTTTTTCTCCTTTTTCTTATATTCCACAAGGCTTTTTCCTGGAATTTTGGTGGCTTTGCGGATCTGTTCATCTATGTCTCAAATATGATATGTGGTGTTCTCTATCATCAGAAAAAATTCGGATTTACATTTGGAAAAAAACCAGAAACTTCAGATTAGAATGAATTTACATAGGCACACTATACCCCTGTAAAACAACCCCTTTGGACTGGCAATAGAATGACAGATCTAAAGGTTGTGGTACTTAACCCTTAGGCGACCCTGGACGTACCTGTACGTCCAGGGCCACCCTCAGTTGTTTAGAGTGGGGCCGCGGCGCGACTGCGCTCTGAATCGCCACGGTCCCGGGTGCCGCCTGTAGCCCGGGACCGCGGCTATTAGCAGCCACGGTCCAATCGCTGTGCATGCTAATTAGATAATCAGATGCAGCTGTCAAAGATAACAGCTGCATCCGATTACCTGATGCAGCCATTCCCTGGTGTCTAGTGGCGGAGATCGCCCATGGGGGCTTCTAGTATAAGTGTAAAAGTAAAAAAAAAGTTCCACCCAGACTGACCCAGGCCGAGACTGATGCACTGGAGGCGGGCCGACCCACCCTTAGTTGGAGGAAACCCTAGCCCCTCTATGATAGGGTTCCATTGTTTCTAATGGAGTCACGTCATGAAGGGGCTGGGGGGTTTTCCCACTGGGGATGGCTCGGCCCGCCTCCAGTGCTTCAGCCTGGGCCTGGTGGTACAGTCATTTTAAAAAAAACAAAAACCCTCCCCTAATAAAAGTGTGAATCACCCCCCTTTTCCCATGTTATAAATAAAAATAAATAAATAAACATGTTTGGTATCGCCGCGTGCGTAATCGCCCGAACTATTAATTAATCACATTCCTGATCTCACACAGTAAACTGCGCAAGCGCCAAAAAATCCCAAAGTGCAAAATTGCGCATTTTTGGTCGCATCAAATCCAGAAAAATTGTAATAAAAAGCGATCAAAAATTCTCATATGCGCAATCAAGGTACCGATAGAAAGTACAGATCATGGCTCAAGAAATGACACATCACACAGCCCCATAGACAAAAGGATAAAAGCGCTATAAGCCTGGGAATAGAGTGATTTTAAGGAATATATATTTGTTAACAATGGTTTGAATTTTTTACAGGCCATCTCATAATATAAAAGTTATACATGTTACATATCGTTGTAATCGTAACGACTTGAAGAACATACCTAACAAGTCAGTTTTACCCCAGGGCGAATGGCGTAAAAAAAATACCCTCCAAATAAAAGAAATGTGTTTTGTTTGTTTGTTTTTTTCAAAGTTCACCACACATTGAATTTTTTTCTGGTTTCGCAGTGTACTTTATGAAAAAATTCAGCCTGTCATTGCAAAGTACAATTAGTGGCACAAAAAATAAGGGCTCATGTGGGTTTCTAGGTGAAAAAAGCAACTGCTATGGCCTTTTAAGCACTAGGAGGAAAAAAATAAAAACACAAAAATTGAAATTGGCCCGGTACTCTAAGGGTTAAAGGTCACTTCCAGAATGATAGAGAAAAGTGTGGGGAAAAAATTATTCCAGTCATTAACACATGGACTAAACCTGGCACCTGGATTTTTTACCTCACATTCACAGAGTTTTTTTTCCCCTCTTGTTTGTAATATGTTGTGCCGTTTCTGTAAACCCGTCAGAATTTTTTGAATCCTGAAAGCTCACAATTCTTCCAATTTTTTGTTGGCCAATAAAGGTATTACTATTAAATTACATTGATTGAAAGTATCTACCACCAAATGGATTTTTCTGGCCAACACAATAGTATACAGTGGTACCTTGGTTTAAGTGTAACTTGGATTGAGAGCGCTTTGCAGGATGAGCTCACAGTTTTTTTTTAAAACTGTACCTTGGTTTAAGAGCACTGCTTCAGTTTAAGAGCTCCCTGAACGAGGTGGGAGGGGGGGGGGGGGAGGGGCAACATCTGCATAGTATGGTATACAGCACTGTACTCTGACAGTGCTGTATACGGATTATGCTCGTAATCCAAGGCACCACTGTACTATATTATCTATATCTTTAGCAAAAACCGCATGCTTAAAACTGAGAGAAGGATACAAATAAGGTTATGACGTGTATAGAATGAATTCTTATTAGAGATGAGCTAACCTGGAGCATGCTCGAGTCGATCCGAACCCGAACTTTCGGCATTTGATTAGTGGTGGCTGCTGAACTTTGATAAAGCCCTAAGGCTATGTGGAAAACATGGATATAGTCATTGGTGGTATCCATGTTTTCCCAGACAACCTTAGAGCTTTATCCAAGTTTAGCAGCCCCAGCTAATCAAATACCGAACGTTCGGGTTCGGATCGACTTGAACCCGAACCCCGGTTCGCTCATCTCTAATTCTTATATTTTATTAAACTGGATAAACCCTTCAACATCTACCATAAAAACCTATAAAGATCTGTCTTGCTAAGTAGCCAGAGTGATAGTAAAGAGTGAAGAGTTATAGTGAAAAAAAAAATAATTTCCCCCTTCCCCCAAAGTTTAATCTGTTCTATCAATTCCCTCGTTCATCACTATCCAATTCAAATGTATCCTACATGTGTTCATCTTTCTTTCATAAATAATTCAGGGAGTTTGAGTACGAAAATTGACTCCCTCTTTTCACTCTCAATCTTAGGCACTTCAGTTGTAAAATGCATTTCGTGGATTAGTTCATGCAGAATTTCCTGTTGCCTATAGGTTTTTCTTTAGCCATATCACTTAACCCTGTCCCTCCCGAGCCACCTTTCATTTTTTCACTTTGTTTTGTCTTCCCCATGTTTAAAATGCCTTAGTGCTTGCATTTTTCACCTACAGACCCACATGAGCCCTTATTTTTTGCAACACCTATTGCAGTGACAGAGTTTTCCATAAAACATGTTGTGAAATTAGAAAAAAATTTGAAAAAAACAGAGGTTTGTGTACATGACACATTATCTATGTCCCTTAACCCTTTGAGGACCAGGCCCAAAATGACCCAGTGGAACGCGCAAATTTTGATCTTAGTGTTTTCGTTTTTCCCTCCCCCCTTTCTAAGAGCTCTAGCACTCTCAGTTTTCTATCTACAAGCCATGTAAGTGCTTGTTTTTTACAGGAATAGTTGTACTTTGTAATGGCGTCTTTCATTTTACCATAACATGTATGATGGAATTCCAAATATATTATTTATGAAGATATAAATAGGTGAAATCGAAAAAAGAATGCAATATGGTAACGTTTGGGGGGTTCCTGTGTCTACGTAATACACTATATGGTAACAGCGACATGATTCTATTATTCTATAGGTCAGCCCGAACACAACCATATGCAGGTTACACAGATTCTCTAATGTTATATATGTATTTTTTTTATGAAATCCTTTGTTTTGGCAATTAAATATTAATAAAATGGGCCTATTGTGACGCTTATAACGGTTTTATTTTTTCACCTACGGGGCTGTATGGGTTGTCATTTTTTCCGCCATGATCTCTAGTTTTTATTAATACCATATTTGTGAAGATCGGACATTTTGATCACTTTTTATTGATTTTTTAAATATATAATGTAACATAAAATCGGTAATCTGCGCACTTTTTTCCCTCTTTTCGTGTACGCCGTTTACCGATCACAATGACGCTTGTTATATTTTAATAGATAGGACAATTACGCACGCTACGGTATATTATATGTTTATCTATTTATTTATTTTTATATGTTTTATTTATATAATAGGAAAGGGGGGTGATTTCAGCTTTTATTGGGGGAGGGGTTTTGGGGTAGGGTAATAGTGTTTTGAACTTTTTTTTTTTTTTACACATTTGAAGTCCCTTTGGGGGACTTTTACATACACTTGTGTGATTTCTACACTGATGATTGCTATGCCATAGGCATAGCATTGATCAGTGTTATCGGCGCTCTGCTCATTGAGCCTGCCTGTGCAGGCTTAGTGCAGCAGGTCGCCGATCGGACTGCACGGAGGCAGGTGAGAGACCTCCGGCGGTCCGTTTCAACGATCGGGACCCCCGCAGTCACACTGAGGGGGTCCCGATCGGTAAGTGACAGGGGACTCCCCCTGTCACTTAAACGCTGCGGCGTTTAAGGGGTTAATGACACGCGGCAGCGCGATCGCTGCAGCGTGTCATTACCGGTGAGGTCCTGGCTGCTCACTGCAGCCGGCCCCACCTCCTATGAACCGCGCTCCGCTCCGGAGAGCGCTTCATAGCGGGAGAAACACCCAGGACGTAGAGTTACGTCATGGGTCGTCTGGGGACAGACTTCCATGACGTAACCCTACGTCCAGGGTCGTCTAGGGGTTAAGTCTGTACGATTACAATGATATGTAACTTGTATAACTTTTTATTTTAATGCTTTTACTAAATGTGTTTAAATTGCTTCATTACCATCCTTATACTGCTTTTATTTTTTGGTCTATGGGGCTGTGTGAAGTCTCTTTTTTTACGCCGTGATATGTACTTTATATCGGTACCTTGCTTGCCGGGGGACTTCTATGTACAATACACCACTGATCTCTCATAGAAATCAGTGCAGTTCATATATATACTGCATTGATCCATGAGTTCAGTGATCCATTACTAAAGGCTGCTGAAGACTGTAGTAATGGATTATTGAGCCGGGATCAGCATCATTGTGGTGCCGACTGCCGGCCCACCCACAAGCACAGCCCACCATCTTGCGATCCCATCGCGGGGGTGCGATCAGTCAACTAGACTAGCAGGTGAGCAGCAATGTGGGAATTTAAATGCAGCTGTCAGTTTAGCTCTGGTCTTCAGCTGCTGATAGCGTGAACCCTCTCTGAACCTCCCCACCCGCATTAGGATGTGCTGGTACAGGGGCCACTTCTCTGGTATTATGAGACCTGCTTTCATCCTTATGCTATGTTTACACTATGTTTAAACATATCGGCCGCAGGAACATCATTTTATTTTATTTGGTTTGCAGGCACATTTGGGTGTGCCTGCAATCTAATTAACCATTGAAGTCCATGCAATGAATGGCATCAGAATGGCCATACATTGTGTGAACCGTTGTGTCATACATTGTGTCAACGGCCGTTGTTCTCGCATTAGCTCTGAATTTTTTTCATTTTAAGCAAATATTTTCTAAATACCTGTGGTGATATAGAAAATAATAAACATCCTATCAGCCAATCACAGGCTGTGGTACTGTCCCGTCTGTCAGTGGCTGACCTTGCTGTCACTCCAAGATGAGTCTGTCTCATAAGTGTAACGCCTGCAGTCAGTCATCAGGTGACACCACCAACAGGACACTAGGGGATCGCGGATAGGTAAGCATAGAATGTTTATTATATGACCACAGCTATATAGGAAACATTTGCTAACATTAAAAGTTATATAGATCTGTCTATATAATGTATTACCGTATCTGTAGGGTTCTGCTGATTGACATCCTGGAAGTGAAGAAAACTGGCCTCTGTGCCAATCCACGTTGTGGGCCATTGGATATGAACTGCAATTCTCCACCTGTCAGTTCAAAAGGATTACATACGCGCAGCGGAATTGTCATCTCACTGTGAGTATGTAAGCGGCAGCCCCATGCATACATTACCCGGTCAGGACACCGGGAGCCACAGGACAAGCCGCAGTGCAGACTGGGCAATGTATGCACCGGGCTGCGGGGGGTTAAGGGGACTGCCACTTACGTACTTGCAGCGGGATGACATTTCCGCTGCGAGTATCTAATGCTTTTGAAACTGACAGGAGAGGAATCGCAGAGTGAAATCCGTTGTGATTCTGTTACGTGTAAAGCAAGGTTTAAATAGTTGAGATGAGAATACCCATTTTACTAACATAGTTATACTCAGGGCTGTGTAGTAAGCAAGTCACAACTCTGACTCTTGAATTTTATCAGGCTCTGACTCCTTTATAAATGGTCTATCAGACACCAGGGGAGTTTTTTTTTTTATCAAGCTGGTGTAAAGTGGTCCGACTTTTGAGTGAATAAGGCAAAGACACACACCCGTCACCCGCGGCTTTTACCTTGCCTCCGCACTCCCGCGGGTCACTCCATCACCATCCCAGCTTACCGGCGGCAACCCCCCCCCCCCAGGTCAATTGCTGCGCACACCCCTGTCACCCGCGGCTCTTACCTGTCACCCGCGGCTCTTACCTGTCACCCGCGGCTCTTACCTGCCACCCGCGGCTCTTTCCTGCCACCCGCGGCTCTTACCTGCCACCTGCGGCCGTCACTTGTCACCCGCGGCCGTCACCTGCCACCCGCGGCTGACAAAGATATAAATCAGATTCTCCTCTGTCTGTTAACGCCTGCGCTCCTGAATCATGACGGCCCTACAGAAACTGCCCACTCAGCCAGTCAGTGACTGCAGCTGTGCCCTGCCTCAGTAACTGATTAGCTGAGCAGGCATTGTGGGGCCATGACATCACAGGATCGGAAGCCCAGCAGGGGGACCATGAACAGTGGCGCTGCAGCAATACAGGGGCGTGGGGAACAGGTTAAATAGGAATTCTTTATGTCCCCACCACTCCTTCTCCCCCCTTGGATTATTCATGGTTTCCCAGAGTACCCCTTTAATTTCTGCCTCTCACACACACACACACACACACGCAGCAGCCATACCACACAGGACACATTTATGAAATCTGCACCTTACGTACACTATAGAAAAGGCACAGATGGTTTTGAGACGTGGCAAAGCAGGGTGGAGGCATGACCTACTCTTGAACGAAATTGTTGTAGAAATCGATAACCTGCCGTCGAGCAGGTGTAGATTTACACGCCCGCAAGCAGCATGCGCAGGTCCCACCAGAATCACTAAGTGGCATGCGCTTTTTAGCAAACTTCGCGGGGTAAATGAGAGCAGGGCCTACTTAAAGGAGAAGTCCGGCAAAAAAATGTATTAAAGTATTGTGTTGCGCCCCCAAAAGTGATACAAATCACCAATATACACTTATTACGGGAAATGCTTATAAAGTGCTTTTCTCCCTGTACTTACTACTGCATCAAGACTTCACTTCCTGGATAAAATGGTGATGTTATGGCCCGACTCCCAGAGCTGTGCGGGCTGTGACTGTGGGAGAGGATGATGGCAGAGGGATGCTCAGTGTCCCTCCAGTGCCCTGTGTCCCTTAGTATCCCCTGCTATCATCCTCTCCAGCAGCCACAGCCCGCGCAGCTCTGGGAGTCGGGTCGTGACATCACCATGTTATCCAGGAAGTGAAGCCTTGATGCAGTAGTAAGTGCAGGGTAAAAAGCACATTTTATGTACATTTCCCATAATAAGTGTATATTGGGGATTTATAAACCTTTTGGGGGACAACACAATACTTAAATAAAAACTTTTGCCAGACTACTCCTTTAAAATGTCCCCTAAAATCTTCTCCCAGAGAGAAAACCCCACATTGAGGACAATAGAAACTCATGGGTCCTTTATTCAATTCCTGACAACATCCACAGTCACATGTCCCCTATTGGCCAATAGAAGATTGCAGGTCCTTATCTTTTTGCCTGATATAAATACAGATTTTCACAATTTAAGCAATTTTCTTAACCATTATAAAGCCGCTGTGGAAGTCACTGTTAAGGGGCCGGTACAAAACTTGCTCATAAAGGGGTTGTACCAAACTTGCTAATAAAGGAATGTGCCAAAGTCGCTCTCAAAGGGACGGTACCAGAGTCACTCTCAAAGGGGTGGTACCAAAGCCGCTCTTAAAGGTACGTACCCAAAAAGCTCTTAAAGGGGCAGTACCAAAGTCGCCCTTAAAGGTATGGCACAACAGTTGCTCTTAAAGGGAGGGTATCGAGGGTTAAAGTTTCTCTTAAAGAGAAGTCACTGTTAAAAGAGGTGCTCTTTTCAAGCACTGTGTATTTTCTTATGGAAATGCACATCTAGTTCCTAATTTTTCTATAATTAATACAGCCCGAACCGCTTTGCACACAGCCTCTGTTCAAACTGTATTTCGAAGCTCTCAACGGTGACAGGTATGCTAAGTATTTTTAGCTTAAATCGAATTTGTTATTTTTAACAAATTTATGTTTAAAGACCAAAGAATTCCCATAGAAATAACTGGCAAAATTCAAACAGCACACAGCGCAGCTCTAACCAGCCAATCACAGCACATATTCAAATAGCTGAAATGTAGCAGCTAATAGAAACATGCAGGTTGTGAGGCATTGAGCCTGACAACATCCACATAGTCACATGTCCCCTGGCAGGTCCTTAAAGGGGTATTCCTCCCAAAATCTTTTTTGCATTTATACATTACCCACCCATAGCTTTCAATCTTTCGAATATCAATGTATTATAGATTTTGTACAGTTTTGCTGTTATCTAGATGCATTCACCCCTATGGAATGCATAGAATCATCATCTCTCAGTCCACTCTGACACCACTCCCTGCTCCTGGCCCTCACCCTCTGAGACGGCATCACGTGTACTCATTCTCTTCAATGTGCTGGGTTAGGCTTCTAACCAAGCCAAACTGAAGTAAAAGAGGACACTGCTGTTAGAGAGGGAGACCGTGATCCCTGCAGCTGTCACCGTCTCCCTCTCTAACGGCAGCCAAACCAGTCACCCGTTCCATGTGCTTACCCCCTGACTGTGCCCCCCCCCCCCCGGTCACCCGCGACCCACTTGCGATGCTCGCCTGCGGCACCCCGACTCCCGGGGGCGCTTACCAGAGGAACTCCCCCGCCACACACACACACGTGGGTCAACTGCTGCACACACACACACACCTGTCACCTGGGCTCCGCACTCCCGCGGGTCACTCCATCACCATCCCAGCTTACCGGCGGCAACCCCCCCCCCCCAGGTCAATTGCTGCGCACACCCCTGTCACCCGCGGCCGTCACCTGCCACCCGCGGCCGTCACCTGCCACCCGCGGCCGTCACCTGCCACCCGCTGCTCTTACCTGCCACCCGCGGCTGTCACCTGTCACACGCCGCTATTACTTGTCGCCCGCGACCTTACCGGCGGCACAACACCCCCCATCTGCGTCACCTGTGGGAGAATGTTCTGTGATTGTGTCTTGTCTGAGATATCAGTCCCGTATATTTAGGTGTCAGGATCTTACCAGGCCACATTCACACAGGAGGATCTGCTGCAGATTGTCCGACACTGATCCCTAATACACCAAACAGCTTTGGTGCAAAAACCCTGTACAGCGGATAAGATAGGTGCACATGTTCTACTGTGTGTGTGTGTGTACAGTGTATGGCACCTTCACCAAGTGACAGCTGTGACCCCGAGCTGTGTCATAGTGCGCCCAGCAGAGCATGTGCTCTGCCGTGGGCACCACACCCGCTTACATAGAAGCAATGCATCCAAGAGACAACTAGTGAAAATAAATTTGCAAATGCAGACTACACCATCTTACCTCTGCTACACCATCTCAGCCCTGCTACACCATCTCACCATTTCAGCCCTGCTACACCATCTCACCATCTCAGCTCTGCTACACCATCTCTCCTTCTCAGCTCTGGTACACCATCATACCTCTGCTATACCATCTCATCTCTGCTACGCCATCACCATCTCAGCTCTGCTACACCATGACACCATCTCAGCTCTGCTACACCATCTCAGCTATGCCATCACCATCTCAGCTCTGCTACGCCATCATCATCTCAGCTCTGCTACACAATCATCATCACCATCTCAGATCTGCTACACCATCATCAGGCATAAGCATTGCATGATGGGAAATGTAGTTTATTATCTTGATAATAGACCATCTTTTAGAAAAACGTGTAACTCAGGAACGGCAGCAGCTAGAAAGATGGGAGACGGCTCAAAATACTCAGGGGGACTTGGTGAGTGAGACCAGCTAGGTTTGAGAGCATTACAATTTTTTTGCTCTTGGGGGGAATACCCCTTTAACGATTTTGCCTCACTGACATAAATACAGATTTCCACAATTCAAGCAATTTTCTTTACCATTATAAGGCCGCTGTGGATGTCACTCTCAAAGAACGGTACCAAAGACGCTCTTACAGGGACGGCACCAAAGTTGCTCTTAAAGGGGCAGTACCAAATTCACTCTTAAAGGGACGTTACCAAAGTCCCTAAGAAAGGGGAATAAGAGAAGGGGAACCCGGTGAAAAGTCTGAGATACAAATTATTTTATTGCCAGATATAGGGCTACTTGTCATAAATGCATGCAAAGTTGGTTAGTTGCCATTTGAATGTCCATGTTGTAGAACAGTAATATGAAGAATAAATCTACCAATGAACAGCATGTCAGACATTTAGGTAGATGAGTTATAGAATTAGTAGATCCCATCAGCAAACCAGGCCTTCTATTGGCATAAACTTGGGACAGTGGTAGAATGAGAAACCATTGCATGGTCTCACAAATTTTGAAATAGGCATGCCAGTCTGGTGGGCAGCACAGGTTTGTAGTTAGTCAGGTGAAGCTTAAAGAGTCACTGTCGTTAAATTTTTTCTTGCAGAAATCAATAGTCCAGGCGATTTTAAGAAACTTTGTAATTGGGTTTATTAGACAAATATGCCATTATCTGCATGTAAAAAGCCTTTTCCCAGGTCCCCCCTTTCTGTCATCCACTGCTCAGAATCAGGAAATCTCGACTGTTTTTCATCAGTCGGATCCTGTCTGAGCTATGGAGAGGGGAAGAGGGGGAGGGAGATTAGTCAGCAGCAGAGAGCTAAGAACAAAGGATAACACAGTGGGGGAGCTATTCAGAGTGCTATTCAGAGGTCATAGAGGTCAGTGGTGACTGTCAGAGGATAGAGCCCGTGATGTGAACGTAAATTAACTCTTTGTTGTCCTGTTTTGGTGCCTCTACTTTCTCTCTCCATAGGAGAACAATGAAGACAGGAGGGAGAGCTTCAAACTGCTTTTTCATGATAAAAATTCATTTTTCGGCTAATAAACCCAATTACAAAGTTTCTTAAAATTCCCTGTACTATTGAGTTCTGCAAAAAAAAAATAAAAAAATTTAACGACAGTGACACTTAGGCGACCCTGGACGTACCTGTACGTCCAGGGCCGCCTACGTGTGTTCAGAGCAGGGCCGCGGTCCTGGGTGCGGCATGTAGCCCAGGACTGCGGCTATTAGCGGGCACGGTCCGATCGCCGTGCCCGCTAATAAAGTAATCGGATGCAGCTGTCAAAGTTGACAGCTGCATCCGATTACTTGAATGCAGCCATCCCTGGTGTCTAAGGGGGTGGATCGCTCCAACGGGACATTGTCCACACATCCTACTCCTGCCGGGCTGGTAATGGTGCTGATTCCGTCTCAGTATTTGATTGCTTCCGGCTGCAGCAGCCGGAAGCAATCAAAGTGCCTATCTCATTGATCTATCCTGTATTAGTATCAGAGAGATCAGAGTGCTTATACTAGAAGTATAAGTATATAAGTGTAAAAGTATATAAGTGTAGAAGTAAAAAAAAAAGTGTCATTATTAATAAAAAAAAAAAAAAAAAACCTTCCCTAAAAAAGTTTGAATCACCCCCTTTTCCCATGTTATAAATAATAATAAATAAATAAACATGTTTATCGCTCCGTGCATAATCGCCCGAACTATTAATTTATCATATTCCTGATCTCGCATTGTAAATGGCGTAAGCGTAAAAAAATCCCAAAGTGCAAAATTGCTCATTTTTGGTCTAATCAAATCCAGAAAAATTTGAATAAAAAGTGATCAAAAAGTCGCATATGCGCAATCAAGGTACCGATAGAAAGAACATATCATGGCGCAAAAAATGACACCTCACACAGCCCCATAGACCAAAGGATAAAAGCGCTATAAGCCTGGGAATAGAGCGATTTTAAAGGAGTTATCCAGCGCTACAAAAACATGGCCACTTTCCCCCTACTGTTGTCTCCAGTTTGGGTGGGGTTTTAAAACTCAGTTCCATTGAAGTAAATGAAGCTTAATTGCAAACTGCACCTGAACTGGAGACAACAGTAGGGGGAAAAGTGGCCATGTTTTTGTAGCGCTGGATAACCCCTTTAAGGAACATATATTTGATAACAATGGGTTGAATTTTTTACAGGCCATCAGATACAATAAAAGTTATACATGTTACATATCATTGTAATCGTAATGACTTGGGGAACATATTTAACAAGTCAGTTTTACCCCAGGGCGAGCGGCGTAAAAACGAAACCCCCCTAAATAAAAGAAATTATTTTTTTTTTTTTTCAATTTCACCACACATTGAATTTTTTTCTGGTTTTGAAGTGTCCTTAATGAAAAAATTCAGCCTATTATAGCAAAGTACAATTAGTGGCGCAAAAAATAAGGGCTCATGTGGGTTTCTAGGTGAAAAAATGCAAGTGCTATGGCCTTTAAAGCACAAGGAGGAAAAAAAACGAAAATGCAAAAATTTTAATTGGCCGGGTCCTCTAAGGGTTAAGAGGCAAATGATGCTCAAGGGATCAGGCACAAATAGCGATAAGGCAGGGAAATATTGTGTTATGAGAATAAACAGGTTTCATATTTTATTAGGGGTGCATTAAACATGAGAAGGAGCTCCCTGTCCCAGCTTTTCACTGTTACTTCATGATTCCACTTCATGCATTGCCTCACCAGAAGGTGCCTGAGCCATTTCCTTTTTGTAGGTATTTGTATTTTTGGGCCTAATTGTTACATATTTGTGTTTTGTAAGGCCCCCTTCACACGTCTGGAAAAACCATCCGGATTTCCTATCAGGAAATCCGGACGGATTTCCGGACCCATAGACTTTAATTAGTCACTGACACCCTTCCGGAAGTCTATGAGAGCGCCGGAATCACGGGCACTTTCCTGAGCCCGCCGGACCCCGCAACCACTGGCACCCCAGTCCGCCGCCCGATCAGTCAGCCACGCCTCCCTCCCGACACCCTGGCCCCCCCCCCCCACCCCCGGAGCGGACATCAGCTGCCCGCCGCCCAGAAACCCCCCCCCCGGACGGGACAGGACCCCGATGCCTCACCCAACCCCCATCAGTTGCCCACCACCCAGACAACCCCCCCCCCCCCCCCCCGAGAGCCGACAGGACATGAGCTGATCACCCCGACAACCCCCAACTCACCACTCGTCATCTTGGCCCCCTGGACCGGACAGCGGCCACCCAATCATCCGACTTGTCTTCTTCTCTGTACACCCGCCCAGGACTCACCACCAGCTGCTGCCGACGACGGGTGGGTTGAAACATCCTGCCTAACACCCCCCCCCCCCGAACTAAAACTTCCATCACTCAGGAAGTTGTAGTTCTGCAGCCTGTGGCCATCCAGGTTGCTGAAGTTCAACTCCTATCATGCCTTGCTGACAGGTCATGATGGGAGTTGTACTTCTGCTGCCTGTGGCCGTCCAGGTTGCACAAGTACAACTTCAATCATTCCTTGCTATATTTATCTGCATCCACCTCATAGAGAGTATGGAGACAACCGGGATATCTTGAGCTTTATTCCTGGCCGTCAGTAAATTGAATTGATGGTAACCCCGACAGGGGCACAAACCTGACTTATCATCTCTCTGTAGTATATGGATACAGTTAGGGCATAGTGCAATAATCCAGCACTTGTCGGCAAACAGCGAGCAGCCTTTTAATCACTAGTCACTGTGTGTTGTCTTTCTATATGTGTGTGTTTTTCTGTTGTATATAATTTGATTTAATAAAAGTTAAGTTTTACTGATAGGGAACATAGGTGTGTATGGGGCTTGTCACTACAAGTTGAGATTCTGTTTAGTGGCACCTCCTATTGGACTTGGGATCTAGTGGTCCGTAAGAAGTACAACTCTCATCATGCCTTGCTGACAGGTCATGATGGGAGTTGTACTTCTGAAGCCTGTGGCCATCCAGGTACACTAGGGGCTGTGTGGGTACATGTGATGTATGTTGGCATACTAGACCATATTAAGAACTATTTTTTTTTCTCATCAGGAAATCCTGATGGTTTTTCCTGATGGTTTCCTGATGTTAAAAACTGATTGCTGTCAGGAAATCCTGATACTTTCCTGATGACATTTGAGGTCTCCTGATCAGGATTTTCTGACAGTAAAAACTGACACGGACGTGTGAATGGGGGCTAAGTGTTATAAATAAACATAATGACATTGCATTTCACTATGGTTTGATGTTCTGATCACATTTCTTATAGCTTACTGCAGAAAGTATTATATTATTTATTTAATTTCCTATAACCCCCTTTACATTAATCTGTTTATTGTTTTTTATTTTCCAGGTTTTTCGTACCGATTTAATAACTGCAATGAAAGTTCCAGATTCCTTCCAGTTTGGGCCAGATGAATTTTACATATTGGCTGATCCTTGGAGGCAAGAATGGGAAAAAGGAGTCCAGGTGCCAGCAGGCTTAGAAGCAATACCTGAACCACAGGTCAGGTAGGTAAATTCAAGTTTACATTTGGGGCTGGGTTCACACTACGTAAGTTCCTGGCCGTAGCGCGTTCCGTGAATAAGCGGCCGGAAACTTACGTAGTTTGCGTACAATGTAAAGTATACGATCTACGGCTGCACAGTTCACACTACGTATGAACTTACGCCCGGATCGTATGCGGCGCCGTAAAAAATGAACCAGACCATTATTTCGGGACGGAAATGCCGTAACTTACGCCCGTAGCGTTACATGCGGTCCCGTACGTAGTGGTGATTTCTTCATTTTGAAAGCTTTTTGTGCTTATCCAAAAGGTTCTGTGGGGTGTTCGGGGCTAGGCGAAGATTTCCAAGTACTTTCGTTTCGAGGAACATGCCTCTTCATCAGATAATTATCTGATGAAGAGGCATGTTCCTCGAAACGTATTTTATTTTACGTCATGCAATAAAGTAGTTTAAGATTTTAATACTACGACTCCATCATCTCCTTGATAATTTTTGGAAAATCCGCTCAGCGCCGGACACCAGAGTACACCACGTATCCTGCCTGGATAAAGTGATCTTGCACACCGATTTCTTCTACCGACCCAGTCGGACCCCTGGTGGGCAGCGAGCGTTTAAAGCATCTGGCGGTGTCGGGCTCGTAGCACGACACGCAAAGGTGAGCAATATTCTATCACTCACTACTACACCAACCTACCCTGCAGAATTACACTATGTGCGCCGTGCGCTGTATTCCCCTTTCTCTTTCCAATAGTTACATAGTTAATACGGTTGAAAAAAGACACATGTCCATCAAGTTCAACCAAGGAGGGGATGGATACAGGGAAGGGGGAGGGGTGATAGGTTCTATACATATGCATCTATATTATTTTGGTCTAAGAACTTGTCTAGCCCTGTTTTGAAGCCCTCTACTGTTTTTGCTGTGACCAGATCCTGTGGTAGACTGTTCCACAGATTCACAGTTCTCATGGTAAAGAAGGCTTGTCGCCTCCGGAGATTGAACCTTTTTTTCTCCAGGCGGAGGCAGTGCCCTCTTGTCCTTTGAGG
Organism: Dendropsophus ebraccatus; assembly: GCF_027789765.1. Lineage (NCBI taxonomy): Eukaryota > Metazoa > Chordata > Amphibia > Anura > Hylidae > Dendropsophus > Dendropsophus ebraccatus. The sequence goes on along the minus strand of NC_091454.1, from coordinate 44,590,444 downwards.
GGGTTTTACCTGGAACATCTTTTCCCCATATCTCTTGTAGGGGCCATTTATATATTTAAATAAGTTAATCATATCTCCCCTTAAACGTCTCTTCTCCAGACTAAACAAATGTAATTCTTTTAATCTCTCCTCATAACTATGGGGATGCTCCATTCCCCTTATTAGTTTAGTTGCCCGTCTTTGTACCCTCTCCAGCTCTAGAACATCCTTTTTATGAATCGGGTTCCAAAACTGGACAGCATACTCCAGATGAGGCCGCACCAAAGCTTTATAAAGCGGTAATATTATATCCCTGTCCCGAGAGTCCATGCCTGTTTTAATGCATGACAATATCCTGCTGGCCTTAGAAGCCACTGACTGACATTGTGTGCTGTTCTGTAGTCTATTATCTACAAGTACACCCAGATCCTTCTCTATCAGTGACTCTCCCAGAGTAACTCCCCCCAGGACATATGATGCATGCGGGTTATTAGTACCCAGGTGCATAACTTTACATTTATCCACATTGAACCTCATTTGCCAAGTGGACGCCCAAACACTCAGTGTGTCTAAGTCATCCTGTAACATCTGCACATCCTCCATAGACTGTACTGTACTACAAAGCTTGGTGTCATCTGCAAAGATAGAAACATTGCTGTTAATTCCATTCTCAATATCATTAATAAACAAGTTAAACAGAAGAGGACCCAGTACTGACCCTTGGGGTACACCACTTATTACCGGGGACCATTCGGAGTAGGAATCATTGACCACCACTCTCTGGGTACGATTATTAAGCCAGTTTTCAATCCAGTTACACATTAAATTTTCCAAACCAATAGACTTTAACTTACCCATCAGACGTCCATGAGGAACTCTGTCAAACGCTTTTGCAAAATCCAGGTACACGATATCCACAGCCGCGCCGCCATCCAGGCTTCTACTTACCTCTTCATAGAAACATATTAGGTTGGTTTGACAGCTTCTGTCCTTAGTAAAACCATGCTGGTTATCACTTATAATACTATTAGCCACTACATATTCCTGATGTAGTCCCTTATAAGCCTCTCAAATAGTTTCCCCACAATGGACGTTAAGCTTACGGGTCTATAGTTACCTGGGGAAGTTCGAGAGCCCTTTTTGAAGATCGGCATTACATTTGCCTTACGCCAGTTTCTCGGCACAATACCAAATAAAAATTGTTTTTTTGAGTGATAGGAAACAGAGGGGGTTCATTGATGGAACATACACTGATTGGGTAACAGTTACTAGTGGTGTACCCCAGGGGTCAGTGTTGGGTATACTCCTTTTTAATATGTTTATTAATGATCTTGTTGAGGGGCTACAGAGTAGAATCTCCATTTTTGCAGATGATACTAAACTGTGTAAAGTAATCGCCACAGAGGAGGATAATATCATATCAAGTACAGCTATGTGCTAAATATTAAAATACTGGGTAAAACTGCTTAAGAAAAGGACTTGGGGGTATTGGTGGACAGTAAGCTCAACTTTAGTGATCAGTGCCAGGCAGTGGCTGAAAAGGCTAATACAATAATGGAATGCATTAAAAGAGGCATAGATTTTGCCTCTTTATAAATTAGATGTTAGTGGGTGGAAATGAAAGGCTGCTTATAAATTTGCAATTAATCCTATTTTGCATGTTTTTTTATGATTTTGTGCTGTGCAGACCTGTCCTGCAGATTCCTTTGTCATCCTACTGCAGATATAGTGCATAGAGTGCTTGCCAGCTGCAGTGTATCATTGTACAGGGATTTGCATTGCACACTGTGTCAGCAGATGTCTTTTCTACTTGCCCTTCACTGAAAGAAGAAAATATAGTCTTTTAGTAGTTATCTGTAAAGGATGACATATCTGCTTCCATCATTTGAAAGGCTCAGCAAACATTATGAGATAAGGTAATTAATTCCATATGCCTGTGTACTAGCATCTTGGCATGAGGGATAAACCACATCGTTTTTTTTGCTTTCAGTGGGGGTTTTTTTTTTTTTGCTTATTTTTATTGGTCTCCTAGAGCCAAGCATACGTTAGAACATCTTTGCTTTTCTTAATACCAATAACAAAATGGAAATTGATTCACTGAAATGCAGTTGCTGCAAAATAGAACTGTCTGAAAGCATGCATAATCAAAATTCCGTATTTACCGCAATGTATCTGTAACATTTCACTGAATACGAAAGACAGGAATTTAAGGGGAACTACAGTACAAACATATTTACAGGTGAGGCTGAACGACTGCAACATTTAGTGAAGGTCCTTACATTACTTTAAAGTCTTGGCCATAGCCCTTATATACATTATTTATGATGCTTCCACAACTTACAATGGCCTCAAGATACAATATTTTCAACATACAATGTTCCTTCCTGGACCATCGTAACTTGAGACCAGACTCAACATACAATGCTATGGACAGTCAGGATCTGCAGCACATGTGAATAACTAGATGATCAACCAAAGAAACTGGCCATTTTACTAGTAAAACCCCAGTATTACTGAAATGCATGTACTGGTTGGCTGTCTAGTAGTGATTCTCTAGAGTAGTGTGATACTACATGCCCTGTGCTGCTCTTTACCTGTGCCAGCTTGAGCTGCTCCTTTGGGCACCAGGTGAGGGTGGCTTCGTTTTATTTTTCTGGGATCCTGTGTGTTCTGTAAAGGACTCTAAAAATGCTCCAATCTTCCACTTAGAAAGTAATTTACAGCTTCCAGTAGCTCTTTCTGACTGTTGTATGTAAGGATTTGCTTTATCTATATTAGTTAGCTGCTTATTTTTCTTTAAGACTTATTTTTTTCTCATTTTGGGCTGACATTTTGGAAGATTCAGAACCAAATACCAGTTTTCCATAGAATTTTGGTCGCAACGTAGAATATTTTCAACATACAATGGTCATTCTTGAACCAATCGTTTGTTGAGGGACCACTGTATAGCAGTAACATACTCTGAAATGTCCCAGTAACATAGAAGTAACCACTGTATATCAGTCAGTAGCGGTCTCGGGCACCAAGCATCCCACGCAATTGCGTGGGGCCCCCGACATCCTGGGGTGCCCCGCTCTGGTGCCCAAGACCGCTGTCCCGCTGCTGCGATCTTAACAGTAACTATGCGCGCTCATAAAGAGCGCACATATGTACAGGCAGCAGCAGCACTGACAGGGTGAGAGCCATTGGCTCCCTCCCTGTCTCTCACTCTTGTGGCCGCAGGAAGTTTTTTCCCTGCCGTCACAAGAGGCCACTCTGTGTTCCTGGTGCCGGCGCTCGAGGAGTCACTGGAGAGCCGGTGCCATGACAACGGGAGAGGGGCCTCTTGTGACCGCAGGGAAAACACTTCCTGCGGCCACAAGAGTGAAGAGAAGAGGAGACTCCCGTACCCAGGTTAGTATGTGTGTTTTTTTTGTGTTATACACTATATGGGAGGGGGTGCACACAGCGGGGGTCTATATAAACCGGGGGGGGGGGGGGGGGGGGGGTTTGGGAGCGCACAGCGAGGCTATATAAACGGAGGGGGGGAGAGCACATGGGGTATATATAAAACGAGGAAACGCACAGGGGGTCTGTATAAATGGGGTGGGGGGAAGCGCACAGGGGGTCTATATACTTATGGGACAGCAAAGGGGTCTATATAAAAGGGGGGAAGCACACAGGGGGTCTGTATACTTATGGGAGAGAACAGGGGGTCTATATAAACGGGGTGGGGGGAAGCGCACAGGGGGTCTATATACTTATGGGACAGCACAGGGGGTCTATATAAATAGGGGGAAGCACACGGGGTCTGTATAAACGGGGGGGGGCGCACCGGGGGGCTATATATAATTGGGGCAGTACACAGGGGTCTATATATAACTGGGGGAGCACACAGGGTGTCTATATAAACGGGTGGGGGGAAGCGCAAAGGGGGTCTATATACTTATGGGACAGCACAGGGGGTCTATATAAATGGGGGGAAGCATACAGGGTCTGTATAAACGGGGGGAGCACACGGGCTATATAAACGGGGGGAGCACACAGGGGGGCTATATACAAGTGGGGGAGCACACAGGGGGGCTATATACTAGTGGGGGAGCACACAGGAGGTATATACAACCGGGGGGAGCACACAGTGGGTATATACAATTGGGGCAGCGCACAGGGGGTATATAAGACTGGGAAAGCACACAGGGGGTCTATATAGTATACTGGGGAGAACACAGGGGGTCTATATATAACTGGGGGAGCACACAGGGGGTCTATATATAACTGGGGCAGCACACAGGGGGTCTATATATAACTGGGGGAGCACACAGGGGGTCTGTATACTACTGGGGGAGCACACAGGGGGTCTATATACTACTGGGGCAGCACACAAGGGGTATATACTACTGGGGGCAGCACACAGGAGTGTATATACTACTGGGGGCAGCACACAAGGAGTATATAATACTTGGGGCATCACACAAGCGGTATATACTACTGGCGGCAGCACACAAGGAGTATATACTACTGAGGGCAGCACACAGCGGTCTATGTTACATTGGGACTGCACAGAGGAGCCTATATACCTTACTACTATACTGGGGCACAGAAGATGCCTAATTATTAAGTGGGGGCACAGGGACACCTTAAATCTGTGGGGGCACAGAGGGTTGTAACCACTATATAGGGGCACAGAGGGGTGTAACTACTATATAGGGGTACAGGGGACCTAAATACTGAATGTGTTGGAGCCTAAAATGTTTCTCTGACAGATTCTGGAGAGAAGATTTACAGCTGGGAGAAGACTTCAAGGTGGCCCACGCTGGATGGAGAGAGAAAGAAAAAGAAGTAAAAACGCTTATCAGAGAAGACGCCTCCTGTAAGTCACTGGATGTAACTGCACTCTGTTATAGGGTCTGTAGTGATAGGGGTCATGGTGTGGCAGTATTATGTAATGGTATCATTGGTAATATCTTCCTGTTTTGTTCAGAGCAGTTTTGAGGCAATATGTAATCTCTGTATGGTGGTAGGAGGGTTATAAAAGGACTACTGGAGGGGGGGGGAGCTCATGTCGAGGGGGGGGGGGGCTGGACATTACCATTTGGGGCCCCAGAAATGCCAAGACCACCCCTGATTGCAGTAACATACTCTGAAATGCTTGTGATTACTCACAGTAGCATGTAGGGGGACTTGTACACCAGTCTTATAGAAAGCCCCTCCCCTATTTACCCAGCTTGATTTACCGACTGCGCACACCTCTTGATAAAGCCAGTAGGACCTTCTCCTGTTACAGGGCTCGCGTAGACATCTACACCTGCCCCTGAGTAGGTGTAGATTTTTTGCATGGTTTACGCTTGTTTCTAGATTTAAACATGATAACTTAGATAGAGGAGGGGGAGAAATAAGAAATTGCAGTGGTCCAACCTTTGTACCAACTGGAGATCTCCATATCGACCCGCGGCTTCTTTGTTTTAATTAGAGCAACGGGTACGGCACGCGACCTACGGCTCCATTTATTCTCAGCTCTCTCCGGCAACTTAATAGAGAAAGAATAGAGCTGCCAGAGAGAGTCGAATACAGCACAGGTTTTTTTCTAGTCCTCCAAAATAGTGGCCTGCTTAATAATGCATCACCACAATCTATACAATCAATCGTTAAAAGGTGACTCCAGCGAAAACATTTTTCTTTCAAATCAACTGATGTCAGAAAGTGCCAGAGATTTGTAATTTACTTCTATTAAAAAAAATCTCAAGTCTTCTAGTACTTATGGAGTGCTGTATGTCCTACATATCTATGTCTATGACATACAGCAGCTGATAAGTACTGAAAGACTTGAGATTATTTTATACTAGTAAATTACAAATCACACCAGTTGATTTGAAAGAAAACATTTTCCCCCCGGAGTTTCTCTTTAACTCTCCGGTCATTAGATATTCCTGCCTTTGAACTTCTTCAAAGTTATTTGACAAACCTTAGCATTGTTTTCTAGAAAAGAGTGCTGTTAAAACACACAAGTATGTGCAACAAATATCATGCATCGAGTCACTAATCAGACCTGATCGCCATTCCATTATGCATAAAAGTCTGCATATGTTGATAGAAACACACACTAAATGTATATTCACTCTGTAATCCAGGTAGTGGGGTGTGAGGTAAGCTGTCACCTATTTTTTATGAAGAAATGTAAGTAGGATCTAAACCAAAGCTGTATGTGTTTTTTAAACTGCATAAATTCCTATAAAGATGTATTTCTAACCCAGTGATGTGGTACAATCTGTCCACGAAACCCAATAATAAAGCCCAAAAAATAGCCACTTTCTTACCGTTCAGCTACCTGTAGAAATTGGACAACTGACCCTCAGAGGCAGGTGTGGCAGTGTTCTCCTGATCTCTCACACTATTGCTGGTGTTCCTTTTCCTCAGGACAAATGTTCACAGTATGTGTGGATGGCGGGTCTAACTTCCAATAGCTGAATGAAATAGGAGATGTATACCTTACAGACAGACAGAGTTCCTGCCCTAAAAAGAGCGACTCTGCCACTGTTGCCCTCTTCTATTGACAGTGGCTACCAGATAATCAGTTATGAAGTTCCTATGCATTTCAATCCCATTGGGGAAATCCTCAGGGATTATATGTTTAGCTCCACAGATGACCATTAATAGGTAAGTAGAATTGTAGCGACTGGCACGTATAGTCGCTCTTTTTAAGGGTGAGATGTACGTAGGATACTGTAGAGCTGTTATAGGGCATGACAGCTATATGTCCCATATACGGCTCTCATTCAGCTTTTGGAAGTTAGACCTGCCATCCACACATACTGCAAACTTTTTATACTGAGAAAACCAAACACAACACAGTGAGAAATTAGGAGAAATCTGCCGCATCTGCCTCTGATGTCATGTGTCCACTTTCTACAGGCATCTGATTGGTAAGATATTGGTTATTTTTTTGGCTCTCATATTGGGTTTTGTGTACATTTATATCCATTAATGTTTTAAAATGAAACATTAAAAGTTATTTTTTAGCTCTTTCAATGAATGTTTTTGCTTATATTTTGAGCATAATCCTATCAGTGGTCTTTATTTGTAAAAAGTCATGATATCTGTTTGGTTGCCTGGCAAATTTTAACACCTCTGTAACTCTGCCCACCACTGACATCACCTGGCCAAGGGCAGGAAAACAAAAGCCACTCTTGAGTAGTATAGGGGAAAGGAGACACTGTTGTTTAATCTCTTTCTTTGTTCATCTATGTAGATGAATAGATAGACAGAAAGATTTATACTGTGTTTACTGAGCAATCCGAGAAGCAGATCGAGGCAGTGGTGGGCAGATACTACAAGGCAGGGACAGTTATCTGGCCAGTTAGTTCTGAGGTGCAATACATGCTGGGAGATGTAGTTTCCTGTTTGTTTGTTTTTAAATTCATCTAGGGCTAGGAGCAGTGTAGACAAGTGGGAAACAATTTTGCGATCAGTGACTGCACCGCTTTTTGTGCATTTAAATTTTTTATGGTATCGCTGGAGTTCCCCTTAAACCCATTAAAGGGGTAGTGCGGCGGTAAAAAAATTATTCACAGACTAACACACATTACAAAGTTATACAACTTTGTAATGTATGTTATGTCTGTGAATGGCCCCCTTCCCCGTGTCCCACCACCCCCACCCGTGTACCCGGAAGTGTGGTGCGCTATACTCACCTGTCACGTGCCGACACCCGTCTCCGATCTTCAGCGAGTGACGTCTTCTTCGAGTGGACGGCGAACAGCTCCACTTGTCCCGAATGCCGTCCGCCCTCTGCAGCGTCATCCGATGCACAGCCGCGATTGGCTGAGCATAACTGTGACGCAGCGGAGGGGGGACGGGCGGCAGCGACTCGGCCGTCCGTCCGAAGATGACGTTTGGCACAAGATGGCGGACGGCCCTCGACACGGATCAGGTAATGTATAATGCACCACACTTCCGGGTACACGGGTGGGGGTGGTGGGACACGGGGAACGGGCCGATTCACAGACATAACATACATTACAAAGTTGTATAACTTTGTAATGTGTGTTATTCTGTGAATAATTTCTGAGCGCTGCACTACCCCTTTAATGCAGAATGACATACATGTACTTTATTTGCAGGATGTAGTTAAAGCAAAATTAGGAGCAGAAGTGTGGCTTTGATTGAGCCACATCTAACTGATTCCTTTTAATTTCATACGCATCTAATGTAATGTCATATAGATGTGAAATTAGGCCTACCTAGACTGATGTGGATTCTCTGAGATACAGCAGATTAGCCTTGGGGGCCAAGCTTAGGATCAGAATCTAAGGGATTCCCAAGCTTCAATGTTATCTTAGGGACTCAACTTTGCTGTGGATAATCCTCAGATACTTACCCTCAAAGTAGTGTCCCATAACAGCTTACGAGTGAAGATTCAAAACAAGACATAAAAGGTACATTAGACAGGTTCAGGTCAGGAAGAGTTCTCACACCGCTAGTAGATGGACAGAATGTTAGGACTGGTAGAGTTCTCTTGTAATGAAAAGAGGACTGTGTTTTTAATTCATTTTTGTCTACATTATTTTATACATAGTATCATAATAAAAGTCAACTTTTAAGTTGGGTTTCATAAGAAAGATATTTTTCCCCTGGGCCTTTAAACTGTAAAAAAATAGAGAGTCTATTATAGTTTAACCAAACATCACACTACACAATGAATCCTTTTCTACTTGTAGTAAATTAAGATAGTAATGTAGCAACACATCCTGCTACACCTGTAGGAAACCAACAATACAGTGCAGCAGTCGTCTTCCCATCTCCACCCCTCTATCTATCTTGCAATTTTAACCCCTTCCTACCCCCCCCCCCCCCATTAGCAACAATGACTCCACCTCCAGTGGCAACTCCCCTCTCCTCACCCACCTCAACCCCCCATACCACGTTCCATATTTACAGCCTCATAAGCATGTCATCCCTCTTCTCTGATCACATTTCCAGTCAATTTTATTTATTAAGTTCCTGAAGTAATGCCGAGCTTGCTGTGTTTAACTTTGATGTTTAAAGGAATGAATGGGAGCAGTTGGCTCTGTTTTATTATTCAGAGAGAATTAAAGGTGTTGGTGTTCATCAGAATGAAAGATCCACATTAGGAGTTACCTCACACACTTTGATACCTGTGCAGCACATTAATCCTTTGCTCTTTTGTACTAGGTTGAAAAGAAGTCTTTGCTTATTTCAAGGGCCAGACCATGGTAGTTCTTGCCAACTGGAAGTGTTTCAAAGCATCACCTGTTTAAGCTGGCTGTCCCATAAGCAACATTCATAGCCAGGATTAATAAAGGCTTCATCATCTTGTCTACCAGCAGGGATTCCCACAGTATTTCATTGTAGACAGACACCTATGCTTAGTGAGGCTGATGCAGCAGGTTTACTTTATGCTATTTCATACTATTGGTTTATTGCACATCTTTCATCTCCAGTCTCTCAAACATAAAACTTAATACAGATTTCACCTAAAGAGTCCTTTTCTGGTAGAAACTGTAATTTCAAGCTGAGGATTCATTTTTAACTTTCTTCATCTGTACACACAACATGCTATATCCGACAGTTTACTAAAGACATGATACATAGAGCCACGTTTACACGTTGTAAGACAGCGGGTGTTCTGTGAGACGGCCGTGTCATAGAACGGCTGCTGTGTAGTTCACCCTGGCCGGTACTGCAGTACAGGCCAGATGAATATTACTTCTTTGGAATTGGATTGTGGGCACATGCAGGCACAGTTAATTTTGTGTGGCCGCTATTCAATGAATAGCAGTCACACAAAATTGACATGTCAGGTCTTTTGTGTGGCCGCATTGAATCACGGCCGGAGTGTATACAGCGTGTATACACTCCGGACGGGATTCCATAGTAATTAAAGCGATCAACCACAAACCTGCAACAACGGCCATTGTTTAATGAAAATATACATGGTGTGAACGTGGCCTTAAGCTGAAATGTAAATATAAAATGTAGCAATAATTTCTGGTAAATTATCAATACTTGTGCTCCCCTACCTGCTTGAAATTCAAACCGGTTTGTCCCAATAATAATGCACACATAATACAGAGAGCAACTCAGAACTGGAGAAAGAAAACTGAAAAGATAATAACATGTTCAGAACGAATTGTGAGTCTCACCATGGGCAGCAACATATCAAAAGTTATGTGTTAAGTTGAGTGGAATATCCCTTTCAACACCTTCAGGACCAGGCAAATTTTTGCTTTTGCGCTTTCATTCTTTCCTTCTCGTGTTTAAAAGGCCATAGCAGTTGCATTTTTTTAACCAACAGACAAACATGTGCCTTTATTTTTTGCCACTAATTGTACTTTGCAATGACAGACTTAATTTTTCCATAAAATGTGGTGAAAAACCAGAAAGTAATTATTTGCGATGTGAAATTGAAAATAAAATGCTCTTTTTTTTATTGCTGAAGGGGGGAGGGGTTTGTGTTTACACAAGGATATGATGTTTGTTATGTTTTATGTTAGGGGAAGCTACATATAAAAAGTTTTTAACGGACGCTATTAAACTGCAGGCCCCTGGGTTGCATTCAGGACATATGGGCACCGGCCGACTTTTTATTGTGTGAACAGCTATTACTTCCGGACGCTGTTCAGTGGACACCGTTCAGAAATAATAGGCATGTGCATTATTTTAACGCCTGTTCTAAAGAACGGCATTAGAATAACGATGCGTGCATACAGCGGACAGCATTGCATTAACGTCAATGCAATGCCGCCCCTGCAGTAAAGAACTGACACTGATTCCATTGTAATCAGCGTCCGTTCTTTACTGAAAAAGAACATAATGTGAACATAGCCTAAAGGGTATTTACATGATATAGCACTACGGGGTTAATTTGTATTAAAAATAAAAATAGTTGATCCCTTTAAATATAAACTTTGTTTTCCACTTAAATCAGGTTTCCTGTTTATGTTGAGAAGATCTGCTAAACTGTTACTCTAGTCTCCAATTAACACTCCCTAGCAGTTGTGAAACGGCATAATTGCCTGCTGTTATCTTGGATTCATCTAATTGTGAACACATTAAAGCTTGCCCTTTGGTGTTGTCTAAGGATGGTCCGAACCTGCCGAGGTTCAGGTTCGTACGAACCCGAACCTCGGCAGGTTCGGACCATCCCTAGTGTTGTCAGTGGTCATAAGCACTTGGATGTAATAGCTGCCACTGCCTGACTTCTTAGTGTACACACACTGTTATGTACAATCTTATAAGTAGTTTTTTCTTAATGTCTCATCAGTATCAGGTTTTAACTAGACAATGCCTAGTTATTGCTACACTTATTTTCTTAATCTTAAAGGGGTTATCCAGTGCTCACACATTTTTAACATGTTGCTGCCATATCACTGACTGAGACGGGACAGTGACTCAGCCAGTGATTGGCAAAGTGGCCTGTCACTCCCGAGGTGAGGCAAAGTTTGAGGGTCGTCACTCCCGTGTGATTACAAATATTAAAATGTAACTTTTAATTCAATATTAATTCATAAATACATTTCGGCGTTTCGGGCTATAGAGCTTAATCATGATCACATACAACAATGAGAACATCTGTAATAATGATCACCAATATGTTTCTTTTTTGTGAATACAGGAGAGGCAGAAATGAAGAAAAACATATGGTAAGGGTCCATTTACATGTTCAGGGTCTGCAGCAGATTTGATGTAGCTGATTTTGCTTTTCGCATCTTTTCCTCAGTGTGCACGTACCCTTAGTTGACATGGAAATACTTTATTTTAATAATGATGATTTTCATATATATATTGTGCCAGCAGATTCTGCAGCACTTAACAATTCTGGAAGTACATACATAGACAAAATTCAGACATTACAGACATATAATTATCAAGTTATACTGTAAATCATGAGTGAGGACCCAGTCACCAACCAATGCCTGCATGGTAAGTGCTAAAAGCAAATGTACCAACAGGTGCATTGCTTTAGGATTTTTATATCAATAGACCGGTGCAGGGATGCCGGTGCTGCAGCCTGGTTCTCACGCGCGGTCTATTCCCAGTCACCAACCCGACCTGAAGCACTGGAGGCGGGCCCACCCGCCCCCAGTGTGACGAAACCCCCTCCACTTCCCTATGTGACACAGCTCCATTGATTCTAATGCAGCCACGTCACAGAGAGAGCAGAACGTCTTACTGGGGGCCCGCCTCCAGCGCTTCAGGCCAGGCCGGTGACCTCGAATAGGCCAGCGCCATGCGCGGGAACTGGGCCGCGGTTCAAAAAAAGGACTGCTGCACCAGCATCCCTGTGCCGGCACTGGTCTATTGATGTAAAAATCTTAAAGCGATGTACCTGCTGGTATAATCGCTTTTTTGGGGGGGGTCGGGGGGTTGTGATCAGATTAGGTAACCTGATAAGTCTGCTTTAAAAGATAAATTTTGGGGGAACGTTTAAAGCTTTAGATATTGTAGATGAGCCTGACATCTCAGGTAATGCATTCCATGCATAATTAGAACTGGTGCAGCTCGAGTAAAGTCCTGAAGACGGGAGTGAGAGGTGCGGGATAAGGAGCATGTTAGGCGTTAGTCATTAGCAGAGTATAAAGCACAGTTAGGACGGTAGACAGAGATGAGGGAGGAGATATAGGGGGGGTGGAGCACTGTGGAGAGCTTAGTGGGTGAGCAGGAGGAGTTTGTATTGTATTCTGTGCTTAAAGGGGTTATCCAGCGCTACAAAAACATGGCCACTTTTCCCCCTCTCTTGTCTCCAGGTCAGGTGTGGTTTGCAATTAAGCTCCATTTACTTCAATGGAACTGAGTTTAAAACCCCACCCAATCTGTAGACAAGATAGGGGGAAAAGTGGCCATGTTTTTGTAGCGCTGGATAACCCCTTTAATAGGGAGCAAGTTTAGTGACTGGCACAGGGGGGAGGCATTGGTATAGCGGCTGGATAGAGAGATCAGCCTGGCTACTGCATTAAGAATGGGCTGGAGGGGGCAGAGTTTAGAGAAGAGAGGGCTGATTAGTAAGGAATTGCAGTAATCTAGGTGGAAATGAATCGGAGCAACAAGGATAGTTTTAGCTGATTTGACAGTAAGGAAGGGACGGATTTTAGAGATGTTTTTTTAGTTGGCAAGAATGTAAAGATTGATCTGTCTAATGGTGCGTTTACACAGGCAGATTTATCTGACATATTTTTTAAGCCAAAGCCAGGCACAGACCATAAACACGGAACGGGTCATAGAGAAAAGACTGAGATTTCTCCTCTTTTCAAATCCATTCCTGGTTTTGGCTTCCAAAATCTGTCAGATAAATCTGCCTGTGTAAACGCACCATTACATAACCCCAAGACAGTGGGCTTGCTGTCCAGGGGTTATGGTTGCACCACTGACAGAGATGAAGATGTCAGGTGGTTAGCAAAGGGTGGAAATACAAGAAGCTTAGTTTTTCCAAGACATCAGAGATAAAAGTGAGATTAGAAACAGGTCGATAGGTGGCTGTACAGGATGGTTCTAGAGAAGTTTTTTTTCAGTAATGGGGTGATGACTGAGTGTTGGAAAGTCAAGGGAAAAATGCCAGATTAAAGGGAGAGGTTGAAGATTTTAGGTAAGTAGTAAGAGCAGCAGACCGAGACTGGAGGAAGTGTAAGAGAATAGGGTCACTAAAGCAGGTGGTGGGGTGACAGGAGTCTGTACAATTCCTCCTCTGTCACTGATTCAACGGCTGAAAGGGAATGGGATCAACACTACTTGGGGACTGGGAGATGATCTCCTGATGGATGATATTTATTTTGTACTTGAAATAGGAGGCTAGGTCTTCAGCGCAGAGGTTAGTTATGGGTGTCTGAACTTTGGGTTTGAGGAGAGAGTTGGCCGGTATCAAAAAGGCGTTTTGGATTATGACATAGGGAAGAAATGAGAGGTGAAGTAGGATTGCTTTGCAGAATGAAGAGCAGAGTAGTAGCATCTAAGCACAAACCTATTATGTTAAAGGTCTGCCATTGTCTTGGATTTCCTCCACACACATTCAGCACATCTAGAGCCGTCAAAAACGTGTTTTGGATGTGTGCTAGGGTTGTGGCCATCAATGTTAGAGCTGTTTGGGGTATGGGGGGGGTGCAACCAGGATGGTTTTGAGGGTTTTGTGGTATTGTTCGTCAGACAGATTAGGACAGGAGAGGGTAGAGATAGGGGGCATTGATAGGGGGCAGTGTCTAAGAATTGTTGGCTGTTTATTTCACATAGGTTCTTATGTGTTAGGTTGGGGTGTCAAGAGGAGGATTAGAATTTGTGGCCAAGAAGGAAAGAAGGTTGTGCAGAGCTCAGTGGTAGAGTTATAGTAAAGTAGAAAACTGGGCAAAGTCTGGAGAAGACCAGTTCCAGGGTATTGGAGAGTTAGAATGCTGAGAGAGGCTGAGAGAGGCCGAGGGAGGTGGTTAGGGGAAAAAAAACGATAAAACTATAAGGGCATTTGTCACATTTAGATAATTGTTCTAAAAGGTTTAATACAAGTCTTATATTCATGGACAAGTCTATGATCTTTTAAAGATATCAAGACTACCATTAGACTTCTCTAATGACTAATAATATTTCTACAGTATATACAGCGTACTAAAGTGCTTTGCTACAGCTGCCAGGCTATACAATTGTACACAATTCCCATACAAGTTATCGTAGTACAAGAGATAAATTATACTGTGTTCCATTCTTCATCTGTGCAAAAAAAAAAAAAGAGAAACAAATCTGTGTCATAACCAAAGCGAATCTCGAAAGTTTTAATTGGCACAGTTCATATGGAGGTCATAATCTGCTGGAATTGTTATATTCTTTGCAGGGAAATTAGAGTTTTATTATTCACATTGTTTAACTTAGTGTCACTGTAGATATAATTTTCAAAATCTAAATCAACAGCGGATGTTATATAAAACTTGTTTGTAATTTACATTATTATTATTAATTATATTTTTTTTCTTTTTAGTTATTATGCTTTAAAACAAAGCTAAACTTACCTGTATCCAGGTTCAGTCTCCTGAAGGAAGCTTTTTAGTTTTGTGCTGATTGAAAAAAAAAAAAGCTAAATGCAGGAAGTGCTGGTCATCTGCACACTCAGAGAGAAGGCAGTCATTTGATTGACGAACGCTTTGAACTCTGTACATTGACCGGGACTTTGTGTTTAGCCTCTTTTTTTCCCGACCACCACAAGATTAAAAAGCTGCCTTTAGGAGACTGGAGCTGGATTTCAAGTAATTATAACTTTGTTTTAACACTTGAGAACTAAAAAAAAAAAAAAAATTGAAATTGAAATTGCAAACAAGCTTTATATCACAGTGACACCTTAACTTGTATTATTCAATCGTTGTTCTGTTTTGGCTGGCGTCTGTGCTATGCTTTCTAAAAGCGACCACAAATCATGACATCATCAGATAAAGCAGTTTGTTAAATGCTTAAAGACACTATAGTTTCCACCACTACCATGTGGATTGTGGATTGTAAATTGTCATGTGGATGTTCTGCACGTTAAAGCTTAACCCCTTAACGACATCGGGCGTATATTTACGCCCTGATGCCGGTAAGGACGTTCAGAGCGGGGCCGCGCGGCGACCCCGCTCTGAACCGCGGCGGTCCCGGGTGCCGCTTGTAGCCCGGGACCGCAGGTATTAGCGGGCACGGTCCGATCGCCGTGCCCGCTAATACAGTAATCAGATGCAGCTGTCAAACATGACAGCTGCATCCGATTACCGGATTCAGCTGTTCCCTGGTGTCTAGTGGCGGAAATCGCTCCCCCGGGATGTTATCCCGGAGGAGCGATCTCCGTTTCTGAGGCCGGCCGGGGACCGCTCCAAGATGGCGCCGTCCCCGCCTCGGCACTCGTTTACTTCCGGCTGCAGCAGCCAGAAGTAAACGAGTGCCTATCTTATGGATCTCTGCAGCATATCTATGCTGCAGAGATCTCTATGAGAGATCAAAGCACTTATACTAGAAGTCCCCCAGGGGGGCTTCTAGTATAAGTGTTAAAGTAAAAAAAAAGTGTTGTTATTGTAAAAAGCCCCCTCCCCTAATAAAAGTCAGAATCACCCCCCTTTTCCCAGGTTATAAATAAAAGTAAATAAATATATAAATAAACAAACATGTTTGCTATCGCCGCGTGCGTAATCGCCCGAACTATTAATTAATCACATTCCTGATCTCGCACGGTAAATGGCGTCAGCGCAAAAAAATCCCAAAGTGCAAAATTGCGCATTTTTGGTCGCATCAAATCCAGAAAAATTGTAATAAAAAGCGATCAAAAAGTCGTATATGCGCAAACAAGGTACTGATAGAAAGAACACATCATGGCGCAAAAAATGACACCTGACACAGCCCCATAGACCAAAGGATAAAAGCGCTATAAGCCTGGGAATGGAGCGATTTTAAGTGACGTATATTTGTTGACAATGGTTTAAATTTTTTACAGGCCATCAGATATAATATAAGTTATACATGTTACATATCGTTTTAATCGTAACGACTTGAGGAACATACATAACAAGTCAGTTTTACCCCAGGGCGAATGGCGTAAAAACACATTTCCCCCAAATAAACAAAATGCTTTTTTTTTTTCAATTTCACCACACTTTGAATTTTTTTCTGGTTTCGCAATGTACTTTATGCAAAAATTCAGCCTCTCATTGCAAAGTACAATTAGTGACGCAAGAAATAAGGGGTCATGTGGGTTTCTAGGTGGAAAAATGCAAGTGCTATGGCCTTTTAAGCACAAGGAGGAAAAAACTAAAACGCAAAAATTGAAATTGGCTCTGTCCTTAAGGGGTTAAGTACCATAAGTGCAAAAGGGGATTTTTACACTTTGCCCCCCCTGCGTGTTACCCTTTAAAAGATCCCTAAACTGTGTTAATAGCTTATGCACTTGCCGAGATATCCCCAGTTGTTTGGCTCAGTAGAATAAATGAATTTTTCTTCTGGCTGACTGAAAGTGGGCTTGGCCTATCCCTCATCTCTCTGGCTGCGTCCCTTCATCCACTGACCAGCACCTTAGCAGATGGTATCACACACAGTGGACAGCGGGATTAGATACAGCACTTTAGCAGATGGTATCACACACAGTGGGATCAGATAGAGACCCAACATACAGTATCAAACAGTAAGATTAGATACAGAGCCCCAGCAGATGGTATCACACACAGTGGGATCAGATAGAGCCCCAGCATACAGTATCACAATGTAAGATTAGATACAAAGCTCCAGCAGATGGTATCACACACAGTGGGATCAGATACAGTAATCTCCTCTCATAACACTGTAGGATAATGTCAGCCATGGAGGTGGGGGCACCTGCTGCAGACATCTGATAGTGAATGTTATATGTACTATGAAAGGACTACAGCTGTGTTGTTTTGGGACTTCTAGTCCTCCCCTCAGTGACTCACCCACTCTCCCTCATGCAGTACATTGGAGTCATGGCTGGCATGTCCCCCCTGGGTGAAGGGCTGGGTTCTTGTCCCTCCGTCCAGCTCCTCCCCTGCGCTGCTCCTCACACACAACACCCTCAGCTCTGCTTAGTGACCTCTGTGAGGGGAGGGGGGAGAATGTGATGCTAGGAGGCGGGGGAGGAGGTTTTCTTTCTGTCTGTGTCAGGGCTGTTATCTGATCCTCCTGTCAGAGTCCGTACAGTCAGTACAGATTCCCAGGGAAGGGCGTGTCCAGCAGGAATGCAGAAACAACACAGAGGCAAACACAGCTCTGAGGGGACATTCAGCTTCATGTATTTAAAAAAACTGTTCATTTTAGCTTATTAGTGTATATTGCAAAAATTCTTATCATGACCTAAGCTAACTAAAACTAAATGGTCAAAATATTTTATAGTTACGCTTTAAGCGTTTGATCTGAGCAGTATTGCATTGTACTATTATAGAGACTCTGTACCCACAATCTGTCCCCCCCAAACAACTTGTACCTTTGGATAGCTGCTTTTAATCTAAGATCTGTCCTGGAGTCCGTTCGGCAGGTGATGCATTTATTGTCCTAAAAAACAACTTTTAAACTTGCAGCTCTGTGCCGTGGCTTGGAGTATCTGTGCCCTAACTTTGTACCATCCCTCCACCCCTCCTCCCCACCCTCTTCACCACTTTTCCTATTCCTCTGTAGTGAAAACTACACGGATGCCTTAACGATCCAGCCCATGTGCCGTGTTGACACAGGTGATGAATAGTAGAAAATCTGCCTGGAGCATTCCTAATGATTGGGAGGACGGGGAGGAGGGACAGAGAGATTGTGCCAGCCTAATGCATACACAATCTAGACCACAGCCGTTTGGCACAGTGCTGCAAGTTTAAACAATAGACAATCACCTACCGAACGGACCCCAGGACAGATCTTGGATTAAAAGCAGCTATTTGAAGGTAAAAGTGGTTGGGGAAAGGTATGTAGATTTGTAACTTATATTCAAAAATCTTAAGTCTTCTCATACTTCTAACAAGTCTTCCCATCAGATGCTGTATATCCTGCGGAAAATATTTTTTTTCTTTTCAGTCTGACACAGTGCTCTCTGCTGACATCTCTGTCCGAGCAGAAACTGTCTGGAGCAACAGCAAATTCCGATAAAAAAAACCTCTCCTGCTCTGGACAGTTCCTGTCTCGGACACACGTCAGCAGAAAACAACATTTCCTGCAGGACCTACAGCAGCCGATAAGTATGGGAACACAAATGCAGTTGTTGATGTAATGCTTTGAGCCAAAAACAAAAGTAGATCCAGCAGGAAGGACTATTGCTTTTGAATTTATTCCAGGCTCTTGGAAAAAAAAACGCAGTGACATTTTTGTTTTCCTCCAAAAAACGCCTTTAGGGTGCCTTCACACCTACCGTATCGCAGTAGAAAACCGGATCCGCAGCAGATTTAACTAAATGAATGAACACAGCATTAAATACGCACTGTCAAATCCGCTGCGGATCGCAGATTTTCTACTGCGATACGGTAGGTGTGAAGGCACCCTTAATGAATTTACCTCAATGTATAAATTGTTACCAGGTGACACATATACCAGGGTGCAGTTGTCATAAGATGCTGCCATTAGAGTTCTATGACTGGTTGAGGCTGGGTTCACACTACGTATATTTCAGTCAGTATTGTGGTCCTCATATTGCAACCAAAACCAGGAGTGGATTAAAAACACAGAAAGGATCTGTTCACACAATGTTGAAATTGAGTGGATGGCAGCCATATAACAGTAAATAACTGCCATTATTTCAATATAACAGCTGTTGTTTTAAAATAACAGCAAATATTTGCCATTATGACAGCCATCCACTCAATTTCAACATTGTGAGAACAGATCCTTTCTGTGTTTTTAATCCACTCCTGGTTTTGGTTGCAATATGAGGACCACAATACTGACTGAAATATACGTAGTGTGAACCCAGTCTAAAAATGTAGAATGAAGGCGGCAGTTCTGAAGTTTCTTTAACCATTTTAGCAATCAGTGTTTAGGTGTCATCGATTGTTGACAGGATTGTTTTGGCAGTGAGTGACCGCATGTTCAGTCTCATGACCCTCTAGGCTATGTTCAGACGTCATAAGAGACCATTAAAGAACATCCCGGCCAGTACTGCAGTAGCGACCGGATGATCTTTAACACCACAGAGTTCTGATGCAAGCGCATCCGTGCGCGCCTGCATCAGAACTCTCCACTGCACAATAGGGAGCGTGCAGCTGGAGCCGCTCGCTCCATAGTGTGCACTGACAGGGTTTTCTACGGCCGATATTCAGTGAATAGTGGCCGCAGAAAACTGACATGTCAGTTGTTTGCGGTGTAGCTAGAGATCCTGGCCGGAGCGTTTACTATGTGTATACACTTCAGCCAGGATTCCACAGACGGCAAGGTAACACATATTTATGTAATAATCAAGGGCTTTGTTGCAATCGGCAATGGCTGTACTTTTACGAAAATATACGTTGTGTGAACATGGCCTTATACTGGTGTTCACACCTGTTTCGGAAAATGTGCTGCTGACTAATGATTTATAGTTGTGTTTGCTCGTTCCATGGCTGATCATTGTGCATTTTTTAAGTTGTGTAAACAACTTAAAATAACGTCCGTTGTTTGCTAAATAACAGCTGCTAATAAATATCTTGAATATTAGTTTGACGGCCGCTGCAAACGTCTTTTATTGTATGCATTTTGTCAATTAACGGCCGTTGTGTCCAATGGAAATCATTGAGGATTGAAAATAGAGGACGTTATTTTAAGTATCAATTAACAGACATCATTTTAGGGGGGGGGGAAGACATTGTGTGAACATGGCCTTATGCTTGCACTACGGATGTTTTTTGCTGATTGCGGACTTAGTATACAGTCCTGAAAAGCTACTGTATGTGTAAGTGAGGACTAAATATGTGAACCACAAAAATAAAGTATGAAAATTACAACGTGCACACTAGAATGTAACTAATCTTTTTACATAAGTATATTTCCATGAAGCAGAACAATATATTTTATAGACTCTCTTGATAATTGTTTTGCTGTACAAGTTCTCCAATGCAAGAGTCTAGTAGCTGCCAGTCACAAAAAAAGATGCATACTCCATAGTAGAAAAAAAAAACATCCAAGAAACCGTAAAACACGTAAGGTGCTTATACAACCACGTCCCTCTAAACCTCTATATAATTTTCCTAAACCAAAACACTAGTTTGATACTAGGAGAAAAAGAACATTGTAAAAAAGTAAAGAAAATAAATGAAGCATAACAATATAACTGGAATAGTTATCACCCCAACGGTAACCAGTGGAGAGGAACTAGAGGCAATAGGCCTAACAATAGAAAAGGGCGAATTTACAGTATAACAAAGTAAAACACTTTGTTAGCGTGGCAGTCTGCTTATCAGCCTGCTGCCTTGTGCCACTCATCCCTGGGTGCTGGGAAAAGCTGGATCCCGTCCTGGGAAATGGGACGAAGTTTCTAGGACTGGATCCAGCTTTTTCCAGCACCCAGGGAGGAGTGGCATGCAGCAGCACTGAGTTAAATGGCAGCAGGCTAATAAGCCAGTTGCCGAGCTAAGAAACCATTTTTGCTTCTTTTTGTCTGTAAATTCAGTCATCTCTACCTAACACATTACAATGCCAAATTGCAACTTCCTCAGGGGTGCTATAACAGTGGAGGCATGGGTGGATATAGAGTGCAACTATAGGTCAATGAAACCATAATGATATGTAAATTTATCAACCTATGCTTGGAAGAGGAAGACATGACTGCCGGGAGTGTGTGCATACATGCAACAGAGCATGTGCAGGAAACAGCGCTTCTGGATCACTTGTGCAGCGATACTACTGGGGCAAACCCAACATCAGAAGTTATGAGCGAATGCCTACGAATACAGCTGCATTACAACTGCATTCACACCAGGATGTTCCTAGTCAGTAGAAATAAGTATACATCTGTTGGACAGAACACTATATTTTTTTTCCTGTCACAAGTACAGGAAATTAGGGCTGGATATACATGTAGACAGTAGACATTCTATAGGTTGTTCTTGGGAAGACTGCCTATTCAAGAGAAAATGTTCATACATACACTACTACTACAGTTGGTTTAATATATGAATTACTGAATTATGTGATGGCACCTGTCAGAAAGACACAATAGTAAGGATGTGACATAGAAATAAAATGGCAAGTATATCCTGATTTCTTCATGTTGTAGTCATTTGTACACCTGCTGTCTCTTTTTAATTAAAAAGCGGCTTCTTAAAAGTGACCCTGTAGTAGTTGCCGTATTGTCCATTTCAAGAAAAGTGGAAAAGCTTACAAGTTGCATTTTACATTGGATACAGTGAGGAATATTTAGTATCTTAAAGATTGTCTGGACAGCTGGACAACTACTTGTTATAATGGAACCTCCCTAGAAATTCTGTGATCAGCAGACACTCAATTTCTATGATCTACAGTGACTAGCTCATATTCACTGGAATGTTACCTAATGAACTCTCCAGTATAATAAATGTGCTTTCTGTGCTTTAAATTATGGGAATATATATATATATATATATATATATATATATATTTATTATTACATACACACTGAATGTCCACTTGGTGAAGGAATTTGTGCCTATACAGCCAGAAGAGCATTTCAGGCACTGATGTTAAAGGGGTTATCCAGCGCTACAAAAACATGGCCACTTTTCCCCCTACTGTTGTCTCCAGTTCAGGTGGGGTTTGCAATTAAGCTCCATTTACTTCAATGGAACTGAGTTTCAAAAACCCCACCCAAACTGGAGACAACAGTAGGGGGAAAGTGGCCATGTTTTTGTAGCGCTGGATAACCCCTTTAAGAAGATCTGGCTTGCAGTTATGAGTTAGAATTCCAATTTCTACCAAAAGTGTTTGATGGAGTTAAGGGCAGTGTGATGAGCATTTACATTTTTACATGCCTAATTCATTAAACCATGACTTCATGGACCACACTTTATACACACAAATGGTAGAAAATTTACATGCTTGCATGTATGCACCTGTTTGCAGTGGGTGTAGCTAAATCACCTGATTGGTAGAGGGAAATGACCACATATGTAAATCTTGAGACAGATAACCCAGGTTCTGCCATTGACAATAGATGTCTGAGGTTTCCTGTATTTACGTGACTGCTGTAATAAACAGTGTTTTTTAATTAGTAAAAAAGACAAAAATTCTGACAAAAGAATTGCTTATCTTGTCAGGGGGTAGTGATGTAATGGCAGCCAAGAGCCATCTTACACTTTCCATGGCTACCCTGTTAGATTTCCTAGTATAGACTGCCATAATAGGCTGTTTCAACATGTCAGAGAGATGACTGTACTCTGCAGTACTATAGTACTGTCGTTGAATGTTAATGAATAATCACTTTACAGTTTCCATAGGGGGGACTAAACAGGTGTAAGAAAAAAAAAGTTAACATAGTTTGTTTAACTGAATTTGGGAATCTCCAAACTTTTATAAACTGATTGACAAAAAAAAGCATACCAAATAGGAGTTGTTGGAATCGAGTGTGAAATTAATGCTATATAGTTTCCTGTTGGGCCGTTCCTAAGCGGGATACAAAATGAGATATGGTTGGGCATGGAGGCATAAAGGTTCCATTTGCGATCTTTTTGCATCTTGCAAACTTTAAGGTTGCCATTGCATCTGGTCCTATGAATGCTGGAGGTGACTGAGCAGGCCAAGGACGGAAAGTGTTGCAATTTGGCAGAGACGTTACTGGGAAACCCTTGCTGTATGTAGGCAAACATTATTCTGTTTAGAAATACAAGCTACAATGTCCAATCTAAATATATACTTAAAAATTAGCACTTCAGAATAATAGTGAGTCATTTTTTTGTCTTTGCCTAGGTTGATTGAAACATTGGATGAAAATACACCATCAAGGTTAGAAGACTCAACACCTGATTTTGAACATCCAGTGGGCTTCCAATCTATGCCACAGAGATGCTGTCGATATGACCTGGATGAAGTGGACACATACTGGTTGGAACTTGTTAACATGGAGTTCAAGAAAATGGGTATGTATAGGAAGGACCACGATCAGGAATGTTCCTGTGTATTAAAATTGACAGATTTATTATAGAGGCATAAAACAAATGTAGTATTTGATGGCAATAGTGTGTTCAATTATGCATGTACAACAAAGCTGTGAATAATAATACACGGAACAAAGTGCTAGACTATGGAATCCTACATATATTTACAGACCCATTTAAATATACATTATACCAGGGGTGTACACAGGATTTTTCTAGGGGGAATTTGGGGAAAAATGTTTTACCATACCATGGCCACATATTATCACCAAAACGAAATAGAAAAAAAGACTATACACAGACCAAACTCCTCCCATAGTAGCAGCTTTCCACAGTCTCTTCAGACTGTATAAGTGATTACAGTGCAGTTACATCCAGTATTGAACTATATGGGTGTCCTAAGGATGTACCTAGAGTTGTCAAAGTCTCAAAGGGGTTCATTAAAACTGTGAAACTACCCCTCACTTACATCCTTGCATTGTACTACATACTGTACCAACATACATACATACATACATTACATGCAGACCACACATACTGTACATACATATGCAGATTTTATAAACACATACTGTACATGCATACACACATGGATACATAACAATAGAGATGATGAAAAGCAAAAATAAACTATTGTATAAGCAATATGGTGACACAAAGACACAGTTTTTGCATATAGAAGATACTGTGCAACCTGTACATACATTATAAAACCTACATACTGTACATGCATACATACTTCCCCTTTCTGAATGTAACATGGTTTGGGCCACTGGCAGTAGTATCACCAATACTGTTTTGTTAGCAGCACTATGTATAGGTGGGAGTAACATACGTGTTTGAAAGAGTTATCCAGGAATAGAAAAAAACATGAGTATCCATCAAATATTGGAGGTGCACACTGGCTAGATAAAAGTGCAAGGGGTGCCAATACACTATCTTAGAAAATCCATATAATCATAACTGAAGAAAAAAGCCTAAAGGCCCTATTCCACCAACAATTCTGACGACAGATTATCTGCCAAAGATTTCAAGCCAAACCCAGGAACAGACTATAAACAGAGAGCAGGTCATGAAGGAAAGACTGGATTTCTCCTCTTTTCAAATCCACTCCTGGGTTTGGCTTCAAATCTTTGAAAGATAATCTGTCGTCAGATCTGTTAGTGGCATAGGGCCTTTAGATAGAAAAACGTAGTCCCAATGTAAAATTGTAATATACTTTATTGAAATAGACTAAATATAGACTGTATATAGAATGTAAAAACAACCAGAGGAAGTACACAATATCAACCCTACCTCACTAGACAGAAACACACTTACAGGTAATGTATTGCCACCCTCAACCTTCTCCTCTCAATATCACATAATAAAGTCACATAGGAAGTGTGCACCATGCTATATGCACTGGAATTATAAATAACAAATCATAAATACAGAAAGTACAATGGTAAAGATATACACTTAGTTAAAAGAGCACAATATTAAGCAGGTGCAATAAACAACCTCACCAATGGAACATGATAAACCCAGTAAAACGAGGAAGAGCAGTCCTGGCACAACTGCGTGTTCGCTCTCCACAGCTCTCCGTTTAAAGAATTTACGTTTCAGTTCTTTGAGCGGAGAATGGAGGTGCGCAAGACATCACATCGAGACAGTGAGGTAGGCAGGATTCTTTGACACAGGCCCATGGGCTGCAGCAAGGGAGTGCTAAAGTCTGTGATCCACGATTGCTTGCTGTGCCTTCACAATTAATTGTGATGCCAGGCCGCGTGCATGTTGATTTACAAAGGGTAATGTGCCACTGACACAATGGATTTAATGGGCTACGAAAAAGATCTAATCAGACAGTAAACAAGCTTGTCTGCTCATTCATTGTCTGATTCCTTTTTTTTTTATTTATTAGATTTAATTTATCTAATGGTATGACAACCCCTTTTAAAGCATCTCCTGCTGCCAATCAAAATTACTGAGCAGCGATTTTTTGTTGTTGTTTTGTATAAAATGTAGATCTTATGCCTCAGCATGACATCTTAACATGAAAAACTGAATTTTGGAATTACCAAATTTCTACTGTTGTTAAGTACATAATATTGATCAAATACTCTTATTTGCTTTGACTGAATACTCTTCCTACTTATCTACAGAAATGCCACTGCTGGATGAGCTCACCTTTGAGAAAGTCCTGGAGGAGTTAGAGATCCTCTGCAATGAGAAAATGAATGTTGCTATTGAGACAGAGGAAGGGTTAGGTATCGAATATGATGAAGATGTCGTCTGTGATGTGTGCCGGTCGCCTGAAGGAGAAGATGGAAATGAGATGGTGTTCTGTGATAAGTGCAATGTCTGCGTGCACCAGGTAATAGAAAGCGAGGTTCTAAACATATCACATCAATTGAGACTGAAATTCCGATATAATTTACATCTGTGGTTCTGCAGGGTCAGGAATCTGGTCAAAATGTTTCATTCAATAACATTCTTCAATTCTTTTGGTTACCAAACCAGGTCAATCTCTTTACGAGAAAATGTTAACTAATTTATTTTACTTTAGGCATTGAATGGTCATAGTCTAGAATTGACATGTGATTTTAAAGCACTCATCTATTTCTGCATGGAATTGAGTTATATGGTAATGTGTGATTTTATAACATTTGCACTTTTGCACACTGGAGAAGTTTTCCTGCCTACTACTATTAACTCTGTTGCCAGCCCTATACACATTTAGAACACTGTTCAATGGTTAACATTCAGCTATCTTCTGAAGGATTGCTATTGAAATGACTTTTACCTTACTTGCTTTGTTACATAGTTGGTACAGTAAATTCTATATTCCTAAGTACATATTTATGTAATTTAGGTCTAAGAACTTGTCTAAGCCTGTTTTGAAGCCCTCCACTTTTTGCTGTGACCAGATCCTGGGGTAGACTGTTCCACAGACTTACTGTTCTCATGGTAAAGAAGGCTTGCAGCCTCCGGAGATGGAACCTTCTTTTCTCCAGGCGGAGGCAGTGCCCTCTTGTCTTTTAGGGGGTTTTACCTGGAGCATCTTTTCCCCATATTTCTTGTAGGGGCCATTAATATATTTAAATAAACTAATCATATCTCCCCTTAAACGTCTCTTCTCAAGACAAAAAAAAGTTATTCTTTTATACTTTCCTCATAACTAAGATGCTCCATGCCTCTTATTTGTTTAGATGCCAGTTTTTGTACCTTTTCCAACTCTAGGGTGTCGTTTTATGAATCAGGGACCCAAAACTGAAATGCATACTCTAGATGAGGCCGCACCAAAGCCTTAAGTGGTAATATGTCTGAAATAGCATTTCTGCTCTCCTACAGTATCTATTTACTATTGCAACCTGGGAACAATAAGGCATAAACCAAAGTAAAGTACTGCTCTACTTTATATACCGCAATACTGTGGTGTGATGTGGTTGGTGTGACTGAGACATGGCTGTACTCCTCACATGACTGGGCTGTCAATATTCAGGGATTTGCATTGTTCAGTAGGGACCGGGTAGGCAGAAGGGGAGGAGGAGTATGTCTGTATGTTAGAAATTATATTAAAGTAAGTTTTAAAAAGAGGGAGGGCGTTTAAAAAAAGTGTTTAATTTTAAAAGGGACAATTTTCCTGGGTTAAGGGCCGAACTTCAGGGCATAGACTGGGAGCTGCTGCTGTCACATACTGATCCAGCTAATAAATGGGAAATCTTCAAATCCACATTAAAGGACAACTCCCGCGCTAAGGAAAAAAAACAAAAAACAATCAGAAACATAGTTTATACACTTATCATCCCTCCTGTCACTGTTTGAATTTCCCACCGTCTGTGTACCTTCTGATTTCTATAGTCTTGTTCTTCATTTCTTCCTTGCTTCCTGGTTTCAGCTTCCCATGATGCACTTTGGCTGCTGTGACAAGCCAGCCCCCTGCTGTGACACAGCAAGTGCCTGCCCCTCCATTCACTACAACTCCCATCATACACTACACATGACCCCCTCTCTCTCTCTTCAGTCAGGCTGCTATATACACACACTGAAGCTGCACACACATACTGTCACCTCACTGTAGTGTACATTCTGCAGGATTAGGTCAGGGCAGCAGGGGAGAGATAAGAGGTCGGTGTAGCTGATATGCCGGGAGTGAGGAGAAAGATAAGCAAGTGACATCACTCACTGAGTCCACTCAGCAGCAGGAGGGAGTATGGGGGAGGGGGTCCTGTAGCTGGTTATGTGCTGGGAGTCAGTCACCAGTCATTATTGAGTTTCAGAATGTCAGATGGCTTACAGTTGCTCAGCCAATGGGAGCTGAGCAAGCCTAGTCACCTGACCAGGCAGGGGAGGGGGAGGCTGGTGTAACAGGACCTAGCCCCGCCCTCCTGCTGATGACTCATCGTCACTAGAAGGAGCTGAGAGAGGAGACTGGTGATGACAGTAATTAGGTATGAAGGAGTTTCTTACACTTCCTGGTGGGGGGTGGAGGGGGGAAAAGACAGGGAAGGAGGACAGACAGGTGATTGAAGTATATTACAGTGTTATATAACTTTGTAATGTGCTTCAATTACTGGGAAAAAGTTTTTCATGGGAGTTGTCCTTTAAATAACCGTACTGCCAAATATATTCCTATGGGTAACAAATATAAACGGTTAAAATCAAATCCCACATGGCTTTTAATTGATGTTTGAAGGGCTATAAATGACAAAAAAAGGGGCATTCAAAAATCCAAATCAGAAGGGTCAGCCTTTAAACATTACAAAGAAGTCAACAAAACCTGTAAAAAACTTAATAAAAGCAGCAAAAATTTACAACGAAAGGCAGGTGACCATAGATAGGAAAAGAAACCCCCAAAAATTCTTCAAATATATTAATGCAAAAAAAACAGAGCATGTAGGACCCCTAAATAATAGTGATGAGGAGTTAATAACTGGGGATCAGGAGAAAGCTGAGTTACTTAAGTGTTTCTTCAGCTCAGTATATATAAAAGAAGAGTATGAAGCTGAGGTGGGCGGGACCAGTGCTGAGGTGAGCGGGTCTAGTGCTGCTAACATGTGTAATGTACTGAACTGGCTTACTATAGATATGGTCCAAGATAAATTAAATAAAGTCAATGTAACCAAAGCTCCAGGGCCTGATGGATTACACTTGTATGAAATATTTAGTGATTCTTGCCGACTGATATTGTGCTGAGGAAATGGCTTAAGGCAAATGTAGTGCCACTCTTCAAAAAGGGCTTTAGCACTTCCCCAGGTAACTATAGACCCGTAAGCTTAACGCCCATTGTGGGGAAACCATTTGGAGGACTTATAAGGGACTACATTTAGCAATATGTAGTGGGTAATAGTATTATGAGTGATAACCAGCATGGTTTTACTAAGGACAGAAGCTGTCAAACCAACCTGATATGTTTTTATGAAGAGGTCAGTAGAAGCCTGGCTGGGGGGGGGGGGCTGCTGTGGATAACGTGTATCTGGATTTTGCAAAAGCATTTGACACAGTCCCTCATGGGCGTCTGATGGGTAAGTTAAGGTCTATGGGTTTGGAAAGGTTAGTCTGTAACTGGATTGAAAACTGGCTTAATAATCATACCCAGAGAGTGGTGGTCAATGATTCCTACTCCGAATGGTCCCCGTTAATAAGTAGTGTACCCCAAGGGTCAGTACTGGACCCCCTTCTGTTTAAATTGTTTATTAATAGTATTGAGAAATGGAATTAACAGCAATGTTTCTATCTTTGCAGATGACACTAAGCTTTGTAGTACAGTACAGTCTATGGAGGATGTGCAGATATTACAGGATGACTTAGACACACTGAGTGTTTGGGCGTCCACTTGGCAAATGAGGTTCAATGTGGATAAATGTAAAGTTATGCACCTGGGTACTAATAACCCACATGCATCATATGTCCTGGGGGGAGTTACTCTGGGAGAGTCACTGATGGAGAAGGATCTGGGTGTACTTGTAGATAATAGACTACAGAACAGTACACAATGTCAGTCAGCTGCTTCTAAGACCAGCAGGATATTGTCATGCATTAAATCAGGCATGGGCTTTTGGGACAGGGATATAATATTACTGCTTTATAAAGCTTTGGTGCGGCCTCATCTGGAGTATGCTGTCCAGTTTTGGAATCCGATTCATAAAAAGGATGTTCTAGAGCTGGAGAGGGTACAAAGACGGGCAACTAAACTAATAAGGGGAATGGAGCATCTTAGTTATGAGGAGAAATTAAAAGATTTAAATTTGTTTAGTCTGGAGAAGAAACATTTAAGGTGAGATATGATTAATTTATTTAAATATATAAATGGCCCCTACAAGAAATATGGGGAAAAGATGTTTCAGGTAAAACCCTCTCAAAGGTCAAGGGGGCACTGCCTCCGACTAAAGAAAAAAAGGTTCAATCTTCGGAGGTGGAAAGCCTTCTTTACAATGAGAGCTGTGAATCTGTGGAACAGTCTACCCCATGATCTGGTCACAGCAAAAACAGTAAAGGGCTTCAAAACAGGCTTAGACAAGTTCTTAGACAAAAATAACATAAATGCATATGTATAGAAACTATCATCATCTGTCCCCTTCCCTGTATCCTTTTATACCCCCCTTCCCTGAATCCATCCCCTCCCTGGTTGAACTTGATGGACGTGTGTCTTTCTTCAACCGTATCAACTATATTAACTATGTAATACTGACCTCTCCATACAGCTGGTATCCGAGGTCTCCAGAGTATCTGGGAACTGAAAGTGTGGTATTGCACTACTTCTCAAACGGTGACGTGCTATGATGTTGCTAGTGACGCCACTTCTGTGGTGGTTGGTGTAGTAGTCAGGGGTGATTCTAGCCTCTCTGCTGCCCGAGGCGAACTATAGAATGACGCCCCCCCCCCCCCCGTCAATCCGCCCACATTATAATCCACTACTGCCCCCCCCCCCCCCCACTGCTGTCCCCACTAAACATAATGTTTGGTCCCTTTCTGCACAGAGGATGTCAGGAGAGGAGGGGGCTGACTTTATAGGAGAGGTCCCAGCAGCACAGAGGATGTCAGGAGAGGAGGGGGCTAATCCTATAGGAGAGGTCCCAGCAGCACAGAGGATGTCAGGAGAGGAGGGGGCTAATCCTATAGGAGAGGTCCCAGCAGCACATAGGATGTCAGGAGATGAGGGTGCTAATCCTATAGGAGAAGTCCCAGCAGCACAGAGGATGTCAGGAGAGGAGGGTGCTGATCTTTTAGGAGAGGTCACAGCAGCACAGAGGATGTCAGGAGAGGAGGGTACTGATCTTTTAGGAGATGGTCCCCCTCTTCCCCCCTTATAGATGGTCCCCCTCTTCCCCCCCTTATAGATGGTCCCCCTCTTCCCCCCCTTATAGATGGTCCCCCCCCCCCTTATAGATGGTCCCCCTCTCCCCCCCTCCCTTATAGATGGTCCCCCTCTCCCCCCTCCCTTATAGATGGTCCCCCTCTTTTCCCCTCCCTTATAGATGGTCCCCCCCTTACCCCCCCCCCTTATAGATGGTCCCCCTCTTCCCTCTCTCCCCCCCCCTTATAGATGGTCCCCCTCTTCCCTCTCTCCCCCCACCTTATAGATGGTCCCCCTCTTCCCTCTCTCCCCACCCCCCTTATAGATGGTCCCTCTCTCCCCCCCCTTATAGATGGTCCCCCTCTTCCCTCTCTCCCCCCCCTTATAGATGGTCCCCCCTCTCCCCCCCCCCTTATAGATGGTCCCCCTCTTCCCCCCCTTATAGATGCCCCCCTTATAGATGGTCCCCCTCTTTCCCCCTCCCTTATAGATGGTCCCCCTCTTCCCCCCCCTTATAGATGGTCCCCCTCTTCCCCCCCCCCCTTATAGACAGTCCCCCTCCCGCCCCTCCCTTATAGATGGTCCCCCCCTTATAGATGGTCGCCCTCTTTCCCCCCTCCCTTATAGATGGCCCCCCCTTATAGATGGTCCCCCTCTTTCCCCCCTCCCTTATAGATGGTCCCCTTCCCCCACCCCATAGATGGTCCCCCTCTTCCCTCTCCCCCTCCCTTATAGATGGTCCCCCCTTATAGATCGTCCCATCTTCCCCCCCTACCTTATAGATGGTCCCCCTCTCCCCCCTCCCTTATAGATGGTCCCCCTCTTTCCCCCCTCCCTTATAGATGGTCCCCCTCTTCCCCCCCCCTTATAGATGGTCCCCCTCTCCCCTCTCTCCCCCCCCTTATAGATGGTCCCCCCTCTCCCCCCCCCTTATAGATGGTCCCCCCTCTTCCCTCTCTCCCCCCCTTATAGATGGTCCCCCTCTCCCCCCCCCCCCTTATAGATGGTCCCCCTCTTCCCCCCCCTTATAGATGGTCCCCCTCTCCCCCTCCCTTATAGATGGTCCCCTCTCCCTTATAGATGGTCCCCCTCCCCCCCCTTATACATGGTCCCCCCTCTTCCCCCCCCCCCCTTATAGATGGTCCCCCTCTCCCCCTCCCTTATAGATGGTCCCCTCTCCTTTATAGATGGTCCCCCTCCCCCCCTTATACATGGTCCCCCTCTTTCCCCCTCCCTTATAGATGGTCCCCCTCTTTCCCCCCCCTTATAGATGGTCCCCCTCTCCCCCCCCCCTTATAGACAGTCCCCCTCCCGCCCCTCCCTTATAGATGGTCCCCCTCTTTCCCCCCTCCCTTATAGATGGTCCCCCCTTATAGATGGTCCCCCCTCTTTCCCCCCTCCCTTATAGATGGTCCCCCTCTTTCCCCCCCCCTATAGATGGTCCCCCTCTTCCCTCTCCCCCTACCTTATAGATGGTCCTCCCCCCCTCCCTTATAGATCGTCCCCCTCTTTCCCCCCTCCCTTATAGATGGTCCCCCTCTCCCCCCCCCCTGCACAGCAGATAAAACAAAAAACAGCACACAACTCACCTGCCCTCCGTTCCCCCGTCGAGCCTCTCTGGTCTGGTCCCGGCTGATGTGCGGCTGCCCGGGGTGTCCCGTCCTGTCCCCGGCAGCACGCGCATCAGAGAGCTCCCCGTGTGCCTGTGGCTGTGACTTCCGGCGCACGGGGATCTCCCTGATGCGCGCGCTGCCGGAGACAGGACGGGACACCTCCGGCAGCCGCACATCAGCCGGGGGACTAAAGCTGCATTCCCACGTTCCGTGATCCTGACGGATCACGGACGTGGAATGCATTTACCGGAGTCCCCCCGCGCCCGGACAGCATCTGTAATGAGATGCTGTGAGCGGGGGAGACTGTATTCATAAGCGCCGCGCGGCTGATTTATTACAGCGCGGCGCTTATGAATACAGTCTCCCCCGCTCACAGCATCTCATTACAGATGCTGTCCGGGCGCGGGGGGACTCCGGTACATGGTACGATCAGTGGCGGATTATAATGTGGGCGGCCGCCCGAACCGCTCATATTATAATCTGCCACTGAATGCCGCCCCCATGAAGACAGCTGGTGGCGCCGCCTGAGGCAGACGACTCAGGTCGCCTCATGATTGCGGCGCCCCTGGTAGTAGTACAGTTCAGACAGTGATGGTATTGTCGTGACGCCAGTGCTAGACCAGCACAGAGGTGTGATGTTGGTACCTGCTTTGTATAGAGGCTGGCTGTACTCCCCAAAATGGTCGGTGACCTGCCAGGCTGTGATGGGTCCCTTGGGCTCCTGTCACGGTAGTCCTGAGTGGCAAATGACCAACCGGGACTATTGGCACCACCACCCACAGAAAAGGGTAAGATGACCCAAGGAGTATAGAGGATGTGTATAGGTGCTGGTGCAGATGAAGAGATTACTGAGTCCCAGTGGAATAACTAGAACAACTTTACTGTATATTGTCTGGACAATATAAACACTTTGACAGTAGATGGATAATCTTGACAGACTTTAGTGCTTCACTGGATCTGTGCTGAGAGATACTTGTAAGTGCTGAATATAGTAGAAGTAGTTACAGCGGTTCTTGTAGAGCTTTAGAGTAGAGTAGAACAGTGCAGTGGAGTGTAGTGTAGAGAAGTACGTCAAGGGAGTCTTAACCCAAAGTAGTACGGGCTCTGCCGGAACCCAAGAAGAATACTTGAGAGTAAGAAGTTTACTTGTGCCTGTGTTTAGACTGATGTCTTACAACCTTCTGCCCTACAGTGTCAAGCTACCCATCCTAATAGGGTGACACCAGCCCCAGTCATGGTTACTTGGGTGAAGCTAAGTGTCTGAGGTTCCCCGGTGTCACCTGCACTACCAGATAGGATACGTAGACCCTCTAGTTGCTTTGTCATACCCAGGCTAGTTCCTCTGTAGACTAGGATACTGCCCTGCACCTTGTAGAGTGGTTCTCGGCGTGGGCTGAGATGATCCCCGACTTTTTCCCTCTTTAGTGTCTAGCACTTTAGTAGATAGTGGAGAAACTGGTTGTCTTTAACTGCATCTGCACACGTGTGTCTCTCACCAACTCACTAACACACTGCACTAACTTCCTGTCCACAGGGGTTAACTAGTTAGTTACTTCCCCTGGGGCTGTGTGTGTGTGTGTGTGTGTGTGTGTGTAGAGCAGGGATAGGTAGAAGAAGAGAGAATCTCCTATAGGTCAGCACAGACCAAATGGTACAATAATAACAGTAACCCTTTGCTTACTTCAGCTGTGCAACACATAAGAAAGCTTAAAGCGACTCTGTATCCACAATCTGACCCCCCCCCCCCCCTCCAAACCGCTTGTACCTTAAGATAGCTGCTTTTAATCCAAGATCTGTCCTTGGGTCCAATTGGCAGGTGATGCAGTTATTGTCCTGAAAAACAACTTTTAAACTGGCAGCCCTGTGTCAAACTGCCGTGGCCTAGATTTTGTATGCATTAGGCTGGCACAACCTCTCTGTCTCTCCTCCCCACCCTCTTCATCATTAGGAATGCTCCAGGCATCACCTGTGTCAGCACGGCACATGGGCTGGATCGTTAAGGCACCTGTGCAATGTTCAAACAGGAGAAAATGTTCTATGGGCATTCCTAATGATGAGGGTGGGGAGAAGGTACGGAGGGGTGGTGCAAAGTTAGGGCACAGATATTCTAGGCCACAGCCATTTGACACAGGGCTGCCAGTTTAAAAGTTGTTTTTTAGGACAATAACTGCATCACCTGCCGAACAGACCCCAGGACAGATCTTGGATTAAAAGCAGCTATCTGAAGGTACAAGTGGTTTGGGGGGGGACAGATTGTGGGGACAGAGTCGTTTTAAAAGTAACACTGACACCTAGTGGTGAAACTATAGAATGCTACCTTCATCACCACTTAAAGAGACTCTGTCCCCACAATCAGATCCCCCCAAACCACTTGTACCTTTAGATAGCTGCTTTTAATCCAAGATCTGTCCTGGGGTCCTTTCGGCAGGTGATGCAGTTATTGTCCTGAAAGACAACTTAAAAACTTGCAGCCCTGTGTCAAATTTGCATGGCCTAGAGTACCCATGCTCTAGGCCAGCACCGCCTCTCGGTCCCTCTTCCCCGCCCTCTTCATCATTAGCAATGTCTCTGGAACATTTTCTCCTATTCCTCACCTGTGTGAACACTGCACACGGGCTGGATCGTTAAGGCACCTGTGCAGTGTTCATACAGATGAGCAATAGGAGAAAATGTTCTAGGGGCATTCCTAATGATGAGGATGGCGGGGAGAAGGGATGAAGGGGTGTCGCAATCCTATTGCACACACATACACTCTAGGCCACGCCAATTTGACTCAGGGCTGCAAGATTAAAAGTTTTTTTTTAGGACAATAACTGCATCCCCTGCCGAACGGACCCCAGGACAGATCTTGGATTAAAAGCAGCTATCTGAAGGTACAAGGTACGGTTTTTGGGGGTCAGATTGTCAGTACAGAGTCGCTTTAACTGAGGAGAGAACTTTGCGACAGGTGCCTAGGGCACTTACCTGTGGGATACCACAAAAGCTCATACAGTTATAATGCATGAAAAATAATATATATATATAATAATAATAATAATAATAATAATATAATAAATATATATATATATTCATGATATGGCATAGAAAGTTCACAAGGAAACATAATGAACTTTTTGTCTAGGCAGTACTGCTTTGAAGTGAGAATATGTTTCAAAGAAATGTAAAGTACAGTGAACTTAACTGTGAAATGTATTATGACAACTTAAGAGGAACTATGAATATCCTTTTCAGTAGTATATGTAGAGTGGCCCCCTCACTGGGGTAATGGAGGATAATTCACTAATATGTTTCAAAATGTGTAGTAATACTGTAGGCATTAACTAAATGTAGATCTAAACCTTATGATTTGATAGTTGCAATTTTGTTGCAGATGGGAGCAAGATATGTCAATTGCTATAAAAAAAAGAAACAACACACTACTTTACGCTATACAGTTAGTCATTTAGTTTCACCCTATAATAGATCAGTACATCTGCTTACCTTTGACAGTGGTTTTAGAGGTCTACACTATAGAAATATGGTTAGTTATAAACTCCATTACAACAAGGCCGATTTTCTTTTTTTTTCCCTATCATTGCATTCTGAAGGCTATAACTTATTTATATAACTTATTTTTCAGTCACTTTAGGTCTATGATGGCCCCTTGTTTTTCAGGACGAGTTATGTGTTTCAGTGGTACCATATTGGACTGTGTATAAATTATTAACTTTTATTAGGTTTTTTTGGTGGGGAATAGAACAACACAGATATTTTATCATTGTTTATTATGTCTAAAATATTCTTACCTTTCTTCTATGGATCTATTTAATTGCACTGATACCAACTGATGCATACTTTGTGCCATAGTACTTCAAATTAAATTGCTTTGTTTACAAATAGCCAAACCTATTAGAAATTTCTTGATATGGCATCTTTAGACAGTTGCAATGTACACCAAACATTAGACAAATTGCTAACAAAAAAAACTAATATTCCGTGCACACACACACACACACACACACACACAAAAAACATTGAAGGTGAAGTCTGGGCAAAATCAAATTTAAGATATATTATTTACCAACAAAAGTGCTGAAAATTACTGATAGACACTTATTATGGGAAATACACCTATAGTGCATTTTCTCTGCACTTAATACAGCATGGCATGTTCAGGTCTCTGTAAAGTTGGTGACGTCACTTCACATAAACTGCCGGCTCCTGCTCCTCCAGTCTGTCACGCTGCTGCAGCAGTCCGTCTGTCCACTAAAGGGATCACCCCTCCATCCTCCCCCAGCTCTCTGCAACCTTCCCAATGCCGGTGGCCCTTGGCACCGCTAGTCGGGGCAGCCCCCATCTACCGCTGCTTCCTGCTACTTATGTCTTCTGTCCCCTCAGCGAGAATCATCCCTGCTGGCCCCCCTCAGCTCCCTGCATCCTTCATCCCCTGCTGGCCTCCCTAAAATCTCTGCATCCTTCCCCATGCTGGCAGCCCTTGGCACTGCTAGTCGTGGCAGCCGCCAGCTCCTGCTGCTCCTTGCTACTTATCTCTTCTGTCCCCTCAGCAGGGATCACCCCCGCCGGCCCCCCTCAGCTTGCTGCACTTTTTCTCATGCCAGCTGCCCTTGGCACCTCTAGTCTGGCAGCTGCCGGCTGGGGGCGATCCGCAACAGCAGGGACAGCTGACATAAGTAGCGGGGAGCAGTGGGAGCTGGCGGCTGATGGACTAGTGGTGCCAAGGGTTGCCGACATGAGAAAGGGTGCAGGGAGCTAAGGGAGGCCGGCAGTGGTGATCCCTGCTGAGGGGACAGAAGACATACTGTAAGTAGCGGGAAGCAGCTGAAGCCGCCGACATGGGGAAGGTTGCAGAGAGCTGGGGGAGGATGGAGATGGTGATCCTTTTAGCGGACAGACGGACTGCTGCAATGGTGGGACAGGCTGAAAGAGCAGTAGCCGGCAGTTTATGTGACATCACCAACTTTGCAGAGACCTGAACACGCCATGCTGTAGTAAGTGCAGGGAAAATGCACTAAAGGTGCATTTCCCATAATAAGTGTCTATTAGTAATTTTCAGCATTTTTGTTGGGTAATAATATATCTTTATTAGGGTGCATTGACATGTACAGGATCCACAGCAGATTTTATGGTGCAGATTTGATGCTGCAGATATCACTGTAACTAAATGACTGAATACAGCATCAAATCTGCGCCATCAAATCTGCTGCAGATCCTGTACGTGTAAACGCACCCTAAAATTGATTTTGCCCGGACGTCCCCTTTTAATGAATAATTTGTAAGGGGCTTTTTTTTCTTTTTGTCACTCTCTCTGTCAAATTGCTCAATTGTGTGCCAAAAATGTATCATATTTGCACCAAAAAATGCAGCCTTTAATTTAAAAGAACCCCAGGTAATTGATTTTTTGTTCGGGTATTCAGGTTTTTCCAGGGCAATGTTTGGTTTAATTTTGTGACACACATTTTGTAAACTGCCCATAGCAACCAATGTCAGCTCAGCTTTTATTTTACCAGAGTGAGAGTTGTTGTGATTGGTTGCTATGGACATTTTACAATATGTGTGTGAAGAAATGAAACCCAGCATTTCCCGGGAAAAAAACAAATAACCGATTAAAAAAAAAAATTTATGCAAAAGTGATAAACTCTTTATATTTTGCACTTTTTCATCTGGGCCATAGTGTGTATATATACTATACTGTATAATATATAAACATAAATATGTGTACTATAGCTATAGTACCAAAGAAAGCTTCACATACAGAAGGGATGAAGTAGGTGCTAGCAGAGAAAATCCCTTGTCCAGGGGTTTATTCCTTCCCAGCTTTGTCTGACTTTTTCTGTACATTGTTTACTGTTAGTCTCTGGTCTACAATACATATGTATTTCTGCTGCCACCTCACAAATTTCCAGTTTTATCAGGCTGGCTATGCTTCTGCTATTAAAGTGATTAATGTCTTAAGAGCAGGACAGGTGTTTGCATTGTCAGTGGTGAAAGTAGCAACCTATTAGGATTGCATAAATCAAACAAATCATAGGGGAAATAAAAAAAATGAGGTGGAAATGGCCATGCCCATTAAATATAAATGGCAGTTGAATGCAATGGTAAATAATTTATTATTTAAAATTTCTGAATGTCTGGTTAACGTCATTTACTGTAATTCATTTACCAACACACATGCTGTAGGTATTTTTTTTTAATGTCTGATGAGACACTGTCTAGAATATACATGGACCCTTGAGTATGTCTACTTAAGAAGACAAGTGAAGCAGTAATCTTGCTCCTCAGACCGTGTTGACATCCCTTGAGGCTCCAAAACTTGTAGTGAATTTTAAAGGTCACTTTAATGAATTTGTCAAAATTTTTTTTAAATTTGGATTATATTTAAAAGCACGGTCTGATCTGAAGAGTAGTTGAATATATATTAGTGGTCAAAGGCAGATGAACCAGGAATCATTTCAGACTCAAAAAATTTGTCAGGATGCATAGAAAAGCCCACAAGCAAGACAGTTTAGTAAGATGTATCCTTTCTGGGAGTGGTTTGAGAATATCCCCTTTTTTGTATCATGACTTTTCCTCAGTGAACAAAGCTAGGTATGGTTGGGCGAGTCTACGGTGGATGAAAATAACTTGCCTCTACAAAGCCCTAAACTAAATAATTTCTATCCATAATAACTATTGTATACTAATATATACTCCTTCATACTGTGTTGCATGTATCCCAACATTGAAAATTTTGTAAAAAAAAATTGTATTCTGCTACTAGTATAACTATAATGGCTGTAGTGTGTGTTACATGCTGATGCAGGGTAATAATAGCAGAGCGGTTACCTGATGAAAGGTTCCTTCAGGATCCAAGACAGGTTGTTTCTGCGCTGCTACCTTAGAAGGCTGGCTGCTGATTTGTAACTTTTCAGACACATATATCAAGCATTTGTGCCATTTTTGCAACTTTTTGTCATATCTACAGTATATATAAACAGTTTCTGGCCTTAAAAGGAGGCATGTGTTGTGGGTTGTTAGATGCATTTTTTACTAGCAAATATTTTTGCCCAGTTTTGCCCCACTTAATAGTTACGCAAAACCACATGACAAAAAATGTGCCTTGAAAAAAGTGTGCACATTCATCAGATATCATGCGATAGTATGATAAATCTTACACAGTTGAATCTGGCTTGAAGGAAAAAGGGCTAGCTCCAAAAAATGGGTAAGAAAAATTTGCAAATGATACGTTTAAAAAATGTAAACTTATTTTTATGCATTTCATATTAAATTATCTAGTTTAACATAACAAAAAATACCAAAATATTATTGTGACACCTTGTAGCTACTAAGTTAAATAATAATGATGTAGTGTAAAATCAAAATTTTAAGCATCCTTTATACTATACGCATTTATATGTTTTCCAGGCTTGCTATGGAATCCTTAACGTTCCTACAGGAAACTGGCTCTGTCGATCTTGTGCACTTGGCGTTCAAGCAAAATGTTTACTTTGCCCAAAGAGAGGAGGAGCTTTGAAGCCAACGAGAAGTGGGACAAAATGGGTCCACGTTAGCTGTGCCTTATGGATACCCGAAGTATGTACTTTATAAAAATTTATATACTGTTCCACTATGGCTTTGGAATGCATATGATGATTTAGGGCTGGGCGATAATGGCCTAAATCAATATCGCGGTTTATCATACATGTCGTCGCGGTAACGATAAATTGAACGATAATTATGACACGCCCCTTTTAAAAGCCACACCTCTTTTGAAAACCCTATTTTCCAATGGTTATACAAACGTGGATTTATTCCATATAACAATGTGCAGCAAACTTCACAAGTAATACACAATGTTTTGGCATCTCCTACGCCATTTTCAAGTAGCACTTGAAAATGGCATAGAAGACGCCAAAATGTCATACATTACTTGTGAAGTTTGCTGCACATTGTTATATGGAATAAATTCACGTTTTCACGTTTGTATTGCCATCGGAGTGCTGCAGAGTATTTTTTTACAAGCTGACTTGGTCAAAAGGTCTGGGATTCGTCTGCTGGCAGCCACAGTTCGTTTAGTGTGCTGCCTATATTGTTAGCTATATGTATCTATCTATCTATCTATCTATCTATCTATCCAGCATGTGTGTGTGTAATATATATATATATATATATATATATATATATATATATATATATACACACATACATACACATACAGACAGGAGATAGATAGATAGAACTCCTATCTATCTATTTGCACTAGGCTTTAAAGCAGGGGTGGGGAACCTTTTCCATGTCGAGGGCCGGTCGGGCATTAATAAAATCATTCGAGGGCCGCATACCGTGCGCGGCAGTTAGTAGCGGGGGTTTGCAGCACCCAGGGCAAGGCAAGGTATTGTTCGCCTAGTGCCCCTGCTATTGTAGTTAACCCCCTGCCATGTCCCTGGTAGCCTAGTTAACCCCCCCAGCCATGTCCCTGGTAGCCGAGTTAACCCCCATCAGGCATGTCCCTGGTAGCCTAGTTAACCCCCATCAGTCATGCCCCTGGTAGCCTAGTTAACCCCCATCAGTCATGTCCCTGGTGGACTAGTTAACCCCCATCAGTCATGTCCCTGGTAGCCTAGTTAACCCGCATCAGTCTTGTCCCTGGTGGACTAGTTAACCCCCATCAGGCATGTCCCTGGTAGCCTAGTTAACCCCCATCAGGCATGTCCCTGGTAGCCTAGTTAACCCCCATCAGTCTTGTCCCTGGTAGCCTAGTTACCCCCCATCAGGCATGTCCCTGGTGGCCTAGTTAACCCCCATCAGGCATGTCCCTGGTAGCCTAATTAACCCACATCAGTCATGTCCCTGGTAGCCTAGTTAACCCCCCATCAGGCCTGTCCCTGGTAGCCTAGTTAACCCCCATTAGTCATGTCCCTGGTGGCCTAGTTAACCCCCAACAGTCATGTCCCTGGTGGCCTAGCTAACCCCCATCAGGCCTGTCCCTGGTGGACCAGTTAACCCCCATCAGGCATGTCCCTGGTAGCCTAGTTAACCCACATCAGTCATGTCCCTGGTAGCCTAGTTAACCCTCATCAGGCATGTCCCTGGTGGCCT
Source organism: Dendropsophus ebraccatus (assembly GCF_027789765.1). NCBI lineage: Eukaryota > Metazoa > Chordata > Amphibia > Anura > Hylidae > Dendropsophus > Dendropsophus ebraccatus. The sequence continues at coordinate 44,548,982 of NC_091454.1, read as the reverse complement.
ATTTAACCCCCATCAGGCATATCCCTGATAGCCTAGTTAACCCACATCAGTCATGTCCCTGGTAGCCTAGTTAATCCCTCAGTCATGTCCCTGGTAGCCTAGTTAACCCCCCATCAGGCATGTCCTGGTAGCCTAGTTAACCCCCCATCAGGCCTGTCCATGGTGGCCTAGTTAACCCCCATTAGTCATGTCCCTGGTGGCCTAGTTAACCCCCAACAGTCATGTCCCTGGTGGCCTAGTTAACCCCCAACAGTCATGTCCCTGGTAGCCTAGTTAACCCCCAACAGTCATGTCCCTGGTAGCCTAGTTAACCCCCAACAGTCATGTCCCTGGTGGACCAGTTAACCCCCAACAGTCATATGCCTGGTGGACCAGTAAACACCCAACAGTCATGTCCCTGGTGGACCAGTTAACCCCCAACAGTCATGTCCCTGGTGGACCAGTTAACCCCCAACAGTCTTGTCCCTGGTGGCCTAGTTATCCCCCCCCCCCCCAACAGTCATGTCCCTGGTGGACCAGTTAACCCCCAACAGTCATATGCCTGGTGGACCAGTAAACACCCAACAGTCATGTCCCTGGTGGACCAGTTAACCCCCAACAGTCTTGTCCCTAGTAGCCTAGTTATCCCCCCCCCCCATCACTCATGTCCCTGGTGGACTAGTTAACCCCCATCAGTCATGTCCCTGGTAGCCTAGTTATCCCCCCCCCATCAGTCATGTCCCTGGTAGCCTAGTTATCCCCCCCCCCCCATCTATCATGTCCCTGGTAGCCTAGTTATCCCCCCCCCCCATCAATCATGTCCCTGGTAGCCTAGTTATCCCCCCCCCCCCATCAGTCATGTCCCTGGTAGCCTATTTAACCCCCAAATAAAAAAAAAATAAACATCCCTCTCACCTTTCCTCCGTTCCCACGCAGTCCAGGTCCTCTTCTCTCCCAGGTCCTCTGTGCCGGTCTTCTCCTGCAGGCGGCGCGCGATGAAATGACGTCATCGCGCGCGGCCCGCAGGAGACTGAAGACACGCGCCGCTTTGGAGGAGGAAGGAGCCGACACAGACAGCACGGCAGCTGTCACAGAGGATGCTGTGTGCGCCGGCTCCTTCCTTCCTCCAGAGCAGCGCGTGTCACAGGGGAGCCGCGGGCCGCGGGCCGCATCGGGAGGTCTCAGGGGCCGGATGCGGCCCGCGGGCCGGAGGTTCCCCACCCCTGCTTTAAAGAAATAAATCACAGATTTTTTTCTCCGCTTACTCAAAGGTGCTGTGGATTCTCTATAATATATCTATCTACTTGTCTTCTATCTATCTACTATTTATTATCTATCTATCTCCTGTCTGTCCGTATATATATATATTATAATATAATATAATATATACACCCTGGGTAGATAGATAGATAGGACTCCTATCTATCCATCTCTCTCTCTCTCTATCTCTCTCTCTCTCTGCCCCCAGTCACTGTCACATGCTGCCCTGCCCCCCCTCTCCCGCACATACAGTTGGGGTCAGGTATAGGTCGGCACCTCCTTGCTCCCACCGGCACCGCTCTCTGTCTCCCGCACAGGAATCCTCGGCCCCTGTCACTCAGTGTCGGTGAAGCACATGTATCTGTGTCCCGGGCTGAGCGTCACACATGGCTGCTTCCAGCACAAGATCAAATGATTACGGGGCGCCGAGGACTCCTGTGCGGGAGAGAGTGCGGTGCCCATGGGAGCGAGGATGTGCCGACGTTTAGCTGACCCCCTGCAGCCACTGTATGTGTGGGAGGAGGGGGGGGGGGGCAGGGCTCACTGTGCAGCTTCCAGAGAAGCTAGGAGAAGTGAGCCGGCCGGGCAGCAGCAGCATCAGCAGCGCTGAGCACACAGCACGCCTGTGCGCAGCCGGTCAGAGTGTTCCTCTTCAGCCCCCGCAGCAGGATCTTCCATACCTTGCATATGTGCTCCCTGGCTGTGATTGGGAGGTGAATCGGAGGATCAGCGAGGGAGATCTGAGGGGAGCAGAGCATGCGGCCGCCGGGTGAGGGGGGGGGGAATACCGCAGATACCGTCCTGGCAGAGTTGAGGTCGGTTAACCGACGCCAGTGACGGTATCGGTATTTTGACGGTATACCGCCCAGCCCTATGATGATTTTATTTTTTCTAGACATTTATATTTAGTTAGTTACAACTTCTTAAATAATCATATATAACCATTATATAGCCATAACCATGTACATGCTTTTTGTTAGTGATATCTTTGGGGTAATGTTCTATATGAGCCTTTACCTGTATGCAGGGACGAGGGATTGCTCCCACTGGAGTGCTTACGTCCCAGCTGGTGCCTGGAAATAGATTGGTGTCAGACGCGGGAACCGGGCCGCGATTCAAAAAAGGACCGTGGCGCTGACTTCCCCATCCATGTAAAAATCTTAAAGCAAATGTACTGCATAATATTACTAATGACACCAATCTCCTGCTGCTCCTGTGCTCACAATTCCTCGGTCCCCCACCATCCTCTATTTACCTCTCCAGCAAGATTGTTAACATTACCGTACATTGCAGTATCATTGCTGGAGAACAGTAATTAGAGACCAGCGAAGGACCAGGAAAGCATTATTACAGGGCTGATAGTAAATTTGTTAGGTTTTTATTACTCCTTTATGGTGCGTTCACACCTACAGGATCTGCAGCAGATATTATTTAAATAACTGAACACAGCATCAAATCTGCTGCAGATCTGCTGCAGATCCTGTAGGTGTGAACGCACCCTTAGTATTTTAATTGAATAAAAGCTTTATATTAAAAAAAACATTATTATTTATTAAAAAATAAATCTATCTATCTTGATTTGAAAGTTAACCTTAGGCTGATTTTCTTGCAGGTTAGCATTGGTTGTCCAGAAAAGATGGAGCCAATTACTAAAATTTCACACATCCCACCAAGTCGATGGGCTTTGTCGTGCAGCTTGTGTAAAGAATGCACCGGCACTTGTATTCAGGTATGTTTTTTATAGCAATATTTTAGCTTTGCTAAGTCATAAAAACCAGCAGAACATTTTTGTCAAGTTTGAATGTGTCTGCACTTGTAAGGATAGTAAGTGTCAGGGATTGCTCTCCCCCACACACCCTTCAGTAGCTGTGAGAGTCAGCATGGCTCTAAATACTTGTGACAACCTACCAGGACCATATTGAGTCGCTCCACAGCATCAACTGATTCCATAAAAATTTATTGGTCAGAATAGGGCCCTTTAGTGACCGCCATAAAAGGCGTATTGGTGTTCACTAAAGGGTCAATTCAATAGAGATGTGTCCTAATACTTTTGTGCATATAATGCTGATGTACAACGCAAGTTTAGAAATGAAGATGCACAGTACTCTCATGCTGGAGACATTCAATACAGTTGAGCATTGTATGACCTTTATCCTTGAGAAGCCAAGTGTTCTCCCTTGAATGTGCCTTCCTCTGTCCAGACACAGAATTGGCACACCTGGGCTGACATCCATACCCTGCCTCTCCAGGATGCCAGCTTGACATTCCTGTTGTATGTGTTCTTTTTTTATTGATTTTCTTAGTAAATACATACTCTGTCCTTTTTCCGGGGCAAAGCAAATATAACAGCACAGTGGATAAATATCTTGCTGAGAATTTTTAATAAAGGATTTTTGTGGTAGGATAATATGATTTATTCATATATCAGTCACTGGCAGCTTCATGGCTTGTTCCACCCTTCTTCGGTTTGCAGATGAAGTTGCTCATCTAATTTTAAAAAGCAAAATAACAACAATCCAGAGAACAGACACATTCATAACCTACTTTTTACTGCACTTGAGTGAGCATGTTATTTGAACAGCAGTTGTATAAATCAGAATGAGGGCTCGGACTATTACATATATTCTATGTGCCGTCGTGCAGTCCTGGTGCCACAGATTTGTAATTTACTTCTAGTTAAAAAAAAATCTTAAGGGTAAATTCACACTGGCAGATCCGCAGCAGATTTTACGACGCGAATTCGCAGCGAAATCCGCTGCGGATCCTATGCCGATGACTTTCAATGAGGATACATACTAGCAGCAGGATTTACATCCTGCTGCTAGTATGTATGTGACAGCGCCATCAACCCCTGCCTGCGGGAGCATACTTTACCTCTTCTCCGCTCTGGCTTGCTTCGGAGGCTCCCCGCGCCTTTATTTCCCGTTCAGCCTTTCAGTGCACTGCCCCACTGATTGGCTGAACGGGACATGAAGACGCAGGGAGCCTCCGAAGCGAGCTGGAGCAGGGAAGAGGTAAAGTATGCTCCGGCAGGCGGGGTTAATGGCGCTGTCACATACATACTAGCAGCAGGATGTAAATCCTGCTGTGAGTATGTATCCTCATTGAAAATCATTGGCAAAGGATCCGCAGCAGATTTTGCTGCGAATTTGCAGAGTAAAATCCGCTGCGGATCCTCCCCTGTAATTTAACCTAAGTCTTTCAGTACTTATCAGCTACTGTTTGTCCTGCAGGAAGTGGTGTATTCTTTGCAGTCTGACACAGTGCTCTCTGCTGTTACCTCTGCCAATGTCAGGACCACTTCCTGCAGGACATACAGCAGCTGATGAGTACTGAAAGATTTTTTTTTAAATAGAAGTACACTACAAATCTCTTGCATTTTCTGCCACCAGTTGATTTAAAAAATGTTGGTGAACTGCTTGTGGTGTCCATGGCCTGGGGTTTCTAGGTGGTAACAGTAGTAGGTGGTAACAGCAGTAGGATTGTGGGTGTTTAACTTTAGCACTTGTCACGGTGGACAGGAGTGCCGATACCCACCCCTAGACAGTGGAGAGTAATTAGCAGAGTCCAGCACCAAAATAACGTTTACTTGAGATCTTGAGTGCAATATAAAACAGGTAAAATCAGTGCAAATGATAATCATAAAACCAGAATATAACAGTGTCTTTTATGTTGGATAACATGGAAGTAGTAGCTTGGTGTGTAGATAAAAAGTTGTGAAGAATAGCTGCGTTAAGGAAGTATAGTTAGGTAGGTTAGGGGGTTGTCTTGGGGACCTTGCCTAAGTAGTGCAGTACTCTGCTGGGATGGTTTGTAGTGACTTGGTATAGAAGAAGACTCTCGTACTCATGATTAGAATAAGTAGTGAAGAAGAAGACGACCGCCTATTTCCAAACAAGTCCAGCGAGTGTCCGGTTTGGTAGTCTGGGGTCCCAGGCTTGAGCAACTGGCGAAGCTAACTACACGAGTAGGCCGAGCAAGATCCAAGTGTGGGATTGTCCTGACTATAGAAGAGTCCCTGATGTATGCAAGGTGGAACTCAGGTGACAGTTACACCACCTTTGCAGTGCTACCGAGATTCAAACAGTTTCTCCGCTCCCGACATGATATTGATAAATCATGCCGGGCGGGGAAACAGACAGGGATTCCACGTCTGTGTCTTCTGTGCTCTACAGAGTGAGAATGGAGCATGTGAAAGCAGCCAAAGTCTTAAGAAGTTTTAATGACTCTTTGTGAACAGTCTTTCTCCTTTATATGCTTATAGGAATAAGAATGAGTTGGTCTTTTATACAGGAAATATCATATAATAATATGGAGGGTGGCTGAAAGGCTAAGGGCTGGCCCAATAATCTGCTAGATCGGCGCTCACTTTAAGCCCTTATATGGTCTGATAATTGTGCAGCAAGGGCTGCATGGACATCGTTTGCGATGCCCGTGCAGCCCTTGTAAAATAATAAACTATACATACCTCTCCGCGCTCCCTGATGTCCTGCTAGCTTCGGGCCATGCATCGCTATTACACGCAGAAATGCACGATCGGTGGCCAATGATTTTAGGTCAGGATCAAAAGACATGGTTATCTGATAATCCCTGTCTTTAATACGTGTAGCAATAATCTGCCAAAATCGGCCTGATTCAGCAGATTATTGCTATGTGCCATTCATCTGACATATTGTGAATATAGCAGAGCACCAGTAAATTTTTAGGCATGAAGATGTTTTTGGAAAATTGCCACTGCCATTTTTAACCAAAGCTAAAAGCGGATCAAATAGGAAGCAGGAGTAAGTCCTTTCTTTATATTTCCTATTCCTTTTGTGTCCACTCTTTTTTTGGCTAAAAAAAAACTGCAGTGGCAGTTCTTCACAATACTGCTGTGTATGATGGCAGGTTAATATCGGAAACTGATTTTAAACCTAACGACAGGACATAGATTCAAAATATTCTAGAAGGTCAGTCTCAGAAGATATAAAGAAATATTTCCAGTATTATTATTCCAGAATTAGTGAATGTTGGGGGAAAAAAGTTTTGGAGGAGTGATATAAGGATCACTATTTGTGGCCACCTAAGGCGTTAAGCTGCACAATTTGGCAAAAGGGTAGACTGTGAGCTATGCTGTTAAAAGGGTACTTTGGTGAAAAAAATATTTCTTTAAATGAACTGCTTTCAGAGTAAGTAACTTAGATTTACAATTTACTTCTATTTAAAAATCCCAAGTCTTCCACTACATATCAGCTGCTGTATGTCCTGCAAGAAGTGGTGTATTGTTTTTATTCTGACACAGTGCTCTCTGCTGCTAGCTCTGTCCGTGTAAGGAACTGTCCAAAGCAATAGCAAATCCCTATAGGAAACTTTTCCTGTTTAGGAAAGTTCCTTTAACGGACAGGGGTCGCAGCAGAGAGCACTGTGTAAGACACCACTTCCTGCAGGACATACAGCAGCTGATAAGTGCTGTAAGATCTGAGATTTTTTTTTATAGAAGTGAATTATAAATGTCTGCCACTTTCTGACATTTAGTTGATTTAAGTTAAATCTAGTTCTGAGAGAGGTTATAATATCCAATCCAGTGCACAAAGGAGCTCAAAATATAAGATATTAGAGATAGGACTTAGATTCTAAAAGTAAAGTAAGTATCTTGCCCCAAGCATCAGAAGTCCGATGCCTATGGGGCGCTACATGCTGAATGTTCATTCAAAATCGTTAATCGTGCGATCGGGCGAATAATCGCTCCGTGTAAAAGTACCATTACCCCACCCTTTCCTGCCTGAACCTACTTGTGACTCAGCTTCCAGGTGTCAATCAAGCAGGGAGGGGGGAGAGAGAAGGCATCCAGCCTGCAGCTTTTCTGAAGCTTGGAAAAGCCTCAGGACCCATAATGTACCCCTTGGCATCCCTAAGTGGATACAGTGCTGGGTGGGGTCATGCTAACAGCAGTCGGAGACCACTGCTATTAGCCTGCACAGACGATTATCCATGCAGGCTAATAACCATTTAAGTGCCATTGTCAAAACTGGCAGTGGCATTTAACTGCAGTTAAAATAACATGGGTGGTGGCATAGTGAGGTTATTAGCCTCCCCCAATTCTATCGGAAGAGATCAGTTATACTTACCGAGCTGAGCCTCAGTGATGCTATGACGCTGATCCCTGATTCTGGTTTGGCAATAGTTTCCTATGGGCTTCAGAAGTGCTGAGTAATCAAACGCTGATAGCATAGATCAATGCAGTGTGTACTGTATTGATCCCTATTAGCAATCAGTGCATTACCTATAGAAGTCCTCTAGTGAGATTACAAATTACTGTGTAAATAATTACATCCAGTGACTCACAGGTGATGTCTTCTCTGGTCAGTGCCTGTCAGTGCCTGCTCATTCTACATCTCACTTAGGGAGAGCAACACAAAGACCTGCACAGCAGCCACCCCAGGCACAAACACTGAGTTTGCTGGGCTACACTACTGAGCAGAGTTGTGTGCAAAGCGGCCTTAAATAGATCCGGTGCCCAGGAGGGGACCAGCCCGGGGGTCATATGCCACCCTGCCCCCCAGCCCAGTCTGCTCCCGCATTCATAAGTTCCACAGTGTTTATGCCCTTGACTTCCTATTACTCCAAGTTGTAGTTTTGGGAAATAAAGTCATGTTGGATTTCAGTGGTGCCTACTATTCTTTTTCAAAGATGGTTATCTTGATGCACAGTCTGCCGCCTTAGGTTTTAGTTATTGACCAATAAGCAGCTTCTATACTATAGACAAAGTCCCTATTAGGAAAAAGGCAGTGTTAATAAAAATATGGATGATATTATAGAACAGGGGTCCTCAACTGGGTTCGGACCGCGGAGGCCAGATGTCCGGACCCCTGGTCAGACCTCCAAACCGCCCCGGATCCGGTCCTTTCCGGGGCGGTTAGGAGGTCCCGCTCCCCACCGCACTGCCTCCTGCCCCATAGGCGTACTGTCCTTAGGTTGCAGTACGCCTGTGGGGCTGGGGGCAGTGTCGGTCCGGCCCCGGCTGATACGCGCTCTCTGGGGATGTCCCAGGGATTCCCCAGCAGAGCGCGCACCAGTGAACCCAGTGTACGCCGCCGGCCTGCTCTACCGGAAGTACAGGCCAGCGGCGTACACTGAGGTCACTGGTGCGCGCTCTGCTGGGGAATCCCCGGGACATCCCTACAGAGCGCGTATCAGCCGGGGGCCGGGCCGACAGGAGAAGAGAAGACAGGCGCAGCGGGGGAGCGAGGTGCTAGGTGAGTTGGGGTTTGTTTTTTTGTTTTTTTTGTCTGGGGGCCATCTATAAGGGTAGAGCGCACAGGGGGGCTATATACTACAGGGGGAGAGCACAGGGGGCTGTATACTACTGGGGGGAGATCACAGGGGGCTATATACTACTGTGGTAGAGCACAGGGGGGCTATATACTACTGGGGGAGAGCACAGGGGGCCTATATTCTCCTGCGGGGACCTCACAGGGGACTATATACTACAGGGGGAGAGCACAGGGGGCTATATACTACTGAGCGGAGAGCACAGCGGGCCTATCTACTGCTGGGGGAGCGCACAGGGGGCTATATACTACTGGGGGGAGATCACAGGGGCTATATACTACAGGGGGAGAGCACAGGGGGGCTATATACTACTGGGGGAGATCACAGGGGCCTATATATACTACTGGGGGACCTCACAGGGGGCTATATACTACAGGGGGAGAGCACAGGGGTGCTATATACTACTGGGGGGAGCTCACAGGGGGGCTATATACTACAGGGGGAGAGCACAGGGGGGCTATATACTACTGGGGGGAACTCACAGGGGGGCTATATACTACTGGGGGGAGCTCACATGGGGCTATATACTACTGGGGGGATCTCACAGGGGGCTATATACTACTGGGAAACCAATAGGGGGCTATACACTACTGGGGGAGAGCACACAGGGGGGCTATACACTACTGGGGGAGCAACAGGGGGGGCTATATACTACCAGGGCAGTCACCCCCTTTGTACCTTATATCAAAGGGCTGGTGAGAGAGAAAAAATGCCAGTTTTCCCGCTAATAAGCAGCAATTCTGTATGTAAATACGTTTGAACGTTTGTGAAAAGTAACAAAACACATTTCCTACTGATGTTCAGCTCGGACCTTCACCTGACAATAGACCCTGGTAAGCGGTCCCCCCCCTAAAAGTTGTTGAGTACCCCTGTTATAGAAGAACATTCTTTTTGCCTTTGTTTACTATGTCAGATGGCATCTCTCATAAGCCAGAAAAGAGTGGTGCACCCAGCGCAATTCCCTAAACCCACAAACACTTGACAATGTATAACCAACTACTAGAAAAAGACGTGGCACATAGACATTCCCTAATAACGCGTGTGTTAATAAGACCACAAAAAGTGCAGTTGCATGTATAATTAAAGCACTAATGGCGATACAAATACTAGATACTATAATGCTGTCTTTCAACATTGGAGCAACCACACATGTCTGCTGGAACTAATCTTCAATAGGAATATATCATATGTTATGCACATAAACGTAAGCCACCTCATACAATGTGTGGTGCTTTGGCGGTGCAGCGCACTGATTGGCTGAGCGACGGGAGTCCCTGAAGCAAGCTGGAGCAGGGACCCGGTAAAGTATGTACCTGGGCCGTAGGGGTTAAGGGCGCTGACTTTGACATACTTGCAGCAGTATGAAAATCCTGCTGCGAGTATGTCATCCCATTGAAATAGGCAGGTATCCTCAGTGGATTTCACTGCGAACTGAAGACAACAGTAGGGGGAAAGTGGCCATGTTTTTGTAGCGCTCGATAACCCCTTGAAGCATGTTAATCTGTAGCAAAACTTGTGTACACTATGTCTGGTATCTCAACTCTGCTACCACAGCGGGGAACATAGAGGTGACAGTCCATTACAGTTTCATACTACAGCAGGTGCTGTAGTCTGCCTAGATGCCATCACACTCCCCCAGGGCACACATAAGCAGACAGCAATAGTTCAAAAAGAGCAGGAGGTGCAACAGCTCAGTTACTTCTCTTCCCTATACTGTGCAGCCTTCCCCCTCCTTCTGCTAAGTGACTACACTGCTGCAGGAAGAGACAGTTTTCCATCTTCTCCTGTTCATAGCTCCTAGACATGTTTCCTCCCCCCTTCCCCTGTGTTGGAAGAAAGCAGTATAGTGCCTAGTATTTGCAGTGTCATAAATGCTTTTATTATACATGCAACTGCACTTTTTTGTGGTCTTATTCACACATGCGTTTTTAGGCAATGTCTTTTGCCAGTAGTTGGTGAGGGGATTGCACTAGGTGCACCACTCTTTTATGGTCCCAGGTAAGCTCACTCAGAAAAGACAGTGTTGTCATCCAGCTTCATAATACCGTATATATAAAAAACAAGGGCACTCACCAATAGACGTGACTTCTTTATTTCAATCCAATTTCAGTGCAGTTTACGTTACACATCAGCTAGCAGGCACCTGCTGACGAGGATGCCAACTCGTTCAACAGACACGTGACAGCTGATTCACACGTGCTTCACCAGACATAGCTCCTCCTGCAAATCTCAGGTTAAATAGCACCTGTCTGACATGCAAGAGTGGGCATTACAAAGTGTTTTAAAAGTCCAGTCATTGAGACTGCTTACTCCCTGTGCTCCTATAAGTAGGATCAGTCTAGCTTCTTGTTGTTGGAGAACCTTATTAGTGTCCTGTCCTGACTTATTCACTATGCGTTTTAAATCTTAAAACCTGAGACATTTTAAATTTCCGTTTTGTTTGTCATTTATTATAGATCCTTTCCCTGTTTTAAATGAATCCATATGCTTATAATACCTGCAATTGAGGCACCACATGGTCTTACCTATATAATGGGCCCTGCAAGGACACAGTATGGCATATATGACTCCTTTTAGTCTTACAACAAAGGAAATCATCAATTTTATGCTCAATTCCCCATAGAGTTACAGCTCTGCCTGACAGACACTGTTCACACCAGGAGCTGTTGTCACATTTATGCATGCTTCTGGGTGCAGTTAGAATTTTTATTTCAGTGCTTGAGAAAGAGGGCTCCTCCCTTGAAACGTAGCGTACGTGTCGACGTCATTGTTCCCCAGAGGGTGAGAGCCTCGAAGGACAGAGACTTGCAGAGCACCAAGCTATGTTGTGAAGACCAACTTGCATCTGTCCAACACACTGTGGTGATGTTTCTCTTTTTCTGTTTTTTATTGTGCTTTGAAGATCTTTTGTCTTTACTGTGAAAGTTTCAAGATTTATATATAAAGAAAAACAAGTTTTTTGCAAGCAGCATTTTGTAGTGTTTCATCACTTATTTCATTGGATTCTATACCAAGTGAGCGGCTTGGTCTGGGACCTGGTCACACAGTATGTATAGCACCACCGGTATTTTACTATATGAGAATTTTTATTGCTACTGAAATTACTATGAATCAAGATTCTTACACCTTTAGGCTGGGTTCACACTATGTATATTTGAGGCTGTATTTGTGAGGCTGTATAGCAACCAAAACCAGGAGTGGATTGAAAACACAGAAAGGCTATGTTCACATAATGTTGTAATTGAGTGGATGGCCGTCATTTAATGGCAAATTTTTGCTGTTATTTTAAAACAACGGCTGTTATATTGAAATAATGGCAGTTATTTACCGTTATATGACGGCCATCCACTCAATTTCAACATTGTGTGAACAGAGCCTTTCTGTGTTTTCAATCCACTCCTGGTTTTGGTTGCTATGAGGACCTGACTTGAGGACCAAATACTGCCTGAAGTATACAGTGTGTGAACCCAGCTCTAGGCTATGTTCACACTATGTAAGTTTCCGGCTGTAGCGCGTTCCGTGAATAAGCGGCCGGAGACTTGCGTAGTTTGCGTACAATGGAAAGTATACGATGTACGGCTGCACAGTTCACACTACGTACGAACTTACGCCCGGATCGTATGTGGCGCCGTAAAAAATGAACCAGACCATTGTTTGTGGACGAAAATACCGTAACTTACGCCCGTAGCGTTACATGCGGTCCCGTACGTAGTGGTGATTTCTTCATTTTTGCAGCTTTTTGTGCCGATCCAAAAGGTTCTGTGGGGTGTCCGGGGCTAGCCGAAGATTTACAAGTAAAAGACCGCTGTCAGATCGCTACGTAGGGCGCTCGGGAAGCGTAAGTAGACTACGGGCGTAAGTTCGCGGTACGTATGTAGCCTGCCGCAAGTAGCGTAAATCTCCGGCCGGAGTTTACCGCGTATATGCAGCCGGACATATAAGCAGTGTGAACATAGCCTTACTAAGGCTGGGTTCACACTAAGTATATTTCAGTCAGTATTGTGGTCCTCATATTGCAACCAAAACCAGGAGTGGATTGAAAACACAGAAAGGCTCTGTTCATACAATGTTGAAATTGAGTGGATGGCCGCCATATAACAGTAAATAACGGCCATTATTTCAATACAACAGCCGTTGTTTTAAAATACCAGCAAATATTTTCCATTAAATGACGGCCATCCACTCAATTTCAACATTGTGTGAACACATCCTTTCTGTGTTTTTAATCCACTCCTGGTTTTGGTTGCAATATGAGGACCACAATACTGACTGAAATATACATAGTGTGGACGCAGCCTTAGAAAGTTATTAAGGGTCATTCTGTATAGTTTCTATCTAGTAATTCTTTCTTTTCTTTCTTTTTTTTTTATATAGGCTCTGACTCTGGCCTCCTCAAGTACCTTCGCTCAGTAGCCACTTAACAACAATGCTTTGGTAAGTTCATTCGTTTTAACATTGAATGTGTCATCGGAACTATTGATCCTCCGGGTTGGGTTTCTGCCTATACCAGACCTCATCAAATAGAAATGCATTGTTTTCTTATATGAACAAGAGTGCACTGCAGAGAAAATTGACAGTCACCCCTTTCTTTTGGGGATTTTTTTTTCCATCCAGTTAAGGCATTTACTGGACGGACTACCAGCACTGATAAAAGATACCAAGATTTTCTTGTAGCCATTGATGAGAGTGGCCAAAGAGGGCACTGTGGGGGGACAAACAATGTTGAAAGTTTGAATGTATGAAAATTTCCCAAAAGCAAGGGGTGAACATGATTAGATCAATGCTAGAAGAAATGTGTAAAAGTGATGGTTTTGTCAAAATTGTCTGCAATGCACTCTTGTTCATATTAGAAAAAAATGCATTTCTATTTGATGAGGTCTGGTATATTCAGCAACATGGGACTGCAATGGGCACTCCAGTCACATGTACATTTGCAAACTTATTTTTGACCCATTTTGAAAAATAATTGATTTACAATGTAAAATATCAGTTTGCTAGAATGTTAAAACAATTTTATAGATTTGTTTATGATCTTATTGTTGTTTGGGACGGTACGCCGGCTGACTTTGGGGATCTTAAGAAGTTATCTAAACTAAAGTCCTTTGAATATGAAGCTACCCAGCAAATAAAGTAATACTGAGTTCTTATGCTGCATTTACACAAAACGATAATTGGCCCGATCGTACGATTAACAATGTCGGAGTAACGATTTTTTTTCCATAACGGTCAGCGTTTAGACGGTACGATATATCATACGGAAATTCGTTTTGCAATCGTTATGCGATCGCTTAAGCCTATCTCACACATTGGTTAAATCGGCGAACGACGGAACGATCTGCAAATTTTTTGCGAACGACGATTTTAGAACATGTTGTAAGATCAAAATGAACGATTTCTCGTTTGTCGTTTAATCGTTCGCAACGTTTACACGTACGATTATCGTTCGAATTCGATCGTTATCGTGGGAATTCGCACGATCGTTATGTGTAAACGCAGCATTAGACGTGCTAGTAAAGGTAGAAAATGATAAACTTGAAACAGTTAGCTACCGTAAACCTACAGCGTCAAATACACTACTTCACTATAACAGCTATCACTCCAAACATACAAAGTCAGCAGTGCCTTACAGCCAATATCTGAGACTATGATCAATAGTTCCGATGACACGTTCAATATTAAAGCTAATGAACTTACCGATTGTTGTTTAGGGGTTACCCAGCGAAGGTACTTGAGGAGGCCAGAGTCAGAGCCTATAAAAAGACAGCAAAGAATTTCAGTATAACAAATCGAGACAATAAAGATATTGTTAAAAATAATGATGCAAAGTCTAGGTTTGCCTTCTCATTCAAATACAGTCCTCTTGCGGAGGTCATAAAAAGGTGATTCATTCTAATTGATACCTTATTCAAAAAGGTCCAGTTTTCTCTTAAGCGTATACAGAATAACCCTTAATAACATTCAAAAGGTGTAAGAATGTAAATGAGATCTTGTTTCATAGCAATTTTAGTAGCAATAAAAATTCAAACTGGTTAAAATCATCTGCACCCAGAGGTATGCATGCGGCTATAGCTCCTGGTATGAACAGTGTCTGCCAGGCAGAGCTGTAACACTAGGGGCAGTTGAGTGTAAATTTGATGATTTCATTTGTTGTAAGACTAAAGGAGTCCTATATGCCATAGTGTGTCCATTATATAGATGAGACCATGCAGTCCCACAATTGCAGGTTTTATTAGCATATGCATTCATTTAAAACAGGGAAAGGATTTATGCGCCTGGTTCAACATATAACTGACATACATAACTGAAATCCGAAATGTCCCAGTTTTTTAGGTTTAAAACACACAATGAATAAGACAGGGCAGGACACTAAGTTCTCTTACAAAAAAAAGCTAGACTGATCCTACTTACAGGAGCACAGGGAGCAATCGCTTTTAAAGGACAAGTGCCATGAAAAACTTTTCCCAGTAATTGAAGCACATTACAAAGTTATATAACTGTGTAATATGCTTCAATCACCTGCCTCCCTTCCCTGTCTTTTCCCCCCTCCACTCCCCACCAGGAAGTGTCCTAACTCACACAGACGTAATTACTGTCATCACTGTCACCAAGCTCTTCTCTCAGTTCCTTCTGTTACACTAGCCTCCCCCCTCCCCTGCCTTGTCAGGTGACTCAGCTTGCTCAGCTCCCATTGGCTGAACAACTGCAAGCCATCACTTGGACTGGGGAGGGGGGGCTGCTGTAACAGGACCTAGAGCAGCCCTCCTGCTGATGACTCATCCTCTCAAGAAGGAGCTGCCTGGTGACGGCAGTCATCAGGTCTGTGTGAGTTAGGACACTTCCTGGTGGGGGGTGGAGGGGAGAAAAGACAGGGAAGGAAGGCAGATAGGTGATTGAAGCATATTACAGAGTTATACAACTTTGTAATGTGCTTCAATTAGTGGGAAAAAGTTTTTCATGGCACTTGTCCTTTAATGACCAGATCGCCTTGACCATGTTTTTATAATGTCACTCTTGTATGGATACATAAATTGTATTTTTTTCAAAACACTTTGTAACGCCCACTCTTGCATGTCAGCCAGGTGCTATTTAACCTGAGATTTGCAGGAGGAGCGATGTCTGGTGAAGCACGTTTGAACGTGCGAAACAGCTGTCATATGTCTGTGAAAGGAGTTGGTGTCCTCGTCTGCAGGGAGTCCTAGCTGATGTGTAAGCTGCATTGAATATAGATTGAAATAAAGAAGTCACGTCTATTGGTGAGTGCCCTTGTTTTCCACTCTTTTCTGGATTACCTATTAATTTTGAGAGAAACACAAGGACCTTCTCTAGACACCTAGCAGCATACACCATTTCACAGCACTTGACACCATTTCTGTGCCATATTGGTAAATGGGCATTCTGTTTTTTAATGTTACATCTCTGATAAACCATTTTAGCAAATGCACTTTTGTATTACTACTTGTCACTATTATGCATGTGTGATAATCTGTTATAAAGCCGTTCATTCCTTCCAAGGATCATGGTGCAGTAGGTTAAACAACCCTACACAGTGAAGAGGGACTAGCAGACTATGAGGACAAATGGCTCCTCTGTTTTAATGGATACTCGCTGCTAATTTTAATTTTTTTTTTTGGCCCGAATATCTCTTTAGGCAGATCATAAAATCCTAATAGGGGACTTCAGGAGGCAGAGCTAGCTAATGGCAGTTTTTTTTCCCTGTTCCTGTAAACCAAGTAGTATCTCACAACCATAAAGGGTGTAGGAGACAGAGACACATCTCAGACTGTGTTTCCTTGACATTAGTGCTTCCTGAAATAACTGGTGTGTTTAACCTTGCAACCACACAATGGACTACATGTTAGGAACTCTATGTTCCATGTACTCCCTTAGATACACTAAAGGAGAAATCTTGTGATTGATAAAACCCTGCAGGGGGAGGGGGGAAATTGAAAGCTGGCACTAACCTCTCTTTGTGCACACGGGGAGCGGCCGTGGGACCTCTGGGCTCCACGATCTCCACGTTGTCCATGTCACAACCCAGCTGATGGACTGGCCGCTCAGCCAGTCAGTGACTGGGGTGGGGCGCCACTTCAGTCACTGATTGGCTGAGCAGCCAGGACAGGCTTTTTTACAGGAAAATAAGTTCTGGTTGGGGTGCTCACTGCGAGCACAAGGAGAGGTAAGTGCCTACTTGTAATCAATTTCCCCCTGCATGAAAAGGGTAACGGTGGCCATTCCTTTTTTACGAACTGTTCGCTGAACCTCTGTCCTAATTTTCACACAGTTGAAGAGTTAGCTTAGAGAACTTTGCTACTTTATAACTATTGGAATTTTTCTTTTTAACATGGTCATACTATGTAGTGGCTTGAGTCAAACCAATGTGATTGATGCATCCTTAATGCAGCAATGCAGAAATCTAGTATCCACCAGCATCTCTGGAGACTCAGCTGCATTTTAATCCTAATTGTCCGGGTATAGACACTAATTTAAAATCTGTCACCACTAAATCCAACATAAACACAAATCTGTTGACAGCCGTGAATACCCACTGTGAAGGGGAGCACATATACACCTTCGTTCTTGGTTGTGTATTTTGAATGATCGAGAAATTTTTTTCTTCTCCCAGCCACAGCTGAAGAAAGAGATGGGAGCTCCTAGTGAAGTGCATGACCGAGAACAAGGGTATATGTGTGAGAATTATTATGTACTAGAAAATGTACTCGACGCTGCCCGGGTATAAAGTGTCAGTGTGTTAATTAGATTTATTCTAAGGTGCCCAGGAAGCCAATCTACTGTATGTCCTTGTTTTTTTGTGTTTAAGGGGAAATCGCCAGTAGCCCTATATGCCTCTATATACCTGACAGTTCTGCACTGTTTATATAAATTGTAGCTTATGCACATTAGAAATAAACTAAAAACTTCAAACATCCATCCTGTATACCTGTAGTGTATAGTTGAGGGGGTCCTGTATACCTGTAGTGTGTAGTTGGGGGGGGGCTGTATACCTGTAGTGTATAGTTAAGGGAGGTCCTGTATACCAGTAGTGTATAATTGGGGGGGGGGGCTGTATACCTGTACTGTATAGTTTGGGAAGTACTGTATACCTGCAGTGTATAGCTGGTAGAGGTCCTGTATACCTGTAATGTATAGTTGGGGTTCCTGTATACCTGTAATATATAGTTGGTGACGGTGCTGTATACCTGTAATGTATAGTTGGTGGAGGTCTTTCTATACCTGTAGTTTTTAGTTTAGGGTCCTGGATACCTGTAGTGTATAGTTGGTGGAGGTCTTGTATACCTGTAGTATATAGTTTGGGGGTCCTGTGTACCTGTAGTGTATAGTTTGGGGGTCCTGTGTACCTGTAGTTTATGGTTGGTAGAGGTCTTGTATACCTGTAGTGTAACGTTTGGGGTCCTGTATACCTGTAGTATACAGTTGGTGGAGGTGCTGTATACCTGTAGTATATAGTTCGTGGAGGTCCTGTATACCTGTAGTGTATAGTTTTGGGGTCCTGTATACGTTTAGTATATAGTTGATGGAGGCCCTGTATACCTGTAGTGTATAGTTTGGAATCCTTTAACCCTGTAGTATAGAGTTGATGGGGGTGCTGTATATCTGTAGTATATAGTTGATGGAGGTCCTGTATACCTGTAGTGTTTAGTTTGGGGGTCCTGTATACCTGTAGTGTATAGTTGGTGTAGGTCCTGTATACCTATAGTGTATAGTTTTGGGGTCCCCTATACCTGTAGTGTAGAACTTGGGGTCCTGTATACCTGTAGTATATAGTTGGTGGAGGTCTTGTATACCTGTAGTGTATAAGTTTAGGGTCCTGTATACATGTAATGTATAGTTTGGGGTCCTGTACCTGTAGTATAGAGTTGGTGGAGGTGCTGGATACCTGTAGTAAAGAGTTGGTGGAGATCCTGTATACCTGAAGTATATAGTTTGGGGGTCCTGTATACCTGTAGTATGTAGTTGGTGGAGTTCCTGTATATCTGTAGTATATAGTTTGGGGGTCCTGTATACTTGTAGTTTATAGTTTGGGGACCTGTATACCTGTAGTATAAAGTTGGTGGAGGTGCTGTATACCTGTAGTGTATAGTTTTGGGTTCCTGTATACCTGTAGTATATAGTTCATGGAGGTCCTGTATACCTGTAGTGTATACTTTTGGGGCCCTGTATACCCGTAGTGTATGCTTTTGGGGTCCTGTAAACCTATAGTGTATAGTTGGAGCTCCTGTATACCTGTAGTGTATAGTTTGGGGTCCTGTATACCTGTAGTATATAGTTCATGGAGGTCCTGTATACCTGTAGTGTATACTTTCGGGGTCCTGTATACCTGTAGTGTATACTTTTGGGGGCCTGTTTATAGTTTGTAGTTTATATATATATAAATATAGTGTATAGTTTGGGGTCCTGTATACCTGTAGTATAGAGTTGGTGGAGGTGCTGTATACCTGTAGTATAGAGTTGGTGGAGGTCCTGTATCCCTATAGTGTATAGTTTTGGGGTCCTGTATACCTGCAGTGTATAGTTGGTGACGTTCCTGTATACCTGTAGTGTATAGTTTGGGGTCCTGTATACCTGTAATATAGAGTTGGTGGGGGTGCTGTATACCTTTAGTATATAGTTGGTGGAGGTCCTGTATACCTGTAGTGTATAGTTTTGGGGTCCTGTATACCTGTAGTATAGTCGGTGGAGGTCCTGTATACCTGTAGTATAGAGTTGGTGGAGGTCCTGTATACCTGTAGTGTAAAGTTTGGGGTCCTGTATACCTGTCGTATATAGTTGGTGGAGGTCCCGTGCACCTGTAGTGTATAGTTTTGGGGTCCTGTATACCTGTCTGGTGTGGCAGTGTTATCCAGTCACGGTATGGCAGTATTGGTCAGTTCTGGTATAGCGGTGTTATCCAGTCACAGTATGGCGGTATTGGTCAGGTCTGGTATAGCGGTGTTATCCAGTCACAGTATGGCGGTATTGGTCAGGTCTGGTGTGGCAGTGTTATCCAGTCACAGTGTGTCGGTATTGGTCAGGTCTCGTATGGCAGTGTTATCCAGTCACAGTGTGGCGGTATTGGTCAGGTCTGGTATGGTGGTGTTATCCAGTCACAGTATGGCGGTATTGGTCAGGTCTGGTATGGCAGTGTTATCCAGTCACAGTATGGCGGTATTGGTCAGGTCTGGTGTGGCGGTGTTATCCAGTCACAGTGTGGTGGTATTGGTCAGGTCTGGTATGGCAGTGTTATCCAGTCACAGTATGGCGGTATTGGTCAGGTCTGGTATAGCAGTGTTATCCAGTGACAGTGTGGCTGTATTGGTCAGATCTGGTATGGCAGTGTTATCCAGTCACAGTATGGCGGTATTGGTCAGGTCTGATATGGTGGTGTTAAATGTGACCTTTGGAGCTATTACTTACCAATCTATCATGATGCTAATTAGTGAGTAAAGATGGGGCGTCCTCAGGTTTAGTGCTTAGGGCAGCAGCAGCTGGTAATACTGCCCTGAATACCTGTACGGTATAGATGGAGTAGTAATCCTATTGGTTGCTGGGCAGCTGCAGCTAATTATATCACCAGTGTGTGCAGTGTGGAGACTTTCACATTCATTTCTATGGGGCGGTCTTCCGCATCCCCCTCCTTTCCTGTACATCTGGCAAGGACGGGACCTTCGCTCTAACCTTCCCAGGCACCCAATGTATCTGTGGGCCAAATTTGGGGTCAAATGGTTCAGGCGTTTGGAAGTCTAGATGGGACAGACAGACTTTTATTTTTATGATATAGATATTTAACCCCTACTTTTCATTTTTGCATTTTGTTATGTCCTCCTCGTGTTTTTAAAGGCTAGACCCATATGAGCCCTTATTTTTTCGTGACACTAATTGTACTTTGCAATGACAGACTTTAATTTTTCAATAAAATATCCAATTGAAATTGAAAAAAAAAAATGAATTTGGAGGGGGGGGGGGGGTTCATGTTTATGCCATTCATGCTGTGATAAACGTGTTATCTATGTTCCTCAAGTCTGTAAGATTACAACGATAGGCAAAATAACTAAAATTACGTACAGTAATTGTTTTTCTTTGAGCCCATGACAGCACCCATGGAGAGCGTCCACCTCCTTCTCAGACAGGAAATAGTCACCAGGAATTTTCCATAAGTAGGCCGGACCTCCCATCATCCCCAGTTGTCAACAAGAATTCAGAAGAGCCTACAAAAAAGCACAGTCTACTACCTAGTAGGACTGACTACACTAAGGCTTTGATAAATCTATATAGGAGTTAATTTTAATTCCAGCTAATGAAAACTTTTATATATATCCTATATTATTTTATTTTTTTATTTTTATTTTTGTAAAAAAAAAATATTTTTTATTTAATAAGTGGAACTATATTATTATTATTATTTTTATACTAATATTATTATATTATTATACTATTATTTAATAAGTGGAACTTAATGTCAATCCTATTTACAAATATATAACATATAGGGTGGGTATTAGGTGGGTGCTGTCATTGGCTCAAAGAAAAACAATTACCGTACGTAATTTTAGTTTTCCCTTTTCGCCCTATGACAGCACCCATGGAGAATAGAATAGTCTATTTTTAGGGAGGGACCACCGCCTGCAGAACTTTTCTGCCAAACGCTAAGTCCTCCGTAGCGGGAAGAAGCAACCTATAGTGCGGAGAACTCTGAGACTGCGGAGAACTCCACATAGCTGCCCTACAGATCTGGTCTATTGTGGCCGAGGCCCTTTCAGCCCAAGAGGTTTCAACGGATCTCGTGGAATGGGCTCCAAACCCTTCAGGTACCGGGTGGTCAGATGAAGAATACACTAGAGTAATACAATCCTTAATCCACCTGGCTAAAGTCTTGGATGAAGCTGCCTTTCCTTTGCTTGCCCCTTGGAATAAATATAGCAGTTGCTGGGTCTTCCTCCATTCTGTACATCTCTCTAAATAAAATAGTAAACAGCGCCTGACATTTAGCCAATGGAATCTCTCCTCCCCCTCATTCCTAGGCTCTGAACAGAAGGAAGGGAAAACAACCTCCTGAGAACGATGGAAATCTGTTGCTACTTTAGGGAGGAAAGCAGGATCGGTTGATAAAATTACTCTGTCCTGAAGAATAGTCATGTATGGGGCATTAGATTTCTCCCACTGTTCTGGCGGAGGTGACCGCCAAAAGGAAGGCCAACTTGAGGGTAAGGATCTTATCGGAAGTCTCCTCTAGGGGTTCAAATGATGGGAGAGGAAAGGGGAGGGAAATCCCATTGGGGAAGTCTTGATCTTAAAGTGGGACGCAACCTGGAAACTGCTCTTACAAACCTTTATCCATGGGTGTTCTGCTATCCTGTGATCATATAAGGCACTAAGGGCAGAGATTTGAACTTTTAAGTTACTGGGCCTAAGATTCTTATTAAGCCCTTCCTGCAAGAGTTCTAAAATCTTGGGAATGTCAGGAGACTCTAAGACATTGACTGGAGACCCTAAGAATCTACAGAAGGCCCTCCAGGTGCGTAAATAAATTTGAGAGGTGACCCTCTTTCTACTAGCTAGTAGAGTGGAAATTACAGATTCTGACAACCGCCGGTTCTAACATTAGTGCCCTCTCAATAGCCAGGCAGCCAGGTGCAGATTGGAACACTGACTGTTTCAGGACCCAATCGCCCTGGTTCAGATGAACCCTGCTGAGGAAATCCGCAGCTGAATTCTCTGTCCCTTTTAGGTGGAGGGCTGAGATGGAGTTGACCTTCCCTTCTATCAGGCGAAAAATAAAATGACTGATTTCCATCAACATGGCTGATCTCGTCCCTCCCTGGTCCCTCCCATGCATTCTGCGTGTCTCTGGCCTCCTTCTAATTCCATATCCCTTGAAGGAGAAGGGATTCTGCGTGTGCTCCCCACCCTGTGGGGCTGGCATCTGTAGTTAGGAGAAACAGATCCTTCTTCACCCATGACACCCCTCCTGACAGGTTGTCTAGAGATAGCCACCACCTCAGAGATCTCCTCGTGCACTGAGAAAGAGAAAAGGGAAGATCTAGCGGCTGCCTGCGTGGTGTTGGGCCCATTTTACTGCCAGAATAGAGGAAGTCATTAGCCCCAGAAGTGACATGGCTGTTCTGACAGAAACTAAATCTTCGTCTATCAACATCTGCACTCTGGAAATTAGAAGATCTATCTTGTGCAGAGGTAGAAAACAAGACTGAGCTCTTAAGTCTAGGAGAATCCCCAGGAATTGACAACTCTGACTGGGAACCAGGGAAGACTTTTCCATGATTACCTCCAGCCCCAAACGAAAAAATGTCCTGAACCTTCTGGATCTGAAGGATTAACTCCTTCCTCGACTGATTTATATTTAGGAAATCGTCCAAGTAAGGTACAATGATGATCTTTTGTTCCCCCACATGGGCCATTACCTCTGCTTTGATCTTTGTGAAGACCCTTGGGGCTTGAGATAGGCCAAAGGGTAGCGCCCGGTACTGGTAATGGCAGATCTCTCCCTTTATCCATACTGCCACCCTCAAGAACTTCTGATGTTCTACACAGATTGGGACATGATAGTAGGCGTCCCTGAGGTCCAAGGTCGCGATGAAGTAGTCCTGAAAGAGGTTCAGGATGGCTGATTGAACCGTCTCCATTTTGAACTTCTCGTAAAGAAGGTGCTGGTTCAAAGACTTTAAATTTATAATCGTGCGAAAGGTGTTGAATAAAATCCCTGTCCCCTTTCTGCAACAGGAACTGGAACCAGCACCTTCTTGACGAGGAGAGAGTCGATCTCGCAGTGGGGAGCGGCAGATTTCTCTGGATCTTTGCGGAGATCTCTTACTGATGACCTGGACAAGAGCAAAGTTTTAGTTTCAAGCCATTCTTTATTGTGTCCCTTAACCAAGGGCTTGAAGTGATTGCCTCCCATTCGTGGTAATATAGAGAAAGCTGACCCCCCCACTGGCCCCCTGATGTAATTTATTTGTCTCCTTTTTATCAGCCACTTTTGAGGAGAACAAGTAGCCTTTTCCTTGTGGCTTCCAATTCCTCCTCTCCTGAACCCTCCCCGTACCCTTGCCTAATCAAAGGGAACTTCTTCTTGTCAGATACCTTTTCCAGAATATCGTCCAGTGCAGGCCCGAATAATAGCTGTCCCTGGCAAGGGAGTGCACATAATTTAGACTTACATGTCTGGTCCCCACCCCAGTCCTTCAACCGGGCTGAGTTAGTGAGGTCGGAGGTTCTGGCTGCTAGTCTAATGAAGTCTGCATCCCTGAGGAAGCCGCTGGGTGGCGGAACGCGTGGGTTGACTCTTGCCTATCTGACCCGCTATCTATTTTTTAGGACTGCATATGGTGATCGCTTTGATTTCTCTGTCTAATATCTATACCACAGTGTGTGTGATGTTATATGCTACAGGGACTCTGCTTGGACAGCTTTGTTAAACTCTAATATTATTCATATGGTCCGGGGTCAGTGTGGTTGTATAGACCTGGCTGGTACGCCGGCAGGTTCTATGTTGACATTTTAAGTGTTTTTAATGTAGGGTAATGTTTGGGGTTTGTCTCCCTTATTGCTTTACTCCTGCATAGTTTATGTTATGACATTTTCTATATTGTTACAATAAAGTATTTTTTGTGATGTGCTACTTCTTTGTGCATATGCTTTTGTCTTTCTGGGGAGTTATGTGTTATTTATATGCATTGGTTTAGCACTCCTTAATTATAGCGGTGCCCACTATTTCTATATATATACTAATGAAGTCTGCCGACGCATCTGAGAGAAAATCAACGGCGTTATACAAAGTAGGGAATGCCTGTAGAAGTTCTTCTCTAGGGGTACCATCCTTTATGTGATCCTCAAGTTCTCCTAACCACAGTCTAAGAGATCTAGCTACAGAGGTAGCATCTACATTAGGTTTAAGCTGGGTTCACACTATGTATATTTGAGGCTGTATTTGTGAGGCTGTATAGCAACCAAAACCAGGAGTGGATTGAAAACACAGAAAGGCTATGTTCACATAATGTTGTAATTGAGTGGATGGCCGTCATTTAATGGCAAATTTTTGCTGTTATTTTAAAACAACGGCTGTTATATTGAAATAATGGCAGTTATTTACTGTTATATGGCAGCCATCCACTCAATTTCAACATTGTGTGAACAGAGCCTTTCTGTGTTTTCAATCCACTCCTGGTTTTGGTCGCTATGAGGACCTGACTTGAGGACCAAATACTGCCTGAAGTATACAGTGTGTGAACCCAGCCTTAGGCTCTGAACCGCGGCGGTCCCGGGTGCCGCGTGTAGCCCGGGACCGTAGGTATTAGCGGGCACGGTCCAATCGCCGTGCCCGCTAATACAGTAATCAGATGCAGCTGTCAAACATGACAGCTGCATCCGATTACCGGATTCAGCCGTTCCCTGGTGTCTAGTGGAGGAGATCGCTCCTCCGGGATGTTATCCCTGAGGAGCGATCTCCGTTTCTGAAGCCGGCCGGGGACCGCTTCAAGATGGCGCCGTCCCCGGCTCGGCACTCGTTTACTTCCGGCTGCAGCAGCCGAAAGCAAACGAGTGCCTATCTCAAGGATCTCTGCAGCATATCTATGCTGCAGAGATCTCTATGAGAGATTAAAGCACTTATACTAGAAGTCCCCCAGGGGGGCTTCTAGTATAAGTGTTAAAGTAAAAAAAAAAGTGTTGTTAATAGTAAAAAGCCCCCTCCCCTAATAAAAGTCTGAATCACCCCCCTTTTCCCAGGTTATAAATAAAAGTAAATAAATAAATAAACAAACATGTTTGCTATCGCCGCGTGCATAATCGCCCGAACTATTAATTAATCACATTCCTGATCTCGCACGGTAAACGGCGTCAGCGCAAAAAAATCCCAAAGTGCAAAATTGCTCATTTTTGGTCGCATCAAATCCAGAAAAAATTGTAATAAAAAGCGATCAAAAAGTCGTATATGCGCAATCAAGGTACCGATAGAAAGATCACATCATGGCGCAAAAAATGACACCTCACACAGCCCCATAGACCAAAGGATAAAAGCGCTATAACCCTGGGAATGGAGCGATTTTAAGTGACGTATATTTGTTGACAATGTTTTAAATTTTTTACAGGCCATCAGATACAATATAAGTTATACATGTTACATATCGTTTTAATCGTAACGACTTGAGGAACATATATAACAAGTCAGTTTTACCCCAGGGCGAATGGCGTAAAAACACATTTCCCCCAAATAATCAAAATGTTTTTTTTTTTTTCAATTTCACCACACTTTGAATTTTTTTCTGGTTTCGCAGTGTACTTTATGCAAAAATTCAGCCTGTCATTGCAAAGTACAATTAGTGACGCAAAAAATAAGGGCTCATGTGGGTTTCTAGGTGGAAAAATGCAAGTGCTATGGCCTTTTAAGCACAAGGAGGAAAAAACTAAAACGCAAAAATTGGAAATTGGCTCTGTCCTTAAAGGGTTAAAATCGCTTGAACTGTTGATATTTAATGTTTTTAAAAAAATGACCCTGAAATGACAGTTACGCTTTAAGTATGGCCCCTGCTGATTCCCATCCTTTCTTTAGAAATCCTTCCGCTCTTCGATCAATAGGATACTTTAGTAAACCAGAATCCTTGAACGGAAGAGAGATCTTTTTTGATATCTTAGAAACTGAATGGTCAATACTAGGGGCCTTGTCACAGGAGGTAGTCTCAGCATCATCAAAAGGATACTTTTCAGTAATTTAGGAACAAAAAATTTACGGTCTGGCTTTTTCCATTCATTCTAGATAAGGGCTGAAATGTTCTTATGAATTGGAAATACCTTCTTCTTCTTAGGAGCTAAGCCCTCAAATTTTATCCTGGACCGATAATTCAAACTAAATAACTTTAGACTCTTCAATATCCATAGTGTTTCTGACTGCTTTAGGGTATAAACCCACACACCGTATATGCAGCGTATTTACTGCTGCGATACGCAACAAACTCGCAGCAGATTAGATCTAAATAACTGAACACAGCATCAAATCTGTACCAACAAATCTGCTGCGTATTTGTTGCGTATCTGCTGCATATACGTGTGTGTGGGTTTATACCCTTAATCAGACTTTCTACTGATTCAAAGGCACTCATAGGTTTCCCTGCCAGGTTCTCCAGAGAAGACTCAGCAGAGACTTCACATTATCCCTCCTCCTCTGCCTCAGATTCTGAGACAGGGACAGAATCAGTAGACCTAGAAGGGGCACTAGATCTGCTAGATGTAGAAGGCTTTTGAGATCTGGATTTAGTACTAGCCTTAATCTCATCACGTATGATGCCCTTGATATTCTGCATAAATGTCGGGGCTTGTTCTTCCATTACTTTAGTCAAACAGGCATTGCATAGTGATTTAGAATAGTGAGACTAGAGTGCTATTCTACACAAAGCACACTCCTTTTTCTTAGATCTGCGAGAAGATTCCGCCTAAAAATAACATAAACTAGAATCAATAACAATCCTGAATAAATGTTGGGGTTTTTAACCCCTCTCACCTGACCAGAACCTCTGACGTGGTCTCCTGGGCTTGAGCTCCGGAGGATTGGGCTGATTCCTCTCCATCCATGAGGGAATCCAGCAGATGCAGTAGGCCTGAAAGCTGACAGAATGGGCACAGACTGTCCGAATCCAGCACACTGCCGAGCTGGCTGTGATCCTGACTCCATTTGGCGCTCCTTTGAAGGTGCCACCTCGTCATTCATCGGAGCAGACTCCGCCCCTCCACCTCGCGGTGGCCGCTTACCCCCATAGAGGGCGAACAATGGCCCAATCACCCCCATTCGGACCTGTACAGCGCACGCCCCGTCATGCCAGACCCGGCAACCTGGAAGTCCCGCAACATCTGGAAACTCGGCCCGACGT
The DNA here is from genome assembly GCF_027789765.1 of Dendropsophus ebraccatus. Lineage (NCBI taxonomy): Eukaryota > Metazoa > Chordata > Amphibia > Anura > Hylidae > Dendropsophus > Dendropsophus ebraccatus. The sequence continues at coordinate 44,521,560 of NC_091454.1, read as the reverse complement.
GGCGGAAGCATCTCACCGCGCCCCCGCCCGGTGGAAGTACGTCGCTGCGCGGCCACGCCCACCTACGTCGCCAGAAGCACCGCTGACCCAGGAAGCATGCGGCATGCGGCGACTCCCCGGACCGATGAAGGAGACAGGGGGGAACTGACCTGAGCGACAGGGGGAGCCGGACCCGCAGCCTACCATGCGGCCTGCACAGGGCCGGACTGGGACTTAAAATCAGCCCTGGCACTCAAACCTCAGCAGCCCACATATAACTTATCTTCCTTGATATATTACCAGTGGAAGTGTCACCTCCTGCCCCCGCCCCTTCCTGCTCTGTCTGAATGACATACATGGCTGGTAATGAAAATAATTATTATAAATGTCATAAGTCATAAAGTGCTATTACATCCAGTGACTCACACGAGGTGTCTTCTGTCAGCAGTTGATTCCCAGCTCAGAGCCCCCCATAACAATGTGACTAATCTGTAGGACCCAGTAATAATGCTCAAGTTATGTCAAAAAATAATGCCCCCTTCCTCAATAGCAATGCCCCATGTACTCAGTAATAATGCCACCTGTAGCCAGATATAGTACCTTCTGTAGTGTTAAACAATGCCCCCTGTAGCCATTAATAATGCTTCTTCTGACCAGATATGCCCCCTGTTGCTAGAGGCAATGCTTCTTGTAGACAAACGTGCCCTATGCAACCAAGTATGCTCCTGTGGTCAGATACAATGGCCCCTGTAGAACGGTATGTCTACTGTAGTAAGCTATGCCCCCTGCAGCCAAATATGTCACTTATAGCCAGCTATGTAGCCTGCAGCCAGATGTGCCCCTCATAGTGAGGTATGTTCACCATAGTCGGATATGCCTCTTATAGCCAGGTATGTCCACCATAGTCAGATATGCCTCTTATAGCCAGGTATGTCCACCATAGTCAGATATGCCTCTTATAGCCAGGTATGTCCACCATAGTCAGATATGTCACCTGCAGCCTTGTGTGCCCCTTATAGCAATATATAACTCCTGGAGCCAAATATGCCCCTTGTAGCCAGGTATGCCCCCCTGCAGACATATGCCACTTGTGATCAGGTATACCTAGATAGATAGATAGATAGATAGATAGGAGATAGATAGATAGGAGATAGATAGATAGATAGATAGATAGATAGATAGGAGATAGATAGATAGATAGATAGATAGATAGATAGATAGATAGATAGATAGATAGATAGATAGATAGGAGATGGATAGATAGGAGATAGATAGATAGGAGATAGATAGATAGATAGGAGATACTGTACTTGTTGGAGCATGTAGTTTCTGCCTACTAGATAGATAGAAGAAAGAGGACATAGATGGATAAGGAGATAGATAAGAGAGACAGACAGACAGAAGAAAGAGGACATAAACAGACACAGACAGACAGAGGAGAGGACATAGGCTTACTTTAAGAACCAGCAGGGACACAGGTAGGCATGGAGGGAGCTAGAGGACGCTGCACAGGAAGGAGGAGGGAGGAGACACACAAGCCGTGCAGGGGTCACAGGTCACCACACTGAGGGGAAGCACGGCCTGTGGGGAGATGCAGCTGCTACCACATAGAGCTTGATAACCCCTGAAGCAGAGTTCAGCCCTGTGTGTCAGGGCTGTTGTAGCTTATCTCCAGGGCCGTTTCTAACCACAAACTGCACTGCACTGACCTGTCCTGTCGGCTTCCTGTGAGAGGAGCCGACAATCTCTTACTGCCCAGCCCGGACTTGACCCCAACAGCATCTTCTTCTTCTTTTTCCTGCTCCCGGCGGCATCTTCTGCTCTGACCTGGATCGTCTCCTCTGAGGCGCGTCCAGGAAGTGATGTCAGCCGTCAGAGGTGGGCTGTAGCAGACGTGCCTGCGCACTGCACGTCTGCTACACAAAAGAGAATTTTAAAGGGGCAGATCGGGCCGTAAGTGCTAGCCACGCTCGGGGCGCTGTCTGGGGATTTTGCAGACGCCGCAGAGCAGCTGAGTGAATAGCGTGGCCGACCACGCTGTTCACTCAGCTGCAGAGGGCCGCCGGTGTAAGTATCCAGTGAACCCGGCGGACCACAGACTGGTAATCCTGGCGGCCCAAAGGGCATTTGCCCGGTCCGCCAGATTACCAATCCGGGCCTGGGCCTGCATCTGGAGGACTTATGCTTGGCAGGATCTTACCCGAATCACAGGTACCTTCCCCGGGGATCCTCAGCGCATTTTTTAGAAAAAACCTGGTAACTTTGCAGCGGTGCTCCAGCCCCGCCACCTCCTGCTCGCCAGGCAGGAAACTGAACTGGGGATGATGGGAAGTCCGGCCTACTTATGGAAAATTCCTGGTGACTGTTTCCTGTCTGATGAGAAGGAGGTGGACGCTCTCCATGGGTGCTGTCATAGGGCAAAAAGGGGAATAACTAAATTTATTTAACCCTTTAAGGACGGGGCCCATTTTCGTTTTTGCGTTTTCGGTTTTTCCTCGTGTTTGCATTTTTCCACCTAGAAACCCACATGAGACCTTATTTTTTGTGCCACTAATTGTCCTTTGCAATGACAGGCTGAATTTTTGCATTTGGTACACTACGAAACCAGAAAAAAATTTAATGTGTGGTGAAATTGAAAAAAAAACATTTCTTTTATTTGGGGGAACTGTGTTTTTACGCCATTCGCCCTGGGGTAAAACTGACTTGTTATGCATGTTCCTCAAGTCGTTACAATATAAGTTATACATGTTATATATCGTTTTAATCGTATCTGATGGCCTATAAAAAAATTCAAACCATTGTCAACAAATATACGTTCCTTAAAATCGCTCCATTCCCAGGCTTATAACGCTTTTATTCTTGGGTCTATGGGGCTGTGTCAGGTGTCATTTTTTGCACCATGATATGTTCTTTCTATCGGTACCTTGATTGCGCATATACGACTTTTTGATCACTTTTTATAAAAAAAATTTCTGGATTTGATGCAACCAAAAATGCGCAATTTTGCACTTTGGGATATTTTTGTGCTGACGCCGTGTACCGTACGAGATCAGGAATGTGATTAATTAATAGTTCGGGCGATTACGCACGCGGCGATACCAAACATGTTTATTTATTTGTTTACTTTTATTTAAAACCTGGGAAAAGGGGGGTGATTCAGACTTTTATTAGGGGAGGGGGCTTTTTACTATAAACAACACTTTTTTTTTTTTTTACACATATACTAGAAGCCCCCCTAGGGGACTTCTAGTATATATACTTTGATCTCTCATTGAGATCTTTGCTGTTTAGATATACAGCAAAGATCAATTTGCTGCAGCCGGAAAGAAACGAGTGCCGAGCCGGGGACAGCGCCATCTTGGATGAGTCCCCGGCCGGCATCAGACAGGGAGACCGCTCCCCACTAGACCCCAGGGAAAAGTTGCCTCCGGTAATCGGAGGCAGCTGTCAACTTTGACAGCTGCCTCCGATTAGCTAATTAGTGGGCACGGCGGTCCCGGGCTACACGCGGCACCCGGGACCACAGCGCTTCAAAGCGGGGTCGCCGCGCGGCCCAGCTTTGAAGTGCTAATGAGGACATATGACGTACGGGTACGTCATATGTCCTTAACCCCTTAGTGACCGCCATGCTGCCTTTTCACGGCGGCCACTAATGGGCTTTATTCCGATGCGTACGCCTTTTAACGTCGGGTGCATCGGAATAAATTACTGCCCGGCGGCGGCAGCAGGACGGGGAATCAGCGGTCAGTGTGACAGCTGACCCCCTCCTGTAACTGCCCGGAGCGGAGGATTCTCCGCTCCGGGTAGTTTAACCCGTTAAATGCCGCTGTCAAAGCATGACAGCGGCATCTAACGGGTTCCGGTGTGTACCGGACGGCGCCGCAGGTCCACTTACGCGATCGGAGGTCCCACGTCGTCGTCTGGTCCCTCCGACGTCTCCATGGTAACTCCGGGGGCCTAATGAAGGCCCCTGGGCTTACCATGGATAAGCCATCCTGCTGACAGGGGTGGCTGTGCTACTGCCTGTCAGCAGGATGGTCACATGACACAATACACTGTACTGCAGAAGCAGTACAGTGTATTGTATACTGTGATCAAAGTCTTACACTAGTGTACAGTAATGTACACTAGTGTAAAAAAGTAAAAGAAAGTGCACCAAACACAATCCTCCCAGCCCCCCCTCTATTTTGCTGCCATCAGCTCTCTATGGCGATTGCGCAGAATAGTGCAGCAGCCCCGGTAATGCCCGCAGCCCCCTCCTCTCAGCTACCGGAGGTCGCTGAGAAGTTGGGGCAGAGTGTGGGCTCAGTCCCGGGCCAGTCCCTGCACCGACGATCGCCGTTATTACCAGTATAACGGCAGCCACCGGTAACGGGCACTGCATGCTTTCATCTCCTCTCACCGTTAATCCACAGTGAGAGGAGATGAATGTCCCCCCCCCCTGTCCCCCCCGGAATAACCTTAGTGTTCACAGTGAGTAATTCCTTAGGGTACAAACACACTTGCCGTATCCGCAGCGAGACTCGCTGAGGATCCCGGCCCTGTGTACTCAATGGCAGACAAAGTCGCAGCAGGGATGTACAGCAGGAGTTTGTCCAAAGGCCGACCCGTTAACCCCCCGGCCACCGAAGACTATACATCACCCGGTCCCGACTATACATCACCTGGTCCTTTGCTGATTCCAGGCACGTCCCGCTCAGCCAATCAGTGCACTGCCCCACAACACTGATTGGCTGGACGGGCAGTGAAGACGCCGGGAACCCCGTAGCCGGGATCAGGTGAAGTATAGTATCCGGCGGCCAGGGAGTTAACGGGGCGAGCTGCGGACAAACTCGCAGCAGGGATGTACATCCCTGCTGCGAGTTTGTCTGCCATTGAGTACACATGGCTGGGATCCTCAGCGAGTCTCACTGCGAATACGCAGCCAGACACTCGCTGCGGATACGACAAGTGTGTTTGTACCCTTAAAAAAAGATCAAACTCTCATTCTCTCCACCACCAGAGGTGGCGGAGAGCATGGGGCAATGATCAGGGACTAGCCGATGTGGTCCTGGCACAAGTGATCAGCGGTATATACTATAAACCACTGATCACTTGTTCCAAATGCTTCCGGCACTTTTTGTCCCGTCACCAAAAATCATTGGTAACAGGATAAAAAGTCAAGTGCCCCGGATTACCTGTAACCACCCCAGATTACCTGTAACCATCCCAGATTACCTGTAACCACCCCAGATTACCTGTAACCACCCCACATTACTTGTAACCACCCCAGATTACCTGTAACCACTCCGCATTACCTGTAACCACCCCACATTACTTGTAACCACGCCAGATTACCTGTAACCACTCCGCATTACCTGTAACCACTCCGCATTAACTGTAACCACCCCAGATTACCTGTAACCCACCCAGATTACCTGTAACCACCCCAGATTATTCATAACCACTCCAGTTTACCTGTAACTGCTCAAATTACCCGTAACCACCCCAGATAGCCAGTAAACACCCCCAGATTGCCTGTAACCACCCCAGATTGCCACAGGCTACCCATAACCACTACAGATTACCACAGATTGCCCGTAACCACCCCAGATTGCCCGTAACCACCCCAGATTGCCCGTAACCACCCCAGATTGCCCATACCCACCCCAGAATGCCTGTCACTCCTCCCCCACATTGCCCATCACCACCCTAGTTTGCCTGTGACAACCCCCCCCCCCCCAGATTGCCAGTCACCACCCCAGATAGCCGGTAAACACCCCCAGATTGTCCGTTACCACCCCATATAGCCAGTAAACACCCCCAGATAGCCAGTAAACACCCCCAGATAGCCGGTAAACACCCCAGATAGCCGGTAAACACCCCCAGATAGCCGGTAAACACCCCCAGATAGCCGGTAAACACCCCCAGATAGCCGGTAAACACCCCCAGATAGCCGGTAAACACCCCCAGATTGCCTGTAACCAACCCAGATAGCCAGTAAACACCCCCAGATTGCCCATAAACACCCCTGATTGGCACAGACTGCTCGTACCACCCCAGATTGCCCATAAACACCCCCAGGTAACAAGTAAACACTCCCAGGTTGCCCATCACTACCCCAGATTACCTGTAATCTCATTTTAAAAAAAATTTTTTAGCACCTGCACTATTCTAATAACCGATACTAGCTGCGGTTTTGCACCAGCAAAATGACGCTCCTTCCCTTCTGAGCCCTGCTGTGTGCCCATACAGTGGTTTATGCCCACATATGGGGTACCGTTGTACTCAGGAGAACATGCTTTACAAATTTTGCAGTGCATTTTCTCTCCTGTTTCTCGTGAAATTGAGAAATTTCAAACTAAACAAACATATTATTGAAAAAATTCATTTTTTTCATTTTTACTTTCTAATTTTGAATCCTTTCCTCTAATACCTGTGGGGTCAAAATGCTCGCTGCACCCCAAGATGACGTCTTTGAGGGGTGCCCTTTGTGGGGTGACCTTTGGGGGGTTTCTCTTCTGCGGACACTACAGGGGCACTGCAAACGCACCCGGTGCTCGGAAACTTCTTCAGCAAAATCTGTACTGCAAATGCTAATTGGCGCTCCTTCCCTTCTGAGCCCCGCTGTGTGCCCATACAGTGGTTTATGCCCACATATGAGGTACCGTTGTACTAAGGAGAACCTGCGTTACAGATTTTGGGGTGCTTTTTCTCTCCCTTTCCTTGTGAAGTTGAGAAATTTCAAACTAAAGGAACATTTTATTGGAAAAATTCTAGTTTTTCATTTCTACTGTCTAATTTTGAATACTTTCCTCTAATACCTGTGGGGTCAAAATGCTCACCGCACACCAAGATGTATTCTTTGAGGGGTGCCTTTTCCAAAATGGGGTGACTTATGGGGGGTTTCACTCTGCTGACACTACAGGGGCTCTGCAACCGCACCTTGCGCTCAGAAACTTCTACAGCAAAATCTGCACTAAAAATGCTAATTGGCGCTCCCTTCCTTCTGAGCCCGGGTGTGTGCCCATACAGTGGTTTATGCCCACATATGGGGTACAGTTGTACTCGGAAGAACCTGTGTTACAGATTTTGGGGTGCCTTTTCTCTCCTGTTCCTTGTGAAATTGAGAAATTTCAAACTAAACATACATATTATTGGAAAAATTCTAGTTTTTCATTTTTACTGTCTAATTTTAAATACTTTCCTCTAATACCTGTGGGGTCAAAATGCTCACCACACCCCAAGATGTATTCTTTGAGGGGTTATCTTTCCAAAATGGGCTGACTTTTGGGGGGTTTTCCCTTCCCTGGCACTACAGGGGCTCTGCAAACGCACCTGGCGCCTGAAAACTTGTACAGCAAAATCTGAAAATGCTAATTGGCGCTCCTTCCCTTCTGAGCCCCGCTGTGTGCCCATACAGTGGTTTACGCCCCCATATGGGGTACCATTGTACTCAGGAGAACCTGCGTTACAAATTTTGGGGTGCTTTTTCTCTCCTGTTGCTTGTGAAAATGAGATACTTTAATCTGAACGAACATATTATTTGAAAATTTCTATTTTCCATTTTTTTCCGGCCTAATTATGAATACTTTCTTCCAGCCCCTGTAGGGTTAAAATGCTCATTATACCCCTAGATTAATTCTTTAAGGTGTCTAGTTTCCAAAATGGGGTCATTTATGGAGGTTTCAAGTATACAAGCCTCCTAAACACACTTCAAAAAAGAACTGGTCCCTAAAAAAATTAGTTTTAGAAATTTCATGAAAAATTTATAATTTGCTGATACATTTCTAAGCCCCGTAACACCGAAGAAAAGTAAAATATGTTTACGAAATTATGCCAGAATAAAGAGGACATATTGGTAATGTGATCTAGTAATTAATTTATGTGATACAACTTTCTTTTCTTAGAAGCAGAGAATTTCAAAGTTTGTAAAGTGCAAATTTTTCAAATTTTTCATGATATTTTTACGTTTTTCACAAAAAACACAAAAGATAGTGACCAAATTTTACCACTAATATAAAGTACCATACGTTACAAAAAAACAATCTCAGAATCGCTAGCATATGTTAAAGCATCACTGAGCTATAAGCACATAAAGTGAGACAGGTCAGATTTTGAAAAATGTGCCTGGTCATTAAAGAGAACCAATCATGGACGAAATTTAAAAAAATTTTATTCCTTAATTAGATGCAAATCATAATTTAATTGACATTTGCAAATATAATTAATTATTTTTATTGTCACGTTTTTGAATTATTCCCTTTTTACTTTCCTGTCTCGAGCCGGCTCTTTTCAAAAGAGCCGGCGCGAGACAGGAAACTCCCATCATGCAGAGTGGCAGGAAAGGTTCCCATGATCCTTTGCCTGCCGCTCTGTTAACACACAGTGATCTCGCGCTATACAGCGCAAGATCGCTGTGTATTATCTAAAGTCCCTCTTCTCTAATCTATTTATGAAGATACAGACTGCCTCTGCAGTCTGTATCTTTATACTTTACCTAATCCTCTTCTTCGGTGCAGCAAGGCCGGCGGCGCCATCTTGATTACGTCACTTGCGTTCCAGCGGTGGAACGCAAGGCCCGTAATCAAGATGGCGGTGCCCGGCCTTGCGGCACTGAAGCAGAGGATAGGTAAAGTATAAAGCTACAGACTGCAAATGCAGTCTGTATCCTCATGAAGTCTATCTATGAAGATACAGACTGCCTTTGCAGTCTGTATCTTTATACTTTACCAGATCCTCTGTTCCGGCGGCGCCGCCATCTTGATGACGTCACTTGCGTTCCAGCTGTGCGTTCCAGCGTGACGTCATCAAGATGGCGGCGCCGCCGGAACAGCCAGGGAACAGAGGATCTGGTAAAGTATAAAGATACAGACTGCAAAGGCAGTCTGTATCTTCATAGATAGACTTCATGAGGATACAGACTGCATTTGCAGTCTGTAGCTTTATACTTTACCAGATCCTCTGTTCCCTGGCTGTTCCGGCGGCGCCGCCATCTTGATGACGTCACGCTGGAACGCACAGCTGGAACGCAAGTGACGTCATCAAGATGGCGGCGCTCACCGGAACAGCCAGGGAACAGAGGATCAGGTAAAGTATAAAGATACAGACTGCAAAGGCAGTCTGTATCTTCATGAATAGACTTAGGGAGAGATGTACTGTCATAATAGGGACAGTTATATTTAGGTGATTGGTTCTCTTTAAGGCTCAAATAGGCTTGGTCCCTAAGGGGTTAAGAGGTTAAAGTGTCACTGTCGTTAAAAATTTTTTTTTGCAGAAATCAATAGTACAGGCGATTTTAAGAATCTTTGTAATTGGGTTTATTAGCCGAAAAATGAATTTTTATCATGAAAAAGCAGTTTGAAGCTCTCCCCCCTGTCTTCATGGTTTCCCTACGGAGAGAGGGAAACAAGGCACCAAAACAGGACAACATAGAGTTAATTTACAGCAACATCACAGCTTCTCTCTCGACAGTCACCACTGACCTCTGAATAGCATTCTGAAAAGCTCCCCCACTGAGTAATCCCTCCATCTCTTTTCCCCCCTCCCCTCTCCATAGCTCCAACAGGATCCAACTGATAAAAAAACGAGATTTCCTGATTCTGAGCAGTGGATGACAGAAAGGAGAGGAGGGGGGACCTGGGAAAAGGCTTTTTAAATGCAGATTATGGCATATTTGCCTAATAAACCCAATTACAAAGTTTCTTAAAATCGGCTGGACTATTTATTTCTGCAAAAAAAAAAAAAAATGTTTTTAACGACACTGACTCTTTAAAATTCCTCAATTGCCATCCTTACAACACTTAAATTTTTTGGTCTGTGGGGCTATTTAAGGTATATTTTTTTTGCTCCTTTATTGGGAGCTTGCTTGCATATATTCGTCTTTTCGATCACTTTTTTTTTTTTTACAATTTTTCCGAATTTGATATGACCAAAAATCATCAATTTTGCACGAAAGCGGGTTTTTACGCTTGCACTGTTTACCGTGTGAGATCAGGGATCTGATAATTTTATAGTTCAGGGTGATTCATTACTAAGTTCTGCTGGAGCCCTAAGTAATGGATTGCTGAGCCGCGATCAGCGTCATTATGTCAATGAAGCCTGGCTCGGCAGGTATCACGGATCCACCAGTGATGTGCTTTTAACAACATTTTAATGCTCACTGTTTGGTTAATTAGTCTTGGGCTTGCAATGTGAGCCCACTCTGTATATCTCTTAAAGCGACTCTGTACCCACAATCTGTCCCCTTCAAACCGCTTGTACCTTCAGATAGCTGCTTTTAATCCAAGATCTGTCCTGGGGTCCGTTCAGCAGGGGATGCAGTTATTGCCCTAAAAAACTACTTTTAAACTTGTAGCCCTGTGTCAAAAAGCTGTGGCTTGGCTGCTGCCTGCAACCTCCTTCAGCATTACCGGTTTGGCAGTATCTGTGTCCTAACTTCACCAACCCTCCGTCCCTCCTCCCCACCCTCTTCATCATTAGGAATGCCACTGGAACATTTTCTCCATGCTGAACAACACAGGTGCTTAACGATCCAGCCCATGTGCCATGCTGACACAGGTAGGGAATAGTAGAAAATATGTACAAACGTTTAGAAACCAACTCCATGAGGATGGCATAAGGGCCCGTTGTCTACAGATAGGGGTTGTGCTCACAGCCCAACACCGTGCAAGATGCGTCTGGAGACGCAGTGGAGAGCGATTTTGTGCCTGCAACCTCCTTCAGCATGACCGGTTTGGCAGTGAGTTAGTAATCGTGTGGGTTGGCATTTCTTTGGAAGGCCGCACAGCTCGCCAGAGGTATTAGCCATTGGGTATCGAGATGAAATTCTCAGACCCCTTGTGGGACCATATGCTGGTGCTTTTGGCCTGGCTTCGTCAAAATCCAGGACGATGCTAGACCTTATGTGGCTAGAGTGTGTGAGCAGTTCCTGCAAGATGAAGTCATTGAAGCTATGGACTGGCCTGCCTGTTCCCAAGACCTGAATCCAATTGAGCACATGGGCCATCATGTCTCGCTCCATCCATCGGAATATTGAAACAGACAAGGCACTACTAAATAGGTGACACTGGGTGCTCAACCCAATATGGCATGAGGAAACATGAAACTCAACAAAAGAAGGAAAGCCATGCCATATATAGTTGGGTGGCACATCCACAATAACAGCAAGTGCAAGACATATACAATAAAATCATTCAAAAACACACAACAAACAAGGAACAGTGTAGAATAAACACAGTACCAGGACATACCGACATGTGGAAATATATCAACCCCTTCTACAACTAATTGCATTGGCCCAAGCTGAATAGAAAAAAATCAAAAAGAGACATGAGTAAATACAAATGTGTGTTTACACTTATAGCCTGATAGACACAAAACAAAAAGTGATGGAAAAACAAATATAGATAAATGAAAAGAAAAATTAAAAGTAGATCTATATCACCAATAGAAGGGGTCTATGTCGGGATCCACTGATCCCCACGCGTTCTGTCTCTGGCACAAGACTTTCTAAAGGGTCAACACTTTATGCTTTTTGTCCATCAGACTATAAGTCTATATACACATTGGATATATTTGCACATGTCGGTATGTCCTGGTACTGTGTTTATTGTACACAGTTCCTTGTTTGTTGTGTGTTTTTAAATGATTTTATTGTGTATGTCTTGCACTTGTAGTTTTATGTACAAATAAAGATTTATATTTTTTCACTTCTGAGGCTACAATTCATTTATTGTGGATGTGCCACCCATTTATATATGGCATCACTTTCTTTCGTTGACTCGCTCCATCCATCAACGTCACTTTGCTCCACAGACTGTCCAGGAGTTAGCTTTAGTCCAGTTCTGGGAGGAGATTCCTCAGGAGACCATCTGCAACTTCATCCGGAGCATGTCTAGGGAGTTCATACAGGCACGTGGAGGCCACACACAATACTGAGCCTCATTTTGATTTGTTTTAAGGACATTACATCAAAGTTGGATTAGCCTATAGTGTGTTTTTCCACTTTAATTTTGTGTTTGACTCCAAATCCAGGAGTCACACTTACAAATTGTGGTATTTTGTTGTCAGCACATTCAACTTCGTACAGAACAAAGTATTCAATGAGAATATTTCATTTAGGCTAGGTTCACACTGCGTTCTTGCAATCCGTTTTTTCATCCGTTTTTTGCAAAAAACGGATGCATTTGTGTGCATCTGTTTTCATTCCGTTTTTTCATTGACTTCCATTGTAAAAAAAAAAAAAAAAAACAATCAAAACGGATCCGTTTTTTTTAACGGACACAAAAGTAGTGTCTGCTACGTTTTTGTGTCCGTCAAAAAAAATTGATCCGTTTTGATCCGTTTTATTTACAATGGAAGTCCATGAAAAAACGGATCAAAACGGATGCACAGAAATGCGTCGGTTTTTTTTGTTTGTTTTTTTTGCAAAAACGGATGAAAAAACGGATTGCAAAAACGCAGTGTGAACCCAGCCTTATTCAGATCTAAGATGTGTAATTTCAGTATTCCCTTTATTTTTAGAGCAGTATATATACACACCTCTTACTGGGTCTAGATTTGAGGTTAGGCCATTGAATGAAATACATTTAGTGTATGTAAAATGAATGATATATTGTAAGTGTAAGTGTGCTTTTATTAGACTTATAAGATGGTATAAAGGATGCAATCACAGAGGGGGGATTCCTTCTCCTTAACCGGCCAGGCCTCTGCGTCTGAATGATGCTGATCCCGGCTCGCTATTCTATTGATCTGGTCTGCTGCAGTCCCCCAGGGAACTTCTAATTAATGTGTATCTTTTAAAAAAAAGTTTTTTTTAAATTAAAAAAAAACCCTTCCCTAATTAAAGTTTGAATCACCCCGCCTTTTCTCATTTAATAAATGTAAAAAAAAAAACATATTTGTTACCGCCACATGCGTAATCGCCCAAACTATTAAATTATCATATTCCTGATCATGCACAGTAAATGACGTAAGTGCAAAAAAAATTCAAAAGCGCGAACTTGCACATCTTTAGTCGCATCAAATCCAGTCAAAATAAAAAGTGATCAAAAAGTCACATATATGCAAACAAGGTACCGATGGAAAGTACAGATCATTGCGCAACAAAAGACACCTCACAAAGCCCCATGGGCCAAAGGATAAAAGCTTTATAAGTTTGGTAATAAAGCAATTTTAAGGAACATTTAATTTTTTTAAAAGATAATTTTTTTTTAAAACTGTCAGATAAAATAAAAGTTACGCAATTCGCCTATCATTGTAATCGTAAGAACTTGAGGAACATATGTAACATGTCAGTTTTACCATAAGGTGAACGGCGTAAACACGAAACCACCTCAAATAAAAAAAAAAATTGTGTTTTATTTTCAATTTTACCACACATATACATTTTTGAGGTTTCACAGCATACTTTATGCAAAAATTAAGTCTGTCATTGCAAAGCACAATTAGTGACGCAAAAAATAAGGGTCCATGTGAATCTGTAGGTGAAAAAATACAAGCACTATGGCCTTTTAAACACAGGAATGAAAAAGCACATTCCCCGGCCAAAGCTGTTGCAGAACATCTAGGCTGTGTTTACACATTGCAGTTTCATTGTGTTACTGAATTATTTTAAAGGGGTTGTCCGGCGATAAAAAATTATTCACAGAATAACACACATTACAAAGTTATATAATGTATGTTATATCTGTGAATGGCCCCCTTCCCCGTGTCCCACCACCCCCACCCGTGTACCCGGAAGTGTGGTGCGCTATACATTACCTGTCACGTGCCGACCACGGTCTCCGATCGTCAGCAGTGACGTCTTCTTCGGGAGGCCAGCGGATCTTCCCGAGTGCCGGCCGCCCTCTGCAGCGTCATCCGAAGCTCAGCCGCGATTGGCTGAGCATAACTGTGCTCAGCCAATCGCGGCTGAGCTTCGGATGACGCTGCAGAGGGTTGCCGGCACTCGGGAAGATCCGCCGGCCTCCCGAAGAAGACGTCACTGCTGACGATCGGAGACCGTGGACGACACGAGATGCGGTGAGTATAATGCACCACACTTCCGGGTCTAGCGTGGGTGGGGGGAAACACGGGGAAGGGGGCCATTCACAGACATAACATACATTACAAAGTTGTATAACTTTGTAATGTGTGTTATTCTGTGAATAATTTTTTATCGCCGGACAACCCCTTTAAGTACTTTTATAATTTCATTGTGGTCCCACCCGCACAGCATGCTGTATTCTCTACCTGTAATGCTGATATTGGAATAAAGCAAAGAACTTTTTAAATAAAAATTTTTTTTTTCTTTTCATCTCCATGCACATATTATGATCAAGCATCTTTTATCTTTCAAGTTGATTCCCTCAATAAGGACTTTATCCGATATTATCTTACATGGGATATACTGTTTATGCCTTGTTTTTTTGTGCAGGTGGGAATGGCAGTTTTGGCTCTTATCCTTTCTGCTGTTTAGCATTATCTAATTGTGTTACTGCATAATTTTTGTGCAGATGCTGCAGTACTGCAATGACACTCGCACATGTGTGAACCCAGCCCTAATTTCTCTGTAGACTTTTGCACAGGGAAGCTGAAACACCTGCTTCTGGCCAGTCTGAGATGGTAAATAACGCCCTGCCCCTCTCTGCATCATCAGCCTGATCTCAGCAAACACACACAATGTGAGACAGAGGCCTGGAAGATTTGTTTCCTAAGGTGGGAGAGCAGTGGGAGCAGGAGACAATGTGGATCCGCACAGATGCCATATTTTTTCACTTCCTGGATTTCTATCAGCTACCAGAGTGGCAGAACCGTACAGATACGGTAATACATTGTAGAGACACATCTATATAACTTTTATTGTACTTTTAATAGAAAACAAGTTTTTCTTATCCGGAGTTCCCCTTTAGAGTGTCACTGTCGTTTTATTTATTTTTTTATTTTTTGCAGAAATCAATAGTACAGGCGATTTTAAGAAACTTTAAGAAAAAAAAGGGACTACCTCCCAAGCATAATCTTGTTCCTGCGTAATCTTAAACGAAGTAACGAGGTGGAGTATACCCCTATGAGAGGGCCACAAGGAAGCCTATGGGCCGTTTTACACGATCGATTATGGCTTAATGTTATAGAGAGGACGGTCAGCCGATAAAACGATCATCTAATCGTTTCTTGAGGCCGAAACCTAAAATCATCGAGCACCGACCACACATCGCTACATGTAATAGCGATGTGTGGCCGGCTGCTGACAATTCTACAAACAGTATATATTAACCATTCACGCCCTGGGGCGCCTCCTGCAGTCGGCTTCCTCCCTGGTCCCGCATGCTGCAGCTTCAGAGCGGCCCGTCTGAGCTGTCAGGCCACTCAGCCCATCGCTGGCCGGGGCGGTCCCAGCCAGTGATTGGCTGTGTGGCCTTTAAGCTCAGACGGGCCTCTTTGAAGCTGCAGCACGGGACCGGGGAGGAAGCAGATTGCAGGAGGAGCCCCAGAGCGTGGATGGGTAATGTATACTGTTTGAATAGTTTAACCTTTAGGGAACACAACCAGTTTTCATTTTTGCGCTTTCTTGTTTTCCTCCTTGTGTATATAAGGTTATAGCGCATGCCTTTTTCCACCTAGAGACCCAGATGAGCCCTTATTTTTTGCGCCACTAATTGTACTTTGCAATGGTATACGTAATTTTTGCCTAAAATATGCTGTGAAACCAGAAAAAAATGATCTGTGTGGTGAAATAAAAAAAAACACTATTTTTTTTATTTGTTTTTGTTTTTTTGTTTTTACGCCGTTCGCCCTAAGGTAAAACTGACTTTTTATACATGTTCCTCAAGTTAGTACGATTACAACGATATGTAAAACCTTTTTAAAAAAAATATGATTGCGCGTATGTGAGTTTTTGATCGCTTTTTTTTTTTTTTACAATCTTTCTAGATTTGATGCGACCAAAAATGCCCAATTTTGCACTTTGGAATTGTTTCGCGCTTACGCCGTTTACTGTGCGAAATTGGTAATTTGATCATTTATTAGTTCAGACGATTACACCAGCGGTGCTACCAAACATGTTTATTTATTTATTTTTATTTATAAAATGGGGAAGGGGGGTGGATTCTGACTTTTATTTGGGGAGGGGATTTTTTATTAATAATTTTTTTTTTTTTTCACACACATACTAAAAGTCCCCCTGGGGACTTCTAGTATGACTGCTCTGATCTCTCATTGAGATCTATGCAATATAGATATACTGCATAGATCAATGAGACCTATTTCTATTGCTTTCGGCTTCTGCCGAAAGCAATAGAATGCCTAGCCGGGATCAGTGCCATTACGGCGCAGACCCTGGCACGGAGCAGATGCAGGGATCACCCCCCACCAGGGACAGCAAGCATTTAGATGCAGCTGTCAACTTTGACAGCTGCATCTAAATACTTAATTAGCGGGTGCGGCGATAGGACCGTGCCCGTTAATAGCCGCGGTCCCGGTCCATATAGCTGAGCGATCCCCTCTGAACTCCCCTAGTGGCACCAGGACATTCAGTAACGTCCTGGTGTAGCTGGGGGTTAAACTAGCGATCTGCGCCCGTTTACTGGGCCTATTACATGGCCTGATAATCGTTTAGCAAGGGCTGCATGACCAATGTCCTTGCAACCCTTGCTAAACGATTATCAAGTCATATAATAGGCCCAGTAGACGAGTGCCGATTTAGCAGATAGGTGCTATTGTAAAGTATTCATCGAGCCCCCATTGGCCTGTGTAATAGGTCCCTTACTATTTCCCCAAAGAGTTGGAGGAGTGGAAAGAAAATCCCCAGCACCCATCTTTAGTCCTGGTTGACACGCCTAAGGACCTGCGCCTGAGACCACTATCTGAAGGCCAACTCCCAAGTGCAGAAACCATCCCCGCAGAGGTTGATTTCACCTCACTAGCTCTTCCTACATGCCATGGAGTCCCTCCAGCAGCCAACACTTTATCACCTTCTCCCTTAGTGGCAGTTGTTCCCCTGGAACAAAAATGACTGTCACCAGTATTTATAGTGAAGGAGAAAGTGTGACGTCGCAGGAGAGTGGCTTGCAGTCGATTGCCCAGCTGCAAGGGATTATGAATAACCCCTTGTACCCAGGCTTTTTATGTAGTGTAATGTACAAATGTGCGGCTGCCATCTTGGACCAAGTTCATATGAACTTTTCTAAAGATTTGCTTCTGTAGAGAACCAGACTTTATTTCAAAATTGGTACTGGATCTTAGTTCTGAAAGTTCAGTTTGCTAATCTCTAATTGGAATCATACTGACGCATAAAATAAATTTAGTACAGTAAACTCATTTTAAAAAATGCACAATTCTGCCTTACAAATAGTAACAAAAATGCAACCTGCCAAAAAGAAGCCCTCATATGATTTTGTCAGTGGAGAAATCAAATAGTTTGGGGTCTTAAAAGGTAAGACAGAAGGAAATCTAACTTCAGGGAGGTTAGGAAAGGGTCAAAGAGTGCTTTAAGTGTCGTGGTTATATCCAGTCATGCTATCAGAAAAATTCTCTTATTCTCCCCTTTCTTGAGTGCTGTTATATTCTTTCTTCTAGCTGCATGTTACTTTTGCTGTTAGATGTCATAGACACTGTCTAAAACTAGTCATACAGATTTTTATGGTTAATAATAGATTGTACATCTGAACTCCTGTGTGGTTTGTAAAATCATTTGGACTGTCTGAGTAAGTTCTGCAGGTGTATTTTCTTGCCTTATGATAGATTTTTGAAGAACAGCATTTTTTTTTTATTTTTTTTTTAGAAAACACGTGTATTCCTCCCTTGATACATGAGCCTACTTATTGTAATTGGAAAACACAAACTATAATGTACATCAGACATTGATGATGCTGGAATTCCTGTGTTCTTGTAAGAGCTGTGTAAAATCTCACATGACTCTGACGCATTCTCAATGTTAGATATAAACTGTAACATCTGTGGTCTTTAGTTATTAATACTATTGGCACAGTACAGCAGGAAGTCTAGGATCAGGCCCTGCCTGGAGGTAAGACAATGAGTGCCAGAATTTAGGTCTACAATAAAATATTGGCTCTCAAATCATACATGTCAATTTCAGGAAACTGCAGATGTTCGGCATGGTCATTGAGCCTATTATCCTCAGTTGTTGTTTAAGCTGCAAAAGTACTTAGAATTCTAAACATGTCATTTCCAGACTGTAACACCCTTAAAATAATAACAATTAGTGCAGTTGGTTCTTCTTTACTGCAGTTGGAAATCTCCAAGTGTCTCTGATAGCTGGAGGGAAATTTCTCAATTCAGCAATATAAACATATTATAGAGCAGCGTGTAGATTCCATGATCAACAATATGTTTTGTTGTATTGAGTGTCCTAGTGAGGATCATAGACAGTATGGCTTTACAAAGAATGTCTATGACTATGCCATAAAAACAGTTTTCATTGTTTGCATTCTTTGTAGGTTTGACCAACATTTAATTTATTAACCAAAAAAGTATTTTTTTTTTTTTGGCAGAAAATGGCCAGATGCGAAATTTTTTTTGCAAACGGCTGTTTTGCGAATACATTTTCTGCCCGTTGCGCCAGGGTGACACGGAGGGGGCAGAATGGGGGGTATGGACTCTGGGTCCACTCAATTTATCATTTTTATTGTTGAAAAAATAAAAGGAAACCTACAGCAGCTCTGAGCGAGTCAGCGAAGCGCCAGTGCTGCGGGGACATTTTTAAGCCCGGCGCAGAAAAATACCGGACTTAATAAATGCCCCCCTTAGTCTTTATGAATCTTATCTTCTATGCCACTATTGGTCATTTGGCCCTACACTACAGCATGCATGAACTCAGGAGACAACTTTTTTTTTAATATTATTTTTAAAGAAGACCTGTAGCAGAGAATAAGGCTGCCCCCCCCCCCCTTACCGACGATCGCCGCTATTAACGTTATAGCGGCGGCCGTCGGTGAAGGGGATTACCGGTGCCGCCGCCTTTCATCTCCCCCCCCCCCACCGTGAATCCACGGCGGGGGGAGATGAAATAAGTGTATATCAGACCCCAGATCAGACCCCCCTAGTGCCCCGATAACTAACCCCCCTCCCCCGGCGACCATCATTTCCAAGATGGCCACCGCCATCCCTGCGAACAAACGATGTTTGTTCGCAGGGATGGAAAAGTTTAAATGAATGAAAGCCCCATGCTCTCCGCCGCCAGAGGTAGCGGAGAGCATGGGGCAGTCAACAGGGACCCCCCTGTGGGGTCCCGGTACAAGCGATCAGCGGTATATACTATATACCGCTGATCGCTTGTACCATGTGCCGCCGGAACTTTTTATCCCCTGTCACCATAAATGATTGGTGACGGGATAAAAAGTGATGTCCCCCCACCCCCCAAGTCGCCCCCCACCCCCCCTGTCACCCCCGTCCCCCAGTCACCCCCCTTCCCCATATACTCACCTGATCTGGAGCTCCGTCCTCCTCAACGTCCTGGCTGGTTATGAAGTGCGCATGCGCTTCACAACCAGCCAACTCTGGAAAATTTAAAGTGACAGAGACCAATTTGGTCTCTGTCACTGAACTATGATTACTGTGATACAAAATATCACAGTAATCATAGTAATACAGTGAAAATGAATGTGTAAAGTACAAAAAGTGACAAACATACAAAAAAATAAAACACACACTTTTTTATTATAGTAATAATTGCAGTTTACTCCCAAATTACCCCTAACCCTACCCCAGATTACCCGTAACCACCGCACGTTGCCCATAACCACCGCACGTTGCCCGTAACCACCGCACGATGCCCGTAACCACCGCACGTTGCCCGTAACCACCGCACGTTGCCCGAAACCACCGCACGTTGCCCGTAACCACCGCACGTTGCCCGTAACCACCGCACATTGCCCGTAACCACCCCAAATTGCCAGTGACCCCCTCCAGATTGCCCGTAACCACCCCAAATTACATGTACCCACCCAGATTACCTATAAGCACTTCAGTTTAGCAGTAACAATCCCAGATTGTCTGTAACCCTTCCAGGTTGCACATAACCCCCCCAGGTTTCCCGTAATCACGCCAGATTACATGTAACCCCCCAGATCGCACGTAACCACCGCACGTTGCCTCTGACCACCGCACGTTGCCTCTGACCACCGCACGTTGCCTCTGACCACCGCACGTTGCCTCTGACCACCGCACGTTGCCTCTGACCACCGCACGTTGCCTCTGACCACCCCAGATTGTCTGTAAGCACCGCAGGTTACCCGTAACAAGCCCACGTTGCCTGTAACCAGCCCACGTTGCCTCTGACCACCTCACGTTGCCTCTGACCACCGCAGGTTGCCTCTGACCACTGCATGTTGCCTCTGACCACCCCAAATTGCCAATGACCCTCTCCAGATTGCGGTAACCATGCCAGATTACAGGTACCCACCCGAGATTACCTATAAGCACTTCAGTTTATCCGTAACCACCCCACATTGCCCGTAACCACCCCACGTTGCCCCTAACCACCCCAGATTGTCTGTAAGCACTGCAGGTTGCCCGTAACCACCCCAGGTTGCCGTAACCACAGCAGGTTGCCCGTGACCACCCCATGTTGTCCGTAACCACCCCAGATTACCTGTAACTACCTCAGGTTGCCCATAACCACCCCAGGTTGCCCGTAACCACCCCACATTACCTGTAATCTCATTTTTTTTATTTTATTTTAGTAACTGCGCTATTCTAATAACCATTACTAGCTGCGGTTTTGCTCCAGCAAATTGGCGCTCCTTCCCTTCTGAGCCCTGCTGTGTGCCCATACAGTGGTTTATGCCCACATATGGGGTACCGTTTTACTCAGGAGAACCTAAGTTACAGATTTTGGGGTACGTTTTCTCTCCTGTTTCTCGTCAAATTGAGAAATTTCAAACTAAACCAACATATTATTGGAAAAATTTGAGTTTTTCATTTTTACTGTCTACTTTTGAATACTTTCCTCTAATACCTGTGGGGTAAAAATGGTCACCACACCCCAAAATGAATTCTCTCAGGGGTGTACTTTCCAAAATGGAGTGACTTATTGGGAGATTTTACTCTGCTGGCACTACAGGGGCGCTGCAAACGGACCTGGCGCTCAGAAACTTCTTCAGCAAAATCTGCATTGAAAAAGCTAATTAGCGCTCCTTCCCTTCTGAGCCCTCCTGTGTGCCCATGCAGTGGTTTATGCCCACATATGAGGTACCTTTTCACTCAGGAGAACCTGCGTTACAAATTTTGGGGTACTTTTTTTCTCTTGTTCCTCATAAAATTGAGAAATTTCAAACTAAAAGAACATAATATTGGAAAAATTTGAGTTTTTCATTTTTACTGTCTAATTTTGAATACTTTCCTCTAATACCTATGGGGTCAAAATGCTTACCACACCCCAAAATGAATTCTTTGAGGGGTGCATTTTCCAAAATGGGGTGACTTATGGCGAGATTTTACTTTGATGGCACTACAGGGGCGCTGCAAACGCACCTGGCGCTCGGAAACTTCTGCAGCAAAATCTGCATTGAAAAAGCTAATTGGCGCTCCTTCCCTTCTGAGCCCTCCTGTGTGCCCATACAGTGGTTTACGCCCACATATGGGGTACCCTTGTACTCAGGAGAACCTGTGTTACAAATTTTGGGGTGCTTTTTCTCTCATTTTCCTTTTGAAAATGAGAAACTTTAATCTAAACGTATATATTATTGGAAAATTTTAATTTTCCATTTTTTTACTGCCTAATTGTGAATACTTTCCTCCAGCCCCTGTAGGGTTAAAATGCTCATTATACCCCTAGATTAATTCTTTAAGGTGTGTAGTTTCCAAAATGGGGTCACTTATGGGGGTTTTCAGGATACCAGACTTCTAAATCCATTTAAAAAAACAACTAGTCCCTAAAAAAATCAGTTTTGGAAACTTTCACGAAAATGTGATAATTTGTTGATGAATTTCTAAGCCCCGTAACACCCTAAAAAAGTAAAATATGTTTACCAAATTATGCCAGAATAAAGAAGACATATTGGTAATGTGACTTAGTAACTAATTTATGTGCTACGACTTTCTTTTTTTAGAAGCAGAGAAATAAAATGCAAATTTTTTAAAATTTTCATGATATTTTGATGTTTTTCACAAAAAACACCAAGTAGTGACCAAATTTTGCCACTAACATAAAGTGACATATGTGACGAAAAAACAATCTCAGAATCGCTAGCATACGTTAAAGCATCACTGAGCTATAAGAGCATAAAGTGAGACAGGTCAGATTTTGAAAAATTAGCCTGGTCATTAAGGCCCAAACTAGCTGCAGCACGAAGGGGTTAAATATATTTGTCGGCGGGAATGCGGCGGGCGGCGGGAATGTGGCGGACTTACTGTGATAGCCTAATATATTGAATGAATACATTTATCCATAGATGTATTCATTCAATAAAGCATACTGTACACTACACTACATTACATAGACATCTATAGACACAATAAAGTCCCATAGACTTCTATATATAAAGCGCCCTCTGCTGGACACTCCATAGGAATTACACCTTTGGTCGTGACGTCACTGGATCTGAGAGAATTCTAACACTTCCTGATCTACTAAATTAAGGGAAATAGCCCTATATGTGCATTTCCCATAATTAATGTACATTAGAAATTTGTATAACTTTTCATAAGTAACAACATATCATAAATTATTTTTGGCCGGACTTCTCCTTTAATATAAGACCGGCATACTTGTAATCCCCCCCAATGTGTACATTCATATTACATACAAATATGCACAATATATACACATATCATACACAGATATAAAGAAATGCACATTACCTATATGAATACATAGTACACATTCACACACATGCACGTACATACGTACATCAAATCCTTAGGGATTTTATAATTTCCCTGCAACATATATAAGATGTCGAACACGACATGGAGAGGAAGGAACGGCTGCACATCCCATCTATGCCTGACACTATTGCCGCTAGGCCTATTTTAAAAATCAACACCAAGGTGTCTGTATATAATTTGATCAAACCATAATAGCCCCGTGTACCACATGCAGGTCCTTTGGTTCACGCGGGTCCCTACGCTAACTCCACACCGTGTCGGTCAGTGAACGCCAACCCCGCAAAGCGTGCACATGCAGGGAAGGGAGGCCATGGAATGGCCCTGCAACCCCAATGTCACAGGACCAAATCCAAAATGCCCCATCAGAACCCGGCCAGCACCTCCGGCGGGGAAGGCTGCCCCCAAACGACACAAGTATGAATATGGTATTACACTCACCAAATGCTACTGCAGACAGAATGGGAAAGACATAAGGTACTGACATGTGAGTACAGGCATATCCTGCTAATTTTGGTCATGTGGGTCTTATAAAGGAGTGTGAACTGTTCAGAAAAGGGACACGGAGCGATATGGCTTGATCAATTCATATTCCACCATCCTGAAGTTGTTTTTTTAAAATAGGCTTAGCAGCATTAGTATCAGCCATAGGTGTGATGTGCAGCCGCTCCTCTCTCTCCATGTCGGATTTTGCATTTCTCTCCCCTTTCTGGACAGCTGGCACTCCCCTTTAAAAGACCCATGTGACCTAAGTCAGCAGAGCTTATACCTGTGCTCACATGATGACAGTACCTCCATGTTTTTCCCCATTCTGTCTGCAGCAGTTTTGGTGAGTGTAATACCATATCCATACTTCTGGTGTTTGGGGCAGCCTTCCCCGCCGGTGGTGCTGGCTGGGACTTTTGGGGGGCACTTTGGGTTTGGTCCTGTGACATGGGGGTTGCAGGGCCATTCCATGGCCTCCCTTCCCTGCATGTGCATGCTTTGCGGGGGTAGCGGTCGCTGACCGACACGGTGTGGTGTTAGCGTAGGGACCCGTGTGAACCAGGAGACCTGCACGTTGGTACACGGGGCGATATGGCTTGATTAATTCATATTCCAACATCCTGAAGTTGGTTTTTTAAAATAGGCTTAGCAGCATTAGTATCAGCCATAGGTGTGATGTGCAGCCGCTCCTCTCTCTCCATGTCGGATATATATGATGTCTATTTATAGCTGGGGTCCATGTTGCTATGATAGGTGTGACCCTATCACTTGAAAAAAAAATTTGACAAACCTTGCAGATGTAGGTATAAACCTTGCCATGCATATTTTTTCTTCAAGATTTGAGTGTCCCTTTAATCCAGGGATACGCACATGCATGCAGGAGTTCTACTATCCACTGCTCCATCCTACTTGCGCTCATTGTGCCGGTGACATATCTGTGTAGAAGGCAGATGTCCAGCTTTATGACACTGCAATATGTAATGGACCCCCAAGTACCAAGCATAATAAATTATGCCAAAGTACGCAAAATAAAGACAAAACACCTTGTAATAAGGTGTGAAAGGGTCTCAATTTTACTTAACCCCTTAACGACCGCGGACATAAATGTACGCCCCAGAAGCCTGTGCCTTCGTACATTTACGCCCACTGTTTCTCCGATTGCTGTGTTAGACACCATCAACACCCACCCCACCCCCGCTGCCAACGATCGCTGCTATTGGCTAATCAATTCAGCCAAAAGCAGCGATCTGCAGCTTTCCGGATCATCATTGACCCGGAAAGCAATGCTGGTCGGTGCTGTCCGAGATAGCACCAACCGCCATTACTGTAAAAAGTAATGGTGGTCACAGTGCCACGTCCCGAACGTCGTGTGATAAATGTCTCCCAACAAAGGGTTAAATACCTGCTTTGGACACCCCAGATAGGTAGCTGAGGTGTCCAGAGCAGGTATTGGCCCATACTCACCTCATCCCGGGTCCCGCAGTGTCGTCCTTCCCGTTGGCTGCCTTCGGCTTTTTCCGACGGTCCCGTCTGCAATCTTCGGCTTTTTTCGCCTCCCCCTTTGTCAAACTTTGGATTTTTTCTGCTTTTGCGCCCTACTGCCCCCTAGCGGCTGATAAGTGTATGTTATACACTTATCAGTAGCTATAGGGATGTAGAAAGTGTTTTTTTTTCTCCCAGCGGCGATGCTGATCAGCACTATCACCGTTGAGTGCCGATCAGCATCGCACGTAAGTGCGCTGCTAATCAGCAACTCCTTCTTTTTGGCGTAGGGTGTTATTTTTTTCTATATCCTGCTGCCACTGTCTGCTGATAAGTGCGGCATTTATCAGCAACACCTTTTTTGGCGTAGTTGTTTTTTTTATTCTTAATGTTAAAAAAAACACGTCAAAAACACTATTACACTGCACGAAATAAAGTTTTACACTACACCACTATACATTTACATACCCCATATAATCAGCCCCATATAAAAATGGCCCCCAGGGTGTTTTAGGGTGCAGGACGCATACGCTATTATTGCCTCTTGACGCCGAAACAGCCAGTGAGGATGAATGGGGGGATCCTTTTTCCCTCCATTTATCCTCATCATCCAGTGACGTGTCTGTGGGTAGCGTAGCGTATGCTACCACCCAGACACGTCTTTTCCGCCAGTACCTTCTCAATAAGAGATCACGGTATGGCGTGAAATTCTACAAACTCTGTGAGAGTACCTCAGGGTACACTTACAGATTTAGGGTACGTGCACACTGTGGAATGGTGAAGGATATCCCTTTGTGTATTCCGCAGCTGGCACCCGCCGGCGGACTGATGCGGGTGCGTGTGTCTCCGCCCATGTCATAGATTCCATCTTATGCACGAACGAATTCCGTCGTCCAAAGAATGAATACGTTGGACAGAGGGTGGAATCCGCCAGTGCATAAAATAAAGTCTATGACACGGGCGGAGACGCACGCGCCCGCAGTTGCCAGCTGCGGAATGCACCAAGGGCTATCCGTCGCTATTCTGCAGTGTGCACATACCCTTAGAGCAGGGGTCTCAAACTCGCGGCCCTCCAGCTGTTGCCAAACTACAATTCCCATCATGCCTGGACAGCCAAAGCTTTAGCTTTGGCTGTCCAGGCATGATGGGAATTGTAGTTTGGCAACAGCTGGAGGGCCGCGAGTTTGAGACCTCTGCCTTAGAGTGTATGAAGGAAGGGACACCCAAATCCAGCCCCCAGACGCCCCCCCCCCCATCCTCAGAGTTAGTGTGAAGATCGTTTGGGAACTGATCCCACTGCTGGATAAAGGTTACCACCTGTACGGGGTTAACTTTTATACCAGCACCCCCCTCTTCCGTTCCCTTGCTGCCCGAGCTACTGTAGCTTGTGGCACGATCCGAAAATATCAGAAGCAGTAATAAAGGCCTGATTTTTAGCAGCCATGGAGCGGACCCAGCGCTTTTGGATATGAAGGACCCCGTATTGCACCAGGGCAACATTTTTCAGGTGATGTCCCCCACACTGGAAAACAGGAGACCCCAGAAGAAGCGCAGAGTGTGGCGTAACAGGGGGATCAGGAAGGACACCATTTTCCAGTGTAACACCTGTCCTGATCTCCCTGTGCTGCCAGGACAGTAGAAACCCCCCACAAGTCAGGGCCGGCCTTAGGGGTGTGCGACCTGTGCGGTTGCACAGGGCGCATCACTCCTGGCCAGCTGGGGGGCGCTCTGGCAGACAGTCAGCTGCACACCTAACTGGTCTGGCAGAGATATGTTCTGTCTGTCAGAGCGCCCCCCTAGCTGGCCGCCTGCCCTCCTTGCATAGGGGTTGGTTTGGGGCGCTCCCGAAGACAGAGGGGCCAGGGACCTTGCAGATTAATGTAACGGGTTCGTCCCGGTAAGCCCCGCCCCCACCGACAAGCCCCGACCCTTGGTGCCCACCGCGGGTGGGATACTGACAGTCTTCTAGCCACAATGCAGCCTGCTGAGCTGTTTGCTGGACAGGTCATCAGCTGTGTGTGTGGCAGCTAATCTCTGTAGCACAGGCCATGCTTCCTGGCTGGGCAGTGTGCTGACCTGTGACCTCTGCCCAGCCATGTGCCTCCTCTCTTCTCCTCTGCTCCTCATGCAGCGTCAGGAATGCTCTGCCCCTGCTGTAAGTCTGATGATTCTTCTCATCTATCTATCTATCTATCTATCTATCTATCTATCTATCTATCTATCTATCTTATTTTTCTTTCTCTCCCTCTGACAGTGCAGAGTCTGTATATACTGTGGCAATCTACTTGTGTATACATGCACTGCCACAGTATATACAGACACTGACATCTCTCCTCTCCTTGCCTTCTTGGAGTTTTTTTGTAAAATAAAAAGTTTTAAAAAGAGAATTGTCCGTAATGTTATAAAGCAGTGCATAACTACTACGCCCATCATACCCCGACAGCTAAAACAGTGCATAACTACCCATAGCATCCCTCATAGCTGAAACAGTGCATAACTACTGCCCCAGCATACCCCAACAGCTAAAGCAGTGCATAACTACTGCCCCAACAGCTAAAGCAGTGCATAACTACTGCCCCAACAGCTAAAGCAGTGCATAACTACTGCCCCAACAGCTAAAGCAGTGCATAAATACTGCCCCAACAGCTGAAACAGTGCATAACTACTGCCCCAGCATACCCTCATAGCTTAAAGGGGTTATCCAGCACTTCAAAAACATGGCCACTTTTCCCCCTCTCTTGTCTCCAGATTGGGTGAGGTTTCAAACAGAGTTCCATTGAAGTAAATGGAGCTTAACTGCAAACCGCACCTGAACTGGAGAAAAGAGAGGGGGAAAAGTGGCCATGTTTTTGAAGTGCTGGATAACCCCTTTAAACCGTGCATAACTACTACCCTGCGCATACCCTAACAGTTGAAACAATGCATAACTACTACCCCAGCATACCCTGATATCTAAAGTGTTATTGTCTGAACTATAAAACTGCCTGATCTTGCACGGTAAATGGTGTAATTGCAAAAAAAGGCCAAATCACATCCCAGAAAAAAATTCTAAAAGTGATGAAAAGGTCACATATATAACAGTCGGGGGTGGCGCTCATTATAGTAGGATTTAGTCTATCGTATCTAAATACTACAGCCTCCCATCTCAGTTATGGTTTTATTGTGGGAGATGTCTGGAGGGATGGGAGGCTGTAAGATTTAGTCTATGTCACTATTCGGGGGTATCAACAGGGGGGGTGGGGGGCGCCAAAAGAAAGTTTCGCACAGGGCTCCATCTGCCCCAAGGCCGGCCCTGCCACAAGTGACCCCATTCTGGAAACTACACCCCATAAAGAATCTAACAAGGGGAGCAGCGGGGATATGGCCCCCTGGTGTCGGGCACATTTGTGCCGTGAAAATGAAAAAAATTGTATTTTTTATTTTCACAGCACATGTTCTACATATGTGCCTGTCACCAGTGGGGTCCATATGCTCACTGCACCCCTTGTTAGATTCCTTGAGGGGTTTAGTTTCTAGAATGGGTCACTTGTGGGGGGTTTCTACTGTCCTGGCAGCACAGGGGCTTTGTAATTGCGACATGGCCTCCATCCTCCATTTCAGACTCTAAATGGCGCTCTGTCCCTTTGGTGGCTTGCCCTGTGCCCATATGGCACATTATGTCCACATGTGGGGTATTTTCGTACTCAGGGGAAATTACCCTACACGTTTTATGTTCATTTTCGTTTTTTAACCCCTTGTGGAAATAGAAAAAATGAAGGCTAGACCAACATGTAATGTAAAAATTTTTACATTTTTTCACTAAATCATTGATCTTGTCTTGATTTTTTCAATTTCACAAGGGGTTAAAAAACGAAAATGAAGATAAAACGTGTAGGGTAATTTCCCCTGAGTACGAAAATACCCCACATGTGGACATAATGTGCCATATGGGCACAGGGCAAGCCCCATTATGGAAACTACACCCCTCAGGGAATGTAAAAAGAGGTGTAGTGAGCATATGGACCCCACTGATGACGGGCACAAATGTGGAACAATGTGCCGTGAAAATGAAATATTAAATTTTTTACACTATAATGTTGGTTTAGCCTTGAATTTTTCATTTTCACAAGGTGTTAAAAGATAAAAAAAAAACACAAAATGTGTAGAGCAATTTCCCCTGAGTACGAAAATACCCCACATGTGGACATAAAGCGCCAAGCAGGTGGGGTCCATTTGCTCACTGCACCCCTTGTTAGATTTCTTGAGGGGTGTAGTTTAAAGAATGGGGTCACTTGTGGGGGGTGTCGAGTGTTTTGGCAGCACAAGGGCTTTGTAAATGCGACATGGCCCTTGAAATCCATTCCACTGAAATTCAGCTTCCAAAAGCCAATTGGCGCTCCTTCCCTTTGGAGGCTCGTCCTGCGCCCGCTTGGCACTTTATGTTCACATATGGGGTATTTCCGTACTCGGGAGAAACTGCGCTAAACGTTTAATTTTTTTTTTTCTTTATCCCTTTTTAAAAATGAAAAATCGAAGGCTAGAACAACGTTTTAGTGTAAAAAATTTAATTTTTCTTCTAGCCACATTGTTCTGAAAATCTGGGAAGCACCTGTGGGGTCCAAATGCTCACCGCACCCCTTGTAACATTACGCACCCCAGAGCCTCTGCCAACCTGAAGTGGTACAGTCATGAATGACCAAATATAACGGAGGCGTTGAAATTCACTAGGCGCTCCTTTATATTTGAGGCTTGTGGTTGCGTCAAATAGCGCATTAGTGCCACATATGGGGTATTTCTATAAACTGCAGAAACGGGGCAATCAATATTAGGGTGCATTTCTCTGGTAATATGTTTACAATTATGAAAGATATTGGATTACAATAAAATCTCTACACAGAAAATTAAAATTTTCAAATTTCTTACACACTTAGCTTTTATTTCTGTGACTCCCCTAAAGGGTTAAAAAAAACTTTCTAGATGTGCTTTTGCACAGTTTGGGGGGTGTAGTTTCTGAAATGGGGTGCTTTGTGGGGCTTTCTAACATACAGTCCCCTTAAATACACTTTAAGGATATGTGCACACTCTGTATGAGATCGGCCGTTCCGTGACCCCGGCCTGGTCACGGAACGGTCGGTCTCTGGCCGGATCATCTCGGCCGGTACTTAAGTACCGGCCAGGTGATCTTTCCGGCCATGGAGCTCTGATGCGGGCGCATCAGCGTGCGCCCGCATCAGAGCTACCCATAGCGCACAGTGAGCCGCTCGCTTCACTGTGTGAACTGACTGGTCTTTCTGCGGCCGGAATTCACTGAACTCCGGCCGCAGAAAACTGACCTGTCAGTTTTTTCCGGCGCCGCACAGGATCCCGGCTGGAGCGTATACGATGTGTGTACGCTCCCGCCGGGATCCGATTGACGATAAGACTATGTTCCACCCCGCAAAACTACGGCCGTAGTTCTGCGGCGAGAACTACGGCCGTAGTTTTACGTAGTGTGAACATAGCCTAAACCTTAACAGGTCCCTAAAAATATCTGATTTTGAAATTTCACTGAAAATTTGGAAAAGTGCTAATGTTTTAAGCTTTCTATTTTAAAAAAAAAATGAAAGAGAGTTTAATAAATGCCGCCAACATAAAGTAGACATGTTGCTAATGCTATTTAATATATAATTTATGTGGCATAACCATTTTCTGTATAAGCAGAAAGCACTCAGGCGAGGGGGACTGTGGGGGAAACCTCGAGGGAGCAATGGCTGGAGAGTTGCCCCTCCCCTGAGCTTAGAGGGTAATACCATACTATAACTATAATGCTATAAAACTGGATGTGAGTGAGATTTGGCTGCAATATCTGTCACCTTATTGATAGCTAGGCGGATCTATCTCTTCTCCCTCACTGATCCAGGTCCAATCCTCAAAAAGATGGAGACTTGATGAAGGGGTAGTCTAAAGCAGACCATCCCTTTTCCCCTGCTAGAACCTCCAAGGGGTAGGGGGCTGTAAAGTAGTCAAGCTCAAGGTCCTTTGGCGCATCAAAGATGGCACCAATCAGGGTGCGGTTTATTGCTTTATGGAACCTTCTTTATAACATAAGCGCTTGTCATCATAGTGCATGGTTGCCATGGTTACTGCAGACAAACACATCTGAAGCATTAACCCATTAATGACTGGCGATGTGCTTTACTGCAGAGGTCACTAAACACACTTGTGACCAAGCAAACAGCTTATGGTTACGTCACACTAAGAACATAGTTTGATGTGGCCCATAGCAACCAATCACAGCTCAGCTTTTGTTTCTCAAATGACTCTTGTAAAATAAAAGCTGAACTGTGATTGATTGCCATGCGCAATTTACAGTCTAACTTGCCCATAGCAACCAATCAAAGCTCAGCTTTAATTTTATAAGAGCTTGTCAACATATGAAAGGTAAGCTGTGATTGGTTGCTATAGGAAAATCAGACTGTGTCCTGTCTCTGGCAGATTGATAAAGCTGCTCCATTGCTGTAAAGTTGATGATGATGATGATGACTGAAAACACATGACATCAAGCTTCCCTATAATGCTTTGCAGTCTGCCCTTCCTCTATGTCTCCCAACCCATATTTACCTCTGGTACAGGAAAGTACCAGGTACAGCTCACATGCTGTCAGATTTTTAGCCCCAGAGCCACACTATGCAGGCTGCGGCCCCTCTCCCTCCTCTACTTCTGTGCCCTGACTGCCAGCAGCACATTGAGCAGATAGAGGCAGCCTGAGAAGAGGAGGTGGCAGAGAGTCCCAGGGGAGAGGAGAGGGGCTGCGCTAAATCTGCACACCTACATGCTGCTGCTTGTCACCCCAGTCACTCCCTGCCTTTATATAATATGATGAAACCCCAGGTTACTTGATAGAGGCAGTAAGTGACCAGTTGAAAGGCTTGTGCAGCAGTGTTGGATGATTACATGTCATCCTGGAGCTGCTAGACAGGGAGACCCACCTCCTGTTTTGGGGCAATTCAAAGGGTAGGTAGATTCCCCTGTGGGCCAGTCCTGCTGTTATCTCTACCTTTTAACACCACACAGCACGCTGTATTCTCTACCTGTAACACCACACAGCACGCTGTATTCTCTACATGTAACACCACACAGCACACTGTATTCTCTACATGTAACACCACACAGCACACTGTATTCTCTACCTGTAACATCACACAGCACACTGCATTCTCTACATGTAACACCACACAGCACACTGTATTCTCTACCTGTAACATCACACAGCACACTGCATTCTCTACCTGTAACACCACACAGCACACTGTATTCTCTACCTGTAACACCACAAAGCACGCTGTATTCTCTACCTGTAACATCACACAGCACGCTGTATTCTCTACCTGTAACATCACACAGCATGCTGTATTCTCTACCTGTAACATCACACAGCATGCTGTATTCTCTACCTGTAACATCACACAGCATGCTGTATTCTCTACCTGTAACACCACACAGCACGCTGTATTCTTTACCTGTAACACCACACAGCACGCTGTATTCTCTACCTGTAACACCACGCAGCACGCTGTATTCTCTACCTGTAACACCACGCAGTACGCTGTATTCTCTACCTGTAACACCACGCAGTACGCTGTATTCTCTACCTGTAACACCACACAGCACACTGTATTCTCTACCTGTAACACCACACAGCACGCTGTATTCTTTACCTGTAATACCACACAGCACACTGTATTCTCTACCTGTAACACCACACAGCATGCTGTATTCTCTACCTGTAACACCACACAGCACGCTGTATTCTCTACCTGTATCACCACACAGCATGCTGTATTCTCTACCTGTAACATCACACAGCACGCTGTATTCTCTACCTGTAACACCATACAGCACGCTGTATTCTCTACCTGTAACACCACACAGCCGCTGTATTCTTTACCTGTAAAACCACACAGCACGCTGTATCAATACTATACCAGGGGCATTCAGCATTAGGGCGGAGCCCAATCCTATGAAGGAATTTAGGCATTCTTTACACCCGATGAATCAAAAATAAATGGGAGGTTCAGTGAGTTTCAGATACTACCAATTTAGGTTTCAGAGCCAGTAAATCTGCCCATTGTTCGGCTGTATTGGGGCCCACCTTGCCTTCCCATTGTCCCTTAACATCCAGGGGTCTTTCAAAAATACTTTGACCTGATTCTACACTTTCCTCAGCATTGGGCAGCATAATCAGGATATCTGGCGGTCTAGTGTGAAATGCTATCTCTAATAGAAAATGGGCACACTCCTCCTACTGCATTCTGCTGCATTTTTAATAAGTATTAGCTAGCTATGTTTTTCTAATCTGGAAAATTCCTTTAACGTGATTTAAATGGTGAGATCCTTACTTGGAAACTAGGCTATATATAAATATACCGTACATATATTTTAGCAGAAAGTATTTAAACAAGCTTGACAGTGGCTGCTACAGGGAAATGTGGTATAGCTTTATCTAAATGAGTGCCTTATAATAAATGGCATTTTTATTCAGTCTCATGAACACTTCCTTTAACTGGCGGTAACGATGTAACTGGAATGGTAGATGCACTCTTGGAATAATTTTTGGCAGGCTGAAAAAATTGATTCACAGGTCAGAAAGATCAGCGCTTATCTGGGAACTTGCTGAAATAAGAGAGATAAGATTGCACGATTTTGTGCTCTTTGCTATACACAAGGGAGGAGATTTATGAAAGGGTGTAAATTGCCCACAGCAACCAATCACAGCTCCTCTTATATTTTACCAGAGCTAAAAGCAGAGCTGTGATTGGTCGCAGTGGGCAGTTTACACCAGGTGCATATTTAAACCCTTTCATAAATCTCCCCCAAGCTTTTTGTCTCCTCTCCATACTCCCTCCCCCCCCCCCCCTCAATCCCTCAATAGACCATAATGGACACAGATAAGTGAGTGGGGGGGGCTGCAAAACAGCTTTTTGAGTACAGAAGGAAACTCTTTTTCTTTCTTTTCTTTTAAAACTCTTATTTATTTTGTTCAAAAGTACAGTCAGGAACATAAGGTTATTCATAAAAAATTCTTAAGCACCTTAGAAGACAACAATCAGCAAGTTAAGGCTGCAGGGACAAATAGCGAGAGTCAGTAATATGGTCATCCATGTACAGCAGCAGAGCCTGCCGTAGGCAAAAGTACTTTTGTATTTTCTAACCATAACAGGAAATAAGGGGGGATAAACAAGGGTGGGGGAGGGGGAGGGAGAGATAAGGTTGTAAGGAGGAGAGGGGGATAAGGAAAGATATACATGTCAGTTTTACTAAGTGTGGTTTCGGAGATGACAGAGAGATCAAGAGTCTAGAGGGCAACTTAGCCCAGGGAGATAAGACTTTTATAAAGGTACTACAGGCCAACTCCTCTAGATGGTATAGATGGTCGACCTTTTGGACCCAAAGTTGCCCTAAGCGGGGAGCCTCCTCCTTCCACGCAGCGGCCATAAGGAGCCTAGCAGAAGCTAGTAAGGGTTTGATAAGCCTCAAAGTCGCTTTAGGGAGTGTGGAAGGCAAAAGCTGGAGGAGACAAGTTTCGGAAGGGCAGGGAATGAAGATTTTATTGATTTCACTAATGCAGGAAGTGGTTTGTTTCCAAAAGTTTGAGATGTTGTGGCAGTGGCGCCACATATATTAGCCTGGAGTTGTCCCACACCTCCTGTATACATTTGGGTAATCGGGATTAAATTTATGAAATTTAAGAGAGAGTTATGGAGCGTTTACACAGACAGATTTATCTGACAGATCTTTGAAGCCAAAGCCAGGAACAGACTATAAACAGGGATCAGGTCATAAAGGAAAGACTGGGATCTATCCTCTTTTTAAATCCATTCCTGGCTTTGGCTTCCAAAATCTGTCAGATAAATCTTTCTGTGTAAACGCACCCTAATGCTAAGTTTACACAGAGCGATTATCGGACGATCAAATTCGAACGATAATTGTACGTGTAAACGCGGCGAACGATCGAAAAATCGTTCACTTTGATCTTTTAACATGTTCATAAATCGTCGTTCGTAGTTCGCCAAAAATTCGCTGATCGTTCCGTGTAAACAGTCGTCGCGCTATAGTCCGGCCGCCCGCCACATAGCCCCCCGCTCACAGCCCGGCTACCCTCTTCAGCCAATCAATGCAAGGCACAACTGATTGGCTGAAGGGGAGCCGTTTGAAATTTCCGGCTCCCCTCTTCAGCCAATCAGTGCTGCCTTGCATTGATTGGCTGAAGAGGGGAGCCGGGAATTTCAAACGGCTCCCCATTTAGCCAATCAGTGCTGCGGGGGGTGGGGGGTGATCGGAGCGGCAGCGGGGGGCGATCGGAGCGGTGGCGATCGGGGCGGCGCAGGGGACTGCGGTTGAGCTGGGGGCCGGCTGCGGGCGGGACGGGCTGCGGGCGCGCGATCGCAAAACGATTTTCGTACGATATATTGTACCGTCTAAACGCTGATCGATATGAAAAAAAAATTGTTACTTCGAAACAGTTAATCGTACGATCGGGCCAATAATTGCCTCGTGTAAACTTAGCATAAGGGTCCATTTACACCAGGGGTGGGGAACCTCCGGCCCTCGGGCCGCATCCGGCCCCTGACACCTCCGGATGCGGCCCGCGGCTCCCCTGTGACATGCGCCGCTCTGCGAGGGGAAGGAGCCGGCATTCACAGCATCGTCCTGTGTCTGTGACAGCTGCCAGGAGGATGCTGTGAGTGCCGGCTCCTTCCCCAGCAGAGCGGCGCACATCTTCTGTCTCCTGCAGTTTGCGGCTCTCCTGTGATGTGCGCCGCGCTGGTGAGGCAGGAGCCGGCATACACAACATCTTCCTGTGTCTGTGCCGGCTCCTTCCCCAGCAGAGGGGCGCACGTCTTCTGACTCCTGCGGGCCGCGCGCGATGACATCATTTCATCGCGCGCCGCCTGCAGGAGAAGACCGTCACAGAAGAGAGGAGGGAGGACCTGGGCAGCGTGGGAGTGGAGGAAAGGTGAGTGGGATGTTTAATTTTTTTTATTTGGGGCAGGCACTGGGGGTTAACTAGGCCACCAGGGACATGACTGAGAGGGTTAAGAAGGCCACCAGGGACATGACTGAGGGGCTTAACTAGGCCACCAGGGACATGACTTGGGGGCTAACTAGACTACCAGGGACATGACTTGGGGGCTAACTAGACTACCAGGGACATGACTGGGGGGTTAACCAGGCTACCAGGGACATGACTGGGGGCTAACTAGGCCACCAGGGACATGACTGGGGGGCTAACTAGGCCACCAGGGACATGACTGGGGGGTTAACTAGGCTACCAGGGACATGACTGGGGGCTTAACTAGGCTACCAGGGACATGACTGAGGGCCTAACTAGGCTACCGGGGACATGACTGAGGGGCTGAAGTAGGCCACCAGGGACATGACTGAGGGGGTTAACTAGGCTATCAGGGACATGACTGAGGGGGTTAGAAGGCCACCAGGGACATGACTGAGGGGCTTAACTAGGCCACCAGGGACATGACTGAGGGGCTAACTAGGCTACCAGGGACATGACTTGGGGGCTAACTAGACTACCAGGGACATGACTTGGGGGCTAACTAGACTACCAGGGACATGACTGGGGGGTTAACCAGGCTACCAGGGACATGACTGGGGGGCTAACTAGGCCACCAGGGACATGACTGGGGGGCTAACTAGACCACCAGGGACATGACTGGGGGGTTAACTAGGCTACCAGGGACATGACTGGGGGCTTAACTAGGCTACCAGGGACATGACTGAGGGCCTAACTAGGCTACCAGGGACATGACTGAGGGGCTTAAGTAGGCTACCAGGGACATGACTGGGGGGATTAACTAGGCCTACCAGAGGCATCACTGGGGGGGGGGGGGTAGTTAGGCTACCAGGGACATGACTGGGGGGTTAACTCAGGCTACAGAGTATCACTAAGGATTCACATCAGGTACAAGGGGCATGACTGGGGGTTAACTACAATAGCAGGGGCATTAGGGGAACAATACTTTGCCTTGTCCCGGTGCTGCAAACCCACGCTACCCTGCTGCGCACGGTATGCGGCCCTCAAATCATTTTATAAATGCCCGACTGGCCCTTGACATGGAAAAGGTTCCCCACCCCTGATTTACACAGAAAGATTATCTGACAGATCATCTGCCAAACATTTAAAGCCAAAACCAGAAACAGACTGAGATTTTTTCCTCTTTTCAAATCTATTCCTTGCTTTGGCTTCAAATCTTTGGCAGATAATCTGTCAGATAATCTTTCTGTGTAAATGGGACCTTAGGTACCAGCAGCAATCTGACACTTTGGGAAGTGCGTTTAGGGGCTGCTAGAATGGATTTAATTTGAGAGTCGGAAAAAGAAGTCCCTTCTCCAAAGTCTTAATAAAGACACATGAGAATTTGCTTTAAAATGAGAGTTTGGTTTGTAAAATTAACTTCTTGAACCAGGTGGGTTGAGGCAATGCGCCCAGTCTCCTGCTGAAAGATTTGAGTGAGTTTTACGCAATCTGGTGTAAACGAAAAAGTCGAATTTTGGGCAATTGACAAGCTGGCACATCTCCTTGTTTGTGGGGAGTAGACCCTCTGGGAGCAGTGAATGAGGGGACTGCGTATTAAGTCATAGTGAGAGGTGGTAAGGAAACTCTTTTGCTTAATAGAACCTATTATTTGTCAGCACCCGGGCCCTACCTAAGGTGCTGACAGTGTGCTGTAGCCTGCAGTCCCCTAGTGAGCATGTGACTTTTTGGTAATTTGTCCATGGAGTGGATTTTGCAGAATTTCTTGTCTCCTACTGTAATGAAGAGGAGTTGTTTGTGCCGCACTTTGGCACACCTCACTACTCCTTCCTCCTCCCTCTTCTTCATGAATAATCAATGCTGCCCGGCCTCCTGCTCACTCAGCTGTCAGCGAGTGTCTCTGATTGCAGACCAGTCCTCTGTAGGCAGGTTATGATGAAAGAAACACTCCAGGTATAGTTGAATCTGAACCCAAGTGTGGGTCTAGAGACCTACCAGCAGTTCATTCTTGGGTTGAAATCCCTGTTGAAATTGAGTGGATAGCTGCCATTTAATGGCAAATAATTTTTATAATTAATAAATAATTATAACAGTTGTATTTGCCATTAAATGGCGGCCATATACTCAATTTCAACAGTGTGTGAACATAGCTTTTCTGTGTTTTAAATCCACTTCTGGTTTTGGTTGCAAAATACTGAGCAAAAGCCTCAAAAATTATACAGTAATGAGAAAAAAAATAAAGACCTATATTTCATTTCAATAAGGGGATTTTAACCAAAGAATAGACTGCTGGCAGGTCTCTAGACAGGTGAGTTACCCCTAGACCACAGCTCAAACATGTTTGTGTTCAGAGATTCAACAATAGCTGAGTGTTTCTTTCAGACATAACCTGCCTTAGGAGGACTGATGTGCAATCAGAGACACTGACTGACAGCTGAGCGAGCAGGAGGGCGGGCAGCATTGATTATTTATGAAGAAGAGGGAGGAGGAAGGAGTGGTGAGGTGTGCCAGATTGCGGCACAAACAACTCCTCTTTGACTCTTAATTACAGTAGAATTGTGCATAATTAAATTATCAAAAGGTACCATACTACTAGGGGACTGCCAACTGCGGCACACTGTCAGTACCTCAGGTAAGGCCCGGGTGCTGACAGATTCCCTTTGAAATTGCTTTTACTATTGAT
This sequence comes from Dendropsophus ebraccatus, assembly GCF_027789765.1. NCBI lineage: Eukaryota > Metazoa > Chordata > Amphibia > Anura > Hylidae > Dendropsophus > Dendropsophus ebraccatus. The sequence continues at coordinate 44,483,116 of NC_091454.1, read as the reverse complement.
TTCTTTAGTTCAGTACCCAAAACTTTTTTGATTGGTTCTCTTTAAAGCAGTGTATCTAGTGTATGGATGGGTATATAAAGGCAGCTATGGTGCTAAAATGCCTATTGTTGCCTCTCCGCTTTAGGTCTCGGCTGTCTAACTGCCTCCCAGTCAAGCCTGGCCTGGTGGAGTGACAAGCACTGTTTTAGGTTCTACAGATAATTTATAATATAGCCTATTACATTTTACTTGTAGATCTATTGTAAATAACGAAGCCGACTTTTTGTATTTGTGGTAATGTATTTGTGGTTTACTTCCAGTGTTCCATGCCGTCCTGCGTTACTGCGTTCCACGTTACCTGCGCCTTTGACCACAACCTAGAGATGCACACCACCTTGGCAGAGAATGATGAAGTAAAGTTCAAGTCCTATTGTCTGGATCACAGCAAAGGAGCCACCAAGCCAGAGGACCAGTACAGCCAAAGACCATCCTCATCTGTTGCCTCAGTAGATGCTGACCAATTGCAGCAGGATCTAGAAAAAGTCACTTTGAGAAAACAAAAGCTTCTCCAACTGGAGGAGGATTTCTATGAACTTGTCAAGTTAGAGGATGTGGCAGAGAACCTTAATGTGAACAAGAACGTGGTTGACTTTATTTACCAGTACTGGAAGCTAAAGAGAAAGGCAAACTTTAACAAACCTCTTTTAAGCCCTAAAAAAGACGAAGTAGATGACTTAGCTCAGCAAGAGCAAGATGTACTTTTCAGGAGATTAAAACTATTTACACATCTAAGGCAGGATCTTGAAAGGGTAAGTTGGCAATGTTTTTCTATGTCTACAGTACTTGAATTTTTGTGTATTATACTCATCATTCATCAAGATATGTCTACATTCTAGAAACAGTTCTGCTTGCTGCTGGCCACAATTGCATTTTCCATTTGCCTCAATATTTGTAAAACATTTTGCTAGTTTCAAGTTTTTTGAGCACTACTGTTGTCACACAAGATCCAGTATGTGCAATTTTGGAGGAATTTATCAAGACAATCGGACCTGTATGTTGCTCTGACATAAAGCCCTGCCTCAGGGCTGCTGTATGTCCTGCAGGAAGTGATATTCTTTCCAGTCTAGACAACCATCAAAAAACTGTCAGTGCGAAACAAAAAAAAACCACAACTAAATTATTAAAACTCAGGTGCCACAAACATCAGCAACCCACCAGAATACAAAACAGAGACACTTGTACTTATCATGTTTTCATGCAAATGCAGTTGGTTCCTTTGACATTTTTGGTCACTTATTTGATTTATTTATAATAATTTTTATATTTATTTTCTCATCAATCCATTCTCACCTATTCTTTTACACCTCACACATTTATTTATTTTTTTGAGCTGTTTCCCCTGGTCAGCTATCCTCATAGACATACAGTGGGAAAAAAAAGTATTTAGTCAGTCACCAATAGTACAAGTTCTCCCACTTAAAAAGATTAGAGGCTGTAATTTACATCATAGGTAGACCTCAACTATGAGAGACAAAATGAGAAAACAAATCCTGAAAATCACATTTGTCTGATTTTGTAAGAATTTATTTGCAAATTATGGTGGAAAATAAGTATTTGGTCAACTACAAACAATCAAGATTTCTGGCTCTCACAGACCTGTAACTTCTTCTTTAAGAGTCTCCTCTTTCGTCCACTCATTACCTGTAGTAATGGCACCTGTTTAAACTTGTTATCAGTATAAAAAGGCACCTGTGCACACCCTCAAACAGTCAGACTCCAAACTCCACTATGAAGACCGAAGAGCTGTCAAAGGACACCAGAAACAAAATTGTAGCCCTGCACCAGGCTGCAAAGACTGAATCTGCAATAGGCAACCAGCTTGGAGTGAAGAAATTAACTGTGGGAGCAATAATTAGAAAATGGAAGACATACAAGACCACTGGTAATCTCCCTCGATCTGGGGCTCCACACAAAATCTCACCCCGTGGGGTCAAAATGATCACAAGAACTGTGAGCACGAATCCCAGAACCACGCGGGGGGACCTAGTCAATGAACTGCAGAGAGCTGGGACCAATGTAACAAAGCCTACCATCAGTGACACACTACGCCGCCAGGGACTTAGATCCTGCAGTGCCAGACGTGTCCCACTGCTTAAGCCAGTACATGTCCGGGCCCATCTGAAGTTTGCTAGAGAGCATTTGGATGATCCCTCTGTCATTGCCAACAAAGGATGTATAACAAAGTATTGAGATGAAATTTTGGTACTGACCAAATACTTATTTTCCACCATAATTTGCAAATAAATTCTTACAAAATCAGACAATGTGATTTTCTGGATTTGTTTTCTCATTTTGTCTCCCATAGTGGAGGTCTACATATGGTGTCAATTACAGGCCTTTCTCATCTTTTTAAGTGGTGGAACTTGCACTATTGGTGACTGACTAAATACTTTTTTTCCCCCACTGTATCTCCTTTATCTACGATGAATAGGAATATATGATATCTTGTAAAACTTCTTATATTGGCCCAATGACTGTTGCATCTGTAAATACTTGCCTTCTGTATTTGTATCTGGATCCTTGTCCATGTCGATACTGTTCTCCTTCACCTAGCGACGAGCGATACATATTGTCGTCTGCTCGCTTTGTGAGTTGGATTAACAGTGCGCAGGCGCCGCCACGCCAGGCAGTGACTCATTTTTAGCCACATTGGTTGGGGCAGCGTAGGTGTGTCCGAGGCACCTCGGACGTCATCTCACATGCCCCGAACCAATATGGAGTCCACAAGTGCTACTGCATGCACAATGGTAAAACCACATTCTGTTTTTTACTGTATGTGTACTAATTAGTGGTAAGTGACTAGTATTCAATCGAATAGCTATGCATTTGAATATTCGAACGAAAAATTGATTCGCCCTCCCACCCCCCTGGTGCTTTTTTCCAGCCAATAAACATGCAGGGAGGGGTGGGGGGGACAGGCACTAGGTATAGGCAGGACTTTAAAAAAAAAAAAAAAAAAAAAGCTTTAACTGTGATTGGCTGGCTAAATTATGTCACCTCCTGAGTATACGAATAGGTGATTTCAGATTTGTGTCATTTACTGGTTGGAGCTGTATAGAGACTGTATACCAGGAAAAATTTGCTTTTAGGTGAAGTTGGGTAGAAAGGGACCCCCAAAAGCCCTTGTTAGGGCTAAAAGTGTAGAAAGCAGAGATTTAGAAGGTGTTCAGGGTCCTATTAGACAAAGTGATATTTAATGTTTATCGACATACAATTGCAAACAAGATTGTTTATCGTTAACCTGAAATCGTTGACCATATTACACAGAACTATAGTCGTTAGTTTCGATCGTTAATGCGAACGTTACTGCGATTGTCCAAGAGAGAGAGAGAGAGAGAGAGGTCGGCACCACTGCTATAGCAGCATAATAAATGAGCAGTCAGCAAAAAGGTCGTGTCTGAACAGACTCCTAGGGTGGTGCACACACGGAGGTAAGGCAGTCTATAATAGTAGAAAGAAAGAGACGTATGGCACTCACCCAGGGTGAGTGCCATACGTCTCTTTTTTTCTACTATTATTAGTTACTACGATTGTTTACTCCATCTGATCCCAACAAAACAATGAACAATGTGCAATTACATTGAACGAGTAGTTAACAAATGCGGAACTTGAGCGAACGGATTACAGCAAACAATAGTTAGGAAGCGATAATCGCCCTGTGTAATAGGGCCCTTGGGTAGGAAGGGACCCCCAAAAGTTAGATGCACCCAGGCATGTTTCCCCTGGTGTCCCAGATGCATTCCAGATGTTTTGGCATAATTTCCAGAGGTGTCATTGTGGACTTGGTGACCTTCAAGTGGTTGAATATTGATTTCAAAGTCCTGAGTATTTTTCTCCTATAGACTATAATAGGATTCGATATTCGGATCGAATATACGAATATCAGGGGCTAGTTGAATCAATTTTAGAATTTTCGAATATTTCACTATTCGCTTATCTCTAGTACTAATGGTTTAGCTGCCTATAAATACCATCCCCACTACATACTAAAAAACCAAAAAGTGCAACAGCCACTTACAGGTGCAAGTGCTTACCTTACATACTCCCCCGGCGTACACATGATAAAAACCTGCTCTGTAGATTTAAAAAAAATGAGGATCTTAGCAAACCGCTTGATCAGTCAGAGACATAGTCTCTCCTGGGCTAACAATAATGGTGCGTTTACACAGAAAGATTTATCTGACAGATTTTTTAAGCCAAAACCAGGAATGGATTTGAAAGGAAGAGAAATCTCAATGTTTCCTTTATGACCTGTTCTCTGTTTATACTCTGTTCCTGGTTTTGGCTTCAAAGATCTGTCAGAGAAATCTTTCTGTGTAAACGCACCCTTAGCCTACAACTGGGCAGACAGGATCCAAATAATCTGTTTAACATATACTGTATGTGTTATAAAAAAAGGGGGGGGGGGTCTAAAAAAAAATAGATGCGTTTTAATGTGTTTTTTGATCCTTTTTTCATGGAAGACAATGGTAAAACGGATCGCATAAAATGTATTAAAAAACAGATTGCAAAAATGTGAACCCATCCTAAATATGAGTTTCTATAATGATACAGTTTAACTGTTTATCACAGACTACCGATTGTGCACTTGCATTGTCACCCACAGAACAAAAAAAACAATAGAACACGTCTCTGATGCATGGGCAGGTCTGATTCCTGGGAACAGATCTTGCATCCTATTTATACCAGCATGACAAAATGAAGCAAAAATTTTATGAATATGTTGAGAAATGTGGGTCCCCACCCATGCCAGCATATTTATTTTCCCTAAATACATGGCTGGAGGCTTGGTCCCTTTTACAGAATATATCAGCTTAGAGTATAGATCCTGCTAATTTTTTAATCTTTGATGACTGTTGTGTTCGTCAATATCCCTTATACATTAAAGTCAATCTGTCAGCTGCAATTCATGTTTCAAACTGCTGACACTGCTGTTAGATAGCTGTTAGGACAAGGAGACACGTGATGTGGGGCCTTTCATATGTCAATCTGTGCTCCCAGATTGTAGTAAAATGCTTTTATTCTACAGTACAAAGAGTCAGAGGCTTTCCCAAGCCCCCCAGCAAGCTGTAACACCTCCTTACTCCCCCCTCCCATACCTGCCCCTGCTGACAGATCTCCTTTAAACTTAAATAGATCTGTTTTATGAGCAATGTAAAGGTATGTTCACACTGAGTAAATGTGGCGGAACTCTCCGCCGTGGAATCCCGCCTGCCTCAGTGTCAAACAGCGTCTCTATGGGATTGCTCGCGCGCCTCCACTCTTCTCTTGTCAAAGAGTTGACATGTCAATTCTTTGAGCAGAGAGCGGAGGCGTAGAAGCTTGGTAGCAGGTGGAAAGGATGTGACTTACATGCAATGCCTGTTCCAGAATTTTAGTGCGCTATTTCTACCAAAAGTAAGCCAACTAATTGTAGGCCTAATCTTAACTAAATATTGTACAAATGCAACAGATTTATCAAACAGCATAATCCACTGTGATAAATCTAGTGCAACTGTGGACTAAAACAATAGAAAGATCCCCAGCTATGAAATGTGTTAAAACAATAAACTTTATTTCTTCATAGTCTAAATGTTGTACGAGCAGATGGTTAAAACTCAGCAGAAACACCATCACATTTCAGACTATTACAGCTCTTAATCATGGCATCAGCGCCAGCATTTCTGTTGTGTTTTATCGTAGTTATTAAAACATTGCATTTTTACCAGGAAGTTATACGTGGCGGTGAGCTATGTCCTTTATCTGCACTTGTGCACTGTTTGTCTAGTCTTGCACTGTCTAAGAGTTAGTGAATTAATTTCCCCACTTTTAATAAATTATTGTATGACCCTATTTTAAAGATCACATTGATATTCAGTATCTCAGACCACCATCTTTTATTCTAGGTTTTAACCTAGCTGGCTATTAAAATGGGGGAAACCCTATGTGAGGTTTTTTATAAATAATTTTATAACCAGCCAGGTTAAAAAACCTTACAGTACCAGGGTGGGAAGGGCCATTTTTTATAATAATACCAGCCTGCCGCCGCCCAGTCCAGGAGCGCTAATTTTAACCCTCAGGGACTACTGTTTGCAGGCTCTTCCCAGTACCCCTTCTGTTGTGGGTACTGGGGTAATAATAGGAGGGGGGGGGGGGGGGTTGTTAGTGTTAGTTATTTTATAGCAACTAACACAAGGCCCCGAGTAATGGATGCCATCTATCAGACAGCTTTCTCTATTAAGCCTGTAAAAAAGTAAATAAACAAAAAAAACTATTGAGAAAACAGTTTTATTAAAAAAAAATAACACCGCCACATCCCTCCTTGACCATTTTATAAAAAAAAAAAAAAACACACAGTGCTGTTTATCGACGTACTGTAGTGCACTGAACCTGACGCAATCCTCTAGATACCAATATCTTAAAAACAAAAGGGAAAAACACAAAAAAAAGCCAGGAGCAGAACACTTTCATTTTGACAGATGTTCTGTACCTTACATTATGCAGCTTCTTGGCAGATGCTGCTTGCAGTCTGGCACACAAGGGGTTAAGTGAGGATGCATGGCATTGTGTAATTTTTTTTTAACCAATAATTTATGGTTAAAAATTGTGCAATTTTAGTAAAATTCAGACCATTTGTGGGAATAGAAAAAGTTTATTAATGGTTACAAATAGAGATGAGCGAATTTACAGTAAAAACAAAGCAAAGCGCTTAGTTATTTCAGAAATTTACTTATTAGCCTGCTGCCTTTTAACTCACTGCCGCTCCTTCTCGGGTGCTGGGAAACGCTGGATCCAATCCTCGCTAATTGGGGGCTTTCGGGAAAGGGAGAACTGGAGAGGGTACAAATTTAGAGATAGTAGGAAGGGCAGAGTCATGGCTAATAGAGCACATTATGAAAGGGGTGATTTCAAAACTGAACCTCTTGTGACCAACATCACATCTATAATATCGGAAATTTCAGAAAACACCATAAACTCAAAGACCTTCATTAAAGGGGTACTCCGGGCAAAATGTATTTTTAAATATGTTATTACAACAGGAAAGTTATACAAATCCTTAATATACACTAATTATGGGAAATGGGTAGTGCTATTTCCCTCAATTTAGTAGGTGAGGCAGGCTCACTTCTTTAAAAAACTTGTGACGTCACGTCTCAAGTGTAGCTTCCGGCAGGGGGCGCATGAAGAAGTAGAATAATAGAAGAATTAGAATAGACGTCTTCTCCCTACCATCCCACTGCCTGTCTCCCTCCCCGGTCCTATTACACCTGCTGGCCGGTTCCAGGCAGCTGAGTGAGAGCTCCTTATCTGACGCTCACCCCGCTGCGGAGGACCCTCCTGCACCTCCCGTCCTGTGAGCCTGTCTCCCTTGTGCGCCTCAGCGCTTACCCCGCCGCCCGGTCCCGCCCGCTCCTGCACCTCCCCCCCTGCCCCACATCTAAGTCTGTCCCCCTCTGCCGCCCGGTCCTGTGCTGGAGCGCTCACCTGCCGCCCGCTGGGTGAGCGCTCCTTCTCCCAAGCAGCTGCCCGTCTTCCCTCAGCTAACCTACGGCTGATACACAGCGCCTCCATCCTCGCTGCACCTCAACGCTCACCCCGGTGCCCGCTCCTGCGCTGTGTATCAGCCACAGGTTAGCTGAGGGAAGACAGGCAGCTGCTTGGGAGAAGTAGCGCTCACCCAGCGGGCGGCAGGTGAGCGCTCCAGCACAGGACCGGGCGGCAGCGGGGACAGGTGCAGAGGGGGACAGACTTAGACTGGGACCGAGCGGCGGGTGAGCGCTCCTCCAGCAGGAAACTATGGTGCAAAGTGTCCCACTCAAATATGTGGGGCAGGGGGGAGGTGCAGGAGCGCTCACCCCGCCGGCATGTGTGGCGGTTGAGCGCTTCTCCATGCGGCAGGGAGCCCGGTGCAGAGAGAAAAGGCTTAGATGTGGGGCAGGGGGGAGGTGCAGATGCGCTCACCCCGACCGGGACCGGGCGGCGGGGTAAGAGATGATGTGCACGAGCGAGACAGGCTCACAGGACGGGAGGTGCAGGAGGGTCCTCCGCAGCGGGGTGAGCGTCAGATAAGGAGGGCTCACCCCGCTGCCTGGAACCGGCCAGCAGGTGTAATAGGACCAGCGAGGGAGACAGGCAGTGGGATGGGAGGGAGAAGACGTCTATTCTAATTCTATACTTCTATAAATGCCCCTGCCGCAAGCTACACTTGAGACGTGACGTCACAAGTTTTTAAAGGAAGTGAGCTTGCCTCACCTACTAAATTGAGGGAAATAGCACTATATGTGCATTTCCCATAATTAGTGTATATTAGGGATTGGTATAACTTTCCTGTTGTAATAACATATTTAAAAATACATTTTGCCCGGAGTACCCCTTTAAGGAAATCCAACCACCTGTCATGTGCAGCAGACATAAGAACTTTTGCTCAAAGTCTTAACATCCAAAGTTAGAGGAATACATTTCTCTGAGGAGCCCATAAAGTTCATATTTGGGTACATTTATGTCTGGATGCAAGCAGCTGCCAGTAAAAACTTAAATAAATTGACATTTGAGTGTGGTTTGAGTTTGGGAAATAAAGGAAGCAATGCAACTCAATTGGAATACATGGAGCCACCAAACATGAAGCACAGGACAAAAAAAAAAAGGTTCCTCTTACAGCTCCAACAAACATCAGAGTTGACCCTATTATATATGGCTATCTGATCTGGCAATTTGTATCTAGATAAAATTTGGAAGTTATTTTCTTGTGTCTTCACACACCTGGAGATCCTTTGCGGTTACTGTAAAAGCTTGCACGTCTCAAGAGGGCAAAATTTTCTCCCCAATTCTCTTTCCCATAATCTGTAAAAATAAAATTGCTATGAGAGTGGGAGGAATCTTCATTGTATCTGCGAGTGCTGTTGTAGAGAGAAGACACCCATCCTGATCATAAAGGCCTGTATTGATGTTGAAGCAGTTCATAAATCTTTAGGAATGCTATCTATCAATAACTTATGTGCATCTCAAATAACGTGAGCGTAAACTTATTTCCGTATATATTTATCTAGAGGCCATCTCCATGTTTTAAGGGTTTCTTGAATAATGGAATTAGACATTTGTATAGTCTGATTGTGGTTTGAAGGTAAAAATAAAAATGAGCGGATAGGGCAGAGTCTGAAATGTCTTCCTCCAAGTTTTACGGGGGAGCTCTGACCCAATCTACTATTCTAGCTAGATGAATAGCTTTGGCATAGAGCAGGGGTACTCAACAACTTTTAGTGAAGGTCCACTTATCGGGGTCTATTGTCAGGTGAAGGTCAGAGCTGAACGTCAGTAGGAAACGTGTTTTGTTACTTTACACAAACGTTCAACTATTTACATACAGATTTGCTGCTTATTAGCAGGAAAACTGGCATTTTTTCTCTCTCACCAGCACTTTGATATTAGGTACAAAGGAGGTGACTGCCCTGGTAGTATATAGCCCCCCTGTTGCTCCCCCAGTAGTGTATAGCCCCCTATGCGCTCTCCCCTGTAGTATATAGCCCCCTGTGTGCTGTCCCCCAGTAGTATATAGCCCCCTGTGAGCTCCCCCAGTAGTATATAGCCCCCCTGTGAGCTCTCTCCCAGTAGTATATAGCCCCCCTGTGTGCTCCCCCCAGTAGTATATAGCCCCCCTGTGTGCTCCCCCCAGTAGTATATAGCCCCCCTGTGAGCTCCCCTCAGTAGTATATAGCCCCCCTGTGAGCTCCCCCCAGTAGTATATAGCCCCCCCTGTGAGCTCCCCCAGTAGTATATAGCCCCCCCTGTGAGCTCCCCCAGTAGTATATAGCCCCCCCCTGTGAGCTCCCCCAGTAGTATATAGCCCCCCCCCTGTGAGCTCCCCCAGTAGTATATAGCCCCCCCTGTGAGCTCCCCCAGTAGTATATAGCCCCCTCTGTGAGCTCCCCCAGTAGTATATAGCCCCCCCTGTGAGCTCCCCCAGTAGTATGTAGCCCCCCCTGTGAGGTCCCCCCAGTAGTGTAGCCCCCCCTGTGCTCTCCCCCTGTAGTATATAGCCCCCCTGTGCGCTCTCCCCTTATAGATGGCCCCCAGACAAAAAACAAAAGAAACAAGCCACAACTCACCTAGCACCTCGCTCCCCGCTGCGGCTGTCTTCTTCTTTTCTTCTGTCGGTCCGGCCCCCGGCTGATACGCGCTCTCTGGGGACGTCACAGGGATTCCCCAGCAGAGCGCGCACCCGGAAGTAGAGGCGGGCGGCGTACACTGAGGTCTTTGGTGCGCGCTCTGCTGGGGAATCCCCGGGACGTCCCCAGAGAGCGCGTATCAGCCGGGGGCTGGACCGACAGTGCCCCCAGCCCCACAGGCGTACTGAAATCTAAGGACAGTACGCCTAAGGGGCGGGAGGCATTGCGGTGGGGAGCGGGACCTCCTAACCGCCCGGATCCGGTCCGTCCTGGGACGGACCGGATCCAGGGCGATTAGGAGGTCTGACCAGGGGTCCGGACAGCTGGCCTCCGCGGTCCGGGTTCGGACCGCGGTCCGCCAGTTGAGGGCTTCTGGCATAGAGCATCAGATCCCTCCCGGACCTATGCCCCCTAAATGAGTTGGTCTTGTTAGCAATTTATAAGCAATTCTCGAGCGCTTTATTTTCCATATATACTTTGTAATCATTTGCCGGACTGATGCAAATAAAGGGGATGGAACATGTGTATGTAAATATTGGAGATATGTGAGGCAGGGTATTATCAGTGGTTTAATGATATTTTTTCTTCCAAACCAGGAGACTATTGTAGTAGTTAAACGTTTGATAAGAGGTGTGTAGTTCAGGGCGTAAAGCTGTGATGTGCTGTTTATCTTAATAACAAGGTATGTAAGATGCCAACACTTTTTTTTTGTAAATCAGATTTTTATTAAGAGTTTTTCAATAAAACAGAACAAAGAAAGAATGCTCATGAAGGGATGCAGCCCTCGCAATAAAAAGCCGTATGACTTTTTTTTTTTTTTTTTTTAATTTTATAATCTAGCATTGCATTAACTTCTGTGTGTATTGTATGTTCTATATACACTTTCACTATTTATTTCGAGCTTCTCTTGGCCATTATACTTGTGATTTCTTTACTTCCTGTGATGTCACGTATAATATCTGTTTCCCGTTCCTTCTGCTGAATATGATCACAGGTGGAGTTGTCAGGTGGGTATGACAGTTGTCCCTCCCATGGGCTTGGTGGAATTTCACATTGAACATGAAATGGAGGAGAGTATGGCCGGATAGCTACCTTGTAGTGTAGCACACAAGTTAGCTGTTAGCCCCTGCTCTCCTCCATTTCATGCTGCCCTATCTGCTACAGCTCCTACACAAGAAAAGTGGTCATGTGACTGTAGAAATAAATAATAAGGCTGGGTTCACACACAGTATATTTCAGGCTGTATATTTGAGGCTGTATAGCAACCAAAACCAGGAGTGGATTGAAAACACAGAAAGGCTCTGTTCACACAATGTTGTAATCAAGTGGATGGCCGCCATTTAATGGCAAATATTTTCTGTTATCTTAATACAATGGCTTCTGTATTGAAATAATGGCCGTTATTTACCGTTATATGACGGCCATCCACTCAATTTCACCATTGTGTGGACAGAGCCTTTCTGTGTTTTCAATCCACTCCTGGTTTTGGTTGCTATGAGGACCTGACATGAGGACCAAATACAGCCTGAAATATACTGTGTGTGAACCCAGTAAAAGTGTATATAGGACATACAACACCCACAGAAGCCAATGAAGTGCTAGTTTACTGAAAAGTCCTGCACAACCCCCTTAAAAAGGAACTTTGGCGTTCAAGCACATTCCTTTTCCAGCTCTGTGTCACATGTGGAGATAACCTCATAATAGTGGGCATGTCATCTTCCATAGTAGAGGATCACATAGTAGAAACCCCAACCACTATTCTACTGATCGGTTGGTGTCTGAACACTGAAACCCTGACCGATAAAAACTTTTGACATGTCCTTGAGGCTTTAACTCCTAAAACTGTGGAATAGTGAATTCAGACTGTTTCAATGCAGTTAGGGTATGTTCACACTGTGTAAATTAGTAGGAATTCCGCGGCGGAACTCCGCCTGCTCAGTGTGCCATAGCCCATCTACGGGAGAGCGCGCCCTCTTCCGCTGCTGCCGCTCTCCGCTCGTAGAGGTGTCATGTCCGCAGCGAATTCTGCCTGATTTACTCAGTGTGAACATACTCTAAAAAGGTAAAAGAATATACTGCCAAACGTTTCATGTATAAATGTTAGACATTTAGCAGGTTATATGTAGAATGAACAGATTATTTCTGCTTCACCCCTAATATAGCTATTATATTGCACCTTTATTTTATAGCTATTTAAATTTCTGTCTACAGGTTAGGAACTTATGTTACATGATCACCAGGCGTGAAAAGATGAAACACTCTATATGCAAACTTGAGGAGCAAATTTTCCAGCTGCAGATGAAACTCACAGAGAAAGACCTTCATGGTAAGAGAGAAACCAAAAATATTAAGTTGTATAAAATTCTGTTTACCTACAAAAAAAAGTGTTGAAAGGCTCCACTGTTTCCCAGTGGTAATAAAGCCACAAATCGTTAAGTGTCTTTTTTGAAGTGTCACTGTCGTGAATTTTTTATTTTTTATTTTTTTGCAGAAATTAATAGTCCAGGCGATTTTAAGAAACTTTTGTCATTGGGTTTATTAGCCGAAAAATGCATTTTTATCATGAAAAAGCAGTTTGAAGCTCTCCCCCCTGTCTTCATTGTTCTCCTGTGGAGAGAGCTAAATAAAACACCAAAACAGGACAATAAAGAGTTAATCTACAAATACATCACCCTCTATCTCCTTTGACAGTCAGCACTGACCTCTCTGAGCTCTGATTACAGTGTTCACCCAGCTCTGTGCCTGTAATCCCTCTGTTATCTGCTTTCTGCTGTCTTAAAGCGACTCTGTACCCACAATCTGGCCCCCCCAAACCACTTGTACCTTCGGATAGCTGCTTTTAATCCAAGATCTGTCCTGGGGTCCGTTCGTCAGGTGATGCAGTTATTGTTTTAAAAACTACCTTTAATCCGGCAGCGCTGTGTCTAACGGCCGGGGCCTACATTTGTATATGCATTAGGCTGGCAACACCTCTCTGTCCTTCCTCCCCGCCCTCCTCATGATTAGGAATGCTCCAGGCAGATTGCTTCCCATTCCCCTTCTGTGTGCATAATGAACATGGGCTGGATCGTAAAGACACCTGTGCAAAGCTCAAACAGCAGTACATTTCCTGGATCATTCCTAATGGGGAGGAGGGAAGGAGAGGTTGTGCCAGCCTAATGCATATACAAATCTAAGCCCCGTCCGTTGGACACAGCGCTGCCGAACGGACCCCAGGACAGATCTTGGATTAAAAGCAGCTGTCTGAAGGTACAAGCGGTTTGGGGGGTGAGATTGTGGGTACAGAGTTGCTTTAACTCCCTCCTCCTCCTTCCCTAGAACAGACAAAGTACGTCTGATGCAACAAGTCACAATTTCCTGATTTTTTGCAGTGGATGGAAAAGAGGAGCGAGGGGGGGACCTGGAAAAAGGCTTTTTAAATGCAGATAAAGGCATATTTGGTTCAGACCCCGCTCTTAACCACCGCTGCTCCAGGTGATAGAGGAGATAGACAGCTGCATCCGATTACCGGATGCAGCACTTCCCTGGTGTCTAGTGGGGGGGATCGCTCCTCCGGGATGTTGTCCCGGAGGAGCGATCTCCATTACTTCTGCCGGCCGGGGACCGCTCCATAGATGCCGCCGTCCCCGGCTCAGCACTCGTTTGTTTTCGGCTGCAGCAGCCGAAAGCAAACGAGTGCCGATCTCATTGATCTTTGCTGTATAACCATACAGCAAAGATCTCAATGAGAGATCAAAGTGTATATACTAGAAGTCCCCCAGGGGGGCTTCTAGTATATGAGTAAAAAAAAAAAAAAAAAAAAAGTATTGTTATAAGTAAAAAGCCCCCTCCCTTAATAAAAGTCTGAATCACCCCCCTTTTCCCAGGTTTTAAATAAAAGTAAATAGATAAATAAATAAACATGTTTGCTATCACTGCATGCGTAATCGCCCAAACTATTAATTAAACACATTACTGATCTTGCACGGTAAATGGCGTAAGCGCAAAAAAATCCCAAAGTGCAAAATTGCGCATTTTTGGTCTCATCAAATCCAGAAAAAAATGTAATAAAAAGCGATCAAAAAGTCGTATATGTGCAATCAAGGTACCGATAGAAAGTAAACATCATGGCGCAAAAAATAACACCTCATACAGCCCCATAGACCAAAGGATAAAAGCGTTATAAGTCTGAGAATAGAGCGATTTTAAGGAGCGTATATTTGTTGTATATCAATGGTTTGAATTTTTTACCGGCCATCAGATACAAGAAAAGTTATACTTGTTATATATCATTTTAATCGTAACGACTTGAGGAACATGCATAACAAGTCAGTTTTACCCCAGGGCGAATGGCCTAAAAACACATTCCCCCCAAATAAAAGAAATGCTGTTTTGTTTTTTTTTTCAATTTCACCACACTTAGAATTTTTTTCTGGTTTCGCAGTATACTTTATGCAAAATTTCAGCCTGTCATTGCAAAGTTCAATTAGTGACGCCAAAAATAAGGTCTCATGTGGGTTTCTAGGTGGAAAAATGCAACTGCTATGGCCTTTTAAACACAAGGAGGAAAAAACTAAAACGCAAAAACGAAAATTGGCCCCGTCCTTAAAAGGTTAAAGTGACTATACCACCAGGACCAGGCTGAAGCACTGGAGGCGGGCCGAGCCACCCCCAGTGGGAAGAAACCCCAGCCCCTCCATGACGTGACTCCATTAAAATCAATGGAACCCTATCATAGAGGAACTAGGATTTCCTCCCACTAAGGGTGGGTTGGCCCGCCTCCAGTGCTTCAGCCTGGGCCTGGTGGTACAGTCACTTTAACTATACATCTTGAACAAGCAGTCTTTTTTTCAGCTGCATTCTTTAAAGTCTCTCTTTCGTACAAATGTTACTTTTTGGATGGGAAAGTAATTTTCAGGTGCTCTGAAGAATACCAGCTTACTGGCTTTGCAATTTCACTGATCAGTTTTCAGATTTTAATGCATAGAAATAGCATGTGCAAAAGGCTATGTTCGCTTTGGCAAAAACCTCACCCATCACAGTCACTGTTATTTTAATGGGAGCTTCAGAGCTGGGCCGCATGGAAGAAAGAGACATGTCACTTATTTTTTCCCTACAGATACCACATATCCCATTGAAAGATTTGGGAGATGGGTTTCTTGCAAGGAGACACAGTTTTTAGGCAGTAATCTTTGGACTTGTTCTAGTTTATTAATATATTTTTGTAGGTCTGTAGAACTGGACACAGCATTCCACATGTGGTCTCACTAGAGCTCTATACAGCAGAATCACTATCTCCCTCTTCCTACTGGCTATTCCTCTAGCTATACAACCATGCTATGTACTTACCCAGGGCTGATTCTGGGTTTTCAGCCGCCTGAGCTAAACCTCGGGAGGCCGCCCCCTCACTAGCACATATTACTGACTGAGACACGCTTACTGACTGACACACACAAATTACTTACTAACACACACATCTCTGACTGACACACACATTACTTACTGACAGATTGACACACATTACTTACTGACAGATTACCCCACACATTACTGACTGACAGACTGACACCCACATTACTGACTGACAGACTGACACACACATTACTGACTGACACACAAACACACAGCACTTACAGCTCAGTCGTCTCCCTCTCTGCCAGGCAGATCTCCACCTGTTACTAGGTTGAGGACCTTGCGATCATGTGATAAGGGCTTTCATCCCTCTCTCTCTGCAGGAAACTCACAGGTCCTGCTCTTTCTCTGTCTTCTGATGTTCACCGCCCACCCTGCACTACAGCGAGCAGGCTGAACATCAGAACACCGGGCCCCTCTCTCTCTCTGGCCCCCTGAAGGCGCTGGGGCCCTGGCACTTGTCCGAGTAAGCCCTGTGCTGATGCCGGCCTGTCTGCTGATGTCATCATTCTGACAACTTTTGGTGATGTGTCGTTTTAACAGGAAATGGCGTTTAGCATAAACAGTATAGTGCTGACAGAAATGCTAAATGGCCATTGCCTATTGGAAACAGAATGTCATCAGAAGCTGTCTGAATGATAAGAGAGAAGGACAGCGGTGGAACAGGACAGGTAAGTATAGAGAACTTTTGTGCCCCCCTTAGCCCCATCAAAAGGAGTACTTATTCTCCATGTTATTTAGAAAGCTATCTCTGGATCAGCTGCACAGAACAATGTAAGTGATACATCATTCTGTTCAGCTTTCTGTCACTAGTTTATACTACCCTTAGATAGGACATTATAAACGTACAGTCTCTTAAAGTCCAGGTAAGAGGAGAAATGTTTTGACACGTTAGAGGGATTTCTGATAATATGCTCCCTCAGTTTGTCTGAAACACAATGGCTCGTGCAACCTACATAACCCAAATTTCATGCTGTACATCGGATAAACAACCTGTGATGTGTTGTAGTTAATGTACAACCCTATCTTATTGTAAGTATCATTTATAATATTATATACATTTTTTGGTCTGTACCATGTACATGCAACACATATACATATATATTTGCATTTTGTATTTAGCCATGGAGGAATCTTTAGAGATATGTGATGGAAATAACACAGGTGGTGGTCCTCTTGTGGAAAAATATTACACCCATCCTGCATTATTTTCTTCACATTTTATCTTGGAAAAGCATAGGTAGGTACCATGTTGTGATGGTATTGTTTAGAATAGGTGGTGACAAACACCACTTAAACCCCAACTTTTCATCATTACTGAAAGAAATAGGGATAAAGTAAATAGCTGCAATATTTTACTTTCACAATATTTTCATGTGTAATTAAACCACCTGGATATCCTCTAAGTCATGAGGACAAAGAGAAACAGAGAAACATTTTAGGCTCCAATACATACAGTAGTTAGGTCCCCTGTACCCCTATGTAGTTAAACCCCTCTCTGCCCCTATAGTTTTAAGGTGTCCCTGTGCCCCCACTTAATAATTAGGTATGTTCTGTGCCCCAGTATAGTAGTAAGGTCCCTATATAATATAGTATAGACCCCTTGTGTGCTGTCCCCAGTAGTTTAGACCCCTTGTGTGCCGCCTCTCAGTAGTATATACCCCTTGTGTGCTGCCCCCCAGTAGTACATACCCCTTGTCTGCTGCCCCATTAATATAGATATAGTAGAAAGGTCCCTATATAATATAGTATATACCCCTTGTGTGCTGCCACCAGTAGTATATAGACCCCCTGTGTGCTGCCTCCAGTAGTATATAGACCCCTGTGTGCTGCCCCCAGTAGTATATAGACCCCTGTGTGCTTCCCCCAGTTGTATATAGACCCCATGTGTGCTCCCTAGTAGTAAATAGACCACTGTGTGCTCCCCCAGTAGTATATAGACTCCTTGTGTTCTCCTCCTTTTGTATATAGACCCCCCTGTGTGCTCCCCCAGTTATATATACCCCTTGTTAGTCCCCCTCCCATACAGCAGGCATCCTCTAAAACAAACAAAAAAATAAATAAATTTATACTCACCTGGGTCTGCCTCTTGTGAAAACAGGCAAAACACTGCCTGCGGCCACAAGAGTGGCTGACAGGGAGGGAGTGCTCATAATTACAATGCAGGGCTCAGCGCTGATGTCGGCCCTGCAAGGGGCGCCATGGATGGGTAAGTAGATTAATTAGTTACCCATCCTGATTGCAAGGTTGAACACTGCGACCATTGCTATCACACTGCAAGTAGGCCAAGCCGGGTGCACACTGGATATACCTGAAATTTTACGTATGCCTGCCGTCAAGACGTGAGAGGTATTTTTTTTATTTTAATAAAACCTGGCGCAGAGCCAAATTAAACACTGCGACCGTGTTTTTTTATTTTTAACAGGCACAGAGCGCAATAAATGGTCCTGTGACAATTCACCTATAGGACAAAATAGACAAACACAGGTCTATACAGGAGAATTCTAAGCTGCGTGTCTGTCTGTCTAACTAGCTGATATGCTGCTAGTCTATGCACTGTATATGTGGATGTACTGTATATGCTATGCTGTGCTTTTGGGGTCTTTCCTGCCTACAATCTGATAAGATGCTTACTGTCCCTAATGCAATCTCTCTATCCAACACTACTTGCAACACTTAGGGTATGTGCACACTACGGGTTCCAGAATAAATTAATTTGATTAATTTGCCCTTAGGGCGGCTCATGATTAGATTTTTTCTACAAATCACAAACGTCCAGATTGCTGCCCCTCTCTGAAAAAACATCTTTTTCCCCATTGTAAAGCTACCGCTGCAGATGCAGCTGGTAGCCTCAGGGAGCTGCAGCTGGGAGCCATATCAGCACAATTGTGCTGATTGGTTCCCTTTTTTTAGGGTAGCTTCACAAGTACCGTATCGCAACGGATTAGATGGTGCAGATTCAATCTAAATAACTTAACACAGCATCAAATCTGCACCATCAAATCCACTGCGATACGGTAAGTGTGAAGCTACCCTTAAGTACGAAAATGATCAGAACTATTCACGTAATCTATTGTTTGAAGACTTGGCGGAGACTAAAAGTGCTTTTGTGATTCAAGAAATATCTACTATGGTTGCTTGCTTCCTACTTATTTCTGTTTTTCTGCTGTACATCTCCTACCCATGTTTGGAGCATAATTACAGACATCAGATGCCAAGTTTTTATATTTTTTTTATTTTCTTGAAAATTGCATATGGTACATTAGAAAAAGCTTTTGGCAGGCCCTTAGCAAGGTCTGATGCCTCATATCAGCTTTCAGAAAGTTAAGCTGCAGTGCACTTAAAATAAAATGAACAAAGAATTTTCAAGGAAGTTTTTATTGTTTATTAATTTTATTATTAAACATTTTAAGTAAAATAACAGCGCGGTTACATATACATATTTGCTGCTTCTGTGTTACAGTCCGCAATCCACAAAAAAATCCATCCATATTTTTTTTGCAGCAAAGATCATGGCCTTGTAGGCACCGACTGATGTGGACATTTGAATAGGTCCTAAGCATCCAAAACAGAAAGATATTATAGTCAACTTATGTGTGCGGCTTGAAGTTTGTAACGTATCAATAAAAAACTGAAACTGTGGGAAAAAGGGGAGTTGGACAGAGGAGGAAGAGATAGGTGAGGAAAGCGGGGGTGGAGGGTGATGGTTCATTATTCAATACATTGTGGGCATTGGATGGCCTTTTTCTCCATTTTTGACGTTGTGTGAGCATAGCCTTAATCTGCAGAAACTTTACTGCTGATTTTCATTCTGATTAAAAGAACTGATGTGCCAGTGTGCGCATGTTTCCCCTGCAAGAGTACTCTTTTCTATAAAACTTCACCATTTTTAGGGTGCAAAACGTTCATTTTGGAGTCAAACATGTTTTTTTTATATTTTCCTAAAGTGAACACTTTTTTCCAAACAGAAACCAGAAAGAAGACAAAAGGAAAAAAAACAAGCTGTCGAGAAAAAAAGGAAAGAACAAAAGGCGCAAAGGAATCTGTTTTGGGACACCTGGGTGAGTTTAAACTATAAGTAATACTCATGTTCAACTTATACACTTAATATGTAAGGGTAGGTTCACACTACAGAATCTGCGCAGAGAAGTTCCATGGCTCGTAACTGTTCATGGCGGCGCACATATCCGCTTGCTCCATAGACACCATTCTAGGGCTGGGCCGATTCCGCTGTCCGCCAAAAGAATAGACATGTCAATATGTGTCCGCGAATGGGTACAAGCGACGAAATCCGCTAGAACTTATCCATGCGGTTTCCGTTGTGTGAACCTATCCTAACTATGTAATGAGTTTCTAGATCCTTTCTGTCTGAGGTATAGCTAGACATTTAAGGGCCCTGGTGCAAATGGTCAAATTCTGATACCAGATATATTAAAGGGGTAGTGCGGCGGTAAACAATTATTCACAGAATAATACACATTACAAAGTTATGCAACTTTGTAATGTATGTTATGTCTGTGAATGGCCCCCTTCCCCGTGTCCCACCACCCCCACCCGTGTACCCGGAAGTGTGGTGCACTATACATACCTGTCACGTAGGGCTGGGCGATTAATCGAATTAATTCGATTAATTCGCCCAGAATTTGAGAATCGATTTGACTTTTTGGGAAAATCGAAAATCGATTTTCCCAAAAAATCATTGGATTTGGGCGCGCGGGCGGGCTGCTCGCATCCTCCAGCTACTGAAGCAGCGTGAGGAGCGAGAGCGCCCAGCAGCGTCCTATGTCCCCGCCTCTGACCCGCCCCCATAGCCGGACGTGTACGCGCGCTTCCTCCCGGCCGCACATGGAGGTCCCCGGAGGAGGCTGCAGATACTGAAGCATCGGGTGATCGCTGCGGGTGCTGGAGCTGTACAGCAGCGACACTATCACCCGATGCTTCAGTATCTGCAGCCTCCTCCGGGGACCTCCATGTGCGGCCGGGAGGAAGCGCGCGTATATGTCTGGCTATGGGGGCGGGTCCGCTGCTGGGAATAGTGCGGGCGGGAGGAGAGCGCAAGTGCCGGTGGTGTGCGCCCGCGCAGAGCGGGTACACCAGGTATGTTCCCTCCTGCCCCGGTCTGCTCCATGCCCCTGCCGATCTGCCCTATTCTCCCCCCGATCTGCCCCATGCTCCCCCCAGTGTGCCCCATGCATGTCCCCCAGTGTACCCCATGCCTTTCCCCCCTAGTCTGCCCCTTGCTCCCCCCAGTGTGCCCCATACTTGCCCCCCCCCCCAGTGTACCCCATGCTCTCCAGCCCAGTGTACCCCATGCCCTTCCCCCCCAGTCTGCCCCATGCTCTAAGCTATGTCCCTGACCCTCCTCTTTACCTGTACTACTACTACACCCCTCATCTGTACCTGTACTACTACTACACCAGGCTCATCTATACCTGTACTACTACTACAACACTCATCTTTACCTGTACTACTACTACTGCACCCCTCATCTTTACCTGTACTACTACTACTGCACCCCTCATCTGTACCTGTACTACTACTGCACCCCTCATCTGTACCTGTACTACTACTACACCAGGCTCATCTATACCTGTACTACTACTACTACACCCCTCATCTATACCTGTACTACTACTGCACCCCTCATCTTTACCTGTACTACTACTGCACCCCTCATCTGTACCTGTACTACTGCACCCCTCATCTTTACCTGTACTACTACTGCACCCCTCATCTGTACCTGTACTACTACTACACCAGGCTCATCTATACCTGTACTACTACTACTACACTGCTCATCTGTACCTGTACTACTACTACACCCCTCATCTTTACCTGTACTACTACTACACCCCTCATCTTTACCTGTACTACTACTACACTCCTCATCTGTACCTGTACTACTACACCCCTCATCTTTACCTGTACTACTACTACTACTACATCAGGCTCATCTATACCTGTACTACTACTACTACACTCCTCATCTGTACCTGTACTACTACTACACCCCTCATCTATACCTGTACTACTACTACACCCCTCATCTGTACCTGTACTACTACTACACCCCTCATCTATACCTGTACTACTACTACACTCCTAATCTATACCTGTACTACTACTACACCCCTCATCTGTACCTGTACTACTACTACACCCCTCATCTATACCTGTACTACTACTACACCCCTCATCTGTACCTGTACTACTACTACTACACTCCTGATCTGTACCTGTACTACTACTACACCCCTCATCTTTACCTGTACTACTACTACACCCCTCATCTATACCTGTACTACTACTGCCCCCCTCATCTCTACCTGTACTTCTACTACAACCCTCATCTCTACCTGTACTACTACTACTACACTCCTCATCTATACCTGTACTACTACTACACCCCTCATCTCTACCTGTACTACTACTACACCCCTCATCTATACCTGTACTTCTACTACACCCCTCATCTATACCTGTACTTCTACTACACCCCTCATCTATACCTGTACTACTACTACACCCCTCATCTATACCTGTACTACTACTACACCCCTCATCTATACATGTACTACTACTACACTCCTCATCTATACATGTACTACTATTACACTCCTCATCTGTACCTGTACTACTACTACACTCCTAATCTGTACCTGTACTACTACTACACCCCTCATCTTTACCTGTACTACTACTACACCCCTCATCTTTACCTGTACTACTACTACACCCCTCATCTCTACCTGTACTACTACTACACCCCTCATCTCTACCTGTACTACTACTACACCCCTCATCTCTACCTGTACTACTACTACACCCCTCATCTATACCTGTACTACTACTACACTCCTAATCTGTACCTGTACTACTACTACTACACCCCTCATCTTTACCTGTACTACTACTACACCCCTCATCTTTACCTGTACTACTACTACACCCCTCATCTTTACCTGTACTACTACTACACTCCTCATCTTTACCTGTACTACTACTACCACTACACTCCTCATCTGTACCTGTACTACTACCACACCCCTCATGTGTACCTGTACTACTACTACACCCCTCGTCTTTACCTGTACTACTACACTCCTCATCTGTACCTGTACTACTACCACACCCCTCATCTGTACCTGTACTACTACTACACTCCTCATCTGTACCTGTACTACTACTACACCCCTCATCTGTACCTGTACTACTACTACACCCCTCATCTTTACCTGTACTACTACACTCCTCATCTGTACCTGTACTACTACTACACCCCTCATCTGTACCTGTACTACTACTACACCCCTCATCTTTACCTGTACTACTACACTCCTCATCTGTACCTGTACTACTATTACACCCCTCATCTGTACCTATACTACTACTACTACACCCCTCATCTTTACCTGTACTACTACTACACCCCTCATCTTTACCTGCAACCCTACTACTACACCCCTCATCTGTACCTGTACTACTACTACACTCCTCATCTGTACCTGTACTACTACTACACCCCTCATCTTTACCTGTACTACTACTACACCCCTCATCTTTACCTGTACTACTACTACTACACTCCTCATCTGTACCTGTACTACTACTACTACACCCCTCATCTGTACCTGTACTACTACTACACCCCTCATCTGTACCTGTACTACTACTACACCCCTCATCTTTACCTGTACTACTACTACACCCCTCATCTGTACCTGTACTACTACTACACCCCTCATCTTTACCTGTACTACTACTACACCCCTCATCTTTACCTGTACTACTACTTCATTCCTCATCTGTACCTGTACTACTACTACACCCCTCATCTGTACCACTACTACACCCCTCATCTTTACCTGTACCACTACTACACCCCTCATCTGTACCACTACTACACCCCTCACCTTTACCTGTACTGCTAATCCCCTCATCTGTACTACTACTAATACACTAGTACATAGGGCACATATTTGGGAAAACTACTTATATGGGGCACACAATGGGCTTGTCTACTACATAGGGGCACGGGAGGAGCACTGTTACACTGGGAAGCAATATGGTTGTTGTCTCAAACGTCTATAAAATAGTTTCTGATGCTGTAGGGAGAAAAATGTCCTGTTTGTTTAGCAAAAAGAGAAAAAATCGAGATTTAAAT
This sequence comes from Dendropsophus ebraccatus, assembly GCF_027789765.1. Lineage (NCBI taxonomy): Eukaryota > Metazoa > Chordata > Amphibia > Anura > Hylidae > Dendropsophus > Dendropsophus ebraccatus. The sequence goes on along the minus strand of NC_091454.1, from coordinate 44,459,380 downwards.
CGAGAATCGTCCAAAATTTTAAAAAAATCGAGATTTTATTTTTTGGCCATATCGCCCAGCCCTACTGTCACGTGCCGACTCGTCTCCGATCTTCAGTCTGCGATGTAGTCTTCGGACGGACGGGCCGAATCCCTCCGTCTGTCCTGAGTGCCGGCCGCCCTCTTCAGCGTCATCAGATGCTCAGCCGCGATTGGCTGAGCACAGTTATGCTCAGCCAATCGCGGCTGAGCAGCCGATGACGCAGCAGAGGGCGGCCGGCACTCAGGATGGACGGAGGGATTCGGCTGAAGACTACATCGCTGACTGAAGATCGGAGACGAGTCGGCACGTGACAGGTATGTATAGTGCACCACACTTCCGGGTACACGGGTGGGGGTGGTCGGACACGGGGAGGGGGCCATTCACAGACATAACATACATTACAAAGTTGCATAACTTTGTAATGTGTATTATTCTGTGAATAATTGTTTACCGCCGCACTACCCCTTTAAGTGTGTTAAAGGGGTACTCCGGGCTATGTGTATTTTCAGTCTATGGCCGTTGAGGGGGTGGATATTGAAGCCGCCGGTCACTTACCTTCCCGGATCACGCCGTCCCATTTTTCCGTATGGTCCAGCGCGATCCGGGACCCGGCGATGGAACCGGGGAGGTAAGTGACCGGCGGCTTCTATATCCACCCCAACCATACGCTGAAAATACACATGGCCCTGAGTACCTCTTTAATAATACATGGTTGTAATAGGGGAGCTTGTCCCAGTTTCATGCTGCTCATGGTTCAAGCACAATGAAACTGAGAACAGGCTCTTTTAAAGGGGTACTCCAGCAAAAAAAAAAATCCCAAATAAACTGGTACCAGAAAGTTTTGTAGATTTGTAAATTACTTTATTTCTGGTGTTTTCTTTTCAGTCTAACACAGTGCTCTCTGCTGCCACCCTTGTCCATGATAGAAACTGTCCAGAGAAACAAGTGCCTATGGAAAACCTCTCCTGCTTTGGACACTTCCTGTCATGGACAGAGGTGGCAGCAGAGAACACTGCTTCAAATTGCAATGAAAACACCACGTCGTGTAGGGCTTAGAGCAGCTCATAGGTGTTGGAAGGCTTCAGTTTTTTTTTAAATAGAAGTAATTTTAAAATCTCTGAATACGCTTTCTCTATCTCCAATCCTAACCTAACCTTAAAAAACAAACTAGTGTTTCCTCAGTACTTACATCCCCAAGAGCAGTGTACACCCACTCTGGGACACTGTATAGGGGAACGGTAACATGCATATTGCAGCAGGGCCGTTTTAATACATTGGTGAGCCCGGTGCACAGCCCCCCCCTTCCCTTTCCGCACATGATATAATGTACTGAATTTGCCCCCACACTGTATAAAGAGCACCAATACATACAGTAGTTACCTTATAACACTATTTCATTCATACAGTGATTACATATTACATAAAAACTGCACTGAACAAAACAAAGATATCACCAATGATACCATTACATAATACCGCCACATCATGACCCCTTCACTACAGACCCTATAACAGAGTGCAGTTACATCTAGTGGCCATCAGAGTCTGTCACTTTTTTTTTTCTCTCCATCCAGCCTAGGCCACCACGAAGTCTTCTTCCGGCTGTGAATCTTCTCTCCAGAATCTGCCAGACAAATATTTTAGGCTCCAACACATACAGTAGTTAGGTTCCTTGTACCCCTACTTAGTAGTTACACCCCCCCCCCCCCCCATACCCCTATATAGTTACACCCCTCTGTGCCTCCGTAGTTTTAAGGTGTCCCTGTAGTATATAGACCCTTGTGTGCTCCTCCAGTTATATAAAGCACTCCTGTGCGCTCCCCCATTAGTTTATAAACCCCCTGTGTGCTCCCACAGTAGTATGAAAAAGGGGCCCCAAATGCTGAAATATTGTAGCAACAATTTAAGGTCCCCATACACTTCACACTTTTGTCGGTGGTAAATGCTGCTTGTGGTGGGTTCGGCCATCAGTATAAGGTGTATGGACAGTCCTCTGACAGATAATGTCAGTGGACATAGGGGGTTGGGGGTGATGGTAAATCAATGCCCAACCTCTTTGTTGTCAGAGAGATAAGCCACCATCAGATCTGTCTGGCTGTGGCTTACCCTCCCATAGAGAACACAGGTATGCTTGGCTGTGCTGAACCTTCCCGTGTATGGGGAGGACGTGGCCGGATGGGAGAGATAATTGTCAGCTGAAGGATTGTTCAGCTAGCAGTTAAGAGTATGGCCGCTTTAAGGGCCGCATTACAAGGCCTGATATTCCGGATAAGTAGACGGTAGATCTGGTAGAACGGAGCTCGCTTACAGAGCCTATTACTTGGCTTGATTATAGTGCAGTGAGAAGTCTATATATATCATTAGGGATGTCCATGCAGCCCTTGCTGTATATAGTTAACAATGAAGATATATACTACTTGATCACGCTCCCCGGTGTCCTCAGGCCATGTCTGTCGGATTCCCTGTCACCGCAGCTGCAGCTCTCACTTCTGGTCCCATCTCTGAAGTCAAAGGCCACTCAGCCAATCACTTGCCCAGGCAGCACCACGGCCAGTAACTGGCTAAGCAGACTGTCCCTTCAGAGATGGGACCAGAAGTGAGAGCTGCAGCTGCGGCGACCAGGGAATCCCACAGACCAGGCCTGAGGACACCGGGGGAAAGGATCAGGTAAATAACAGCTTTATTATTTTATACGCACAATCATCAGCTGATGATTTCTAAACTTCCCGAAACTTCAATGGTCAGCCGATGATTGTAGTCTTTATTGCACAGAGTGGGTGACGGGACTGCCGCTACATGCCGGGAATGCCGCTACTGTACATACCAGTGACTGCCACATAATGACTCTATATACAGACCAATATTACCGCTATAGAGTGACCACTGCATAATGACTCAAAAACACTCTGTAGAGACCAATATTACTGCCATAGATTAATCACTGCATAATGACACTACATACACTATATACAGGCCAATATTAGCACTATAGACTGACCACCACCTAGGGACTGAATATTTTTTCTTCATAGGAGCTGCAGCCAATCACCGGCCTCAGTGGTCACCTACAGCCATTACATGGGACTGATGAGGCCAGAGAATGGCTGAGGCTCCTATGTACAGTCGATTCATCTCAACACATTATACAAATCCAAACCATCCAGCCCATACACTATACACATGATATGTAACACATTTGCGTTCCTTCACTTTTTCCATATCCACTTAAGAGGTGTCTGCTAGTAAAGCAGATAGTGGTGTTGTGTGCAAAGATTGCCACACAGTGAGATAGGTAGGCGTAGGATCACCGAACACCCAGGGAGTCAAAGATACTGGCATAAAGTTTGTTCCTACTTCTCAAACTGTGAGACCCCCCCCCCTAATTGTGGGTAAGGCACAACAAGGGAGGCAGTTTTCACAAAAATTAACTATAAGCCCTTTCTATGGATGTAACAACATTATTAATTATTTTGTACTTTTTATGTTGTATAGAGTTTAGGAGACAAATGAAAGGTATACTGAGCAATACTTGTAATTCTTGCGTGCACATCCCTGTGGTGTATATGGTGAGGTTCAGGCATCACTTTATATAGAAGCCATGCTTCTATAGTATATATCTATAGTATATATGTGACTTATGATACTTCTTATATACAGTTTAATACATTGCCTTTGTTATTATTGAATGCTTTTATTACTCCAATTGTGCGCTTATGGTTCTTTTCACACTCAGTTTTTTCTTTTACTGTTTTTATATCCTTGGCAGGTCATTTGTCCTAGGCAGAAATCTTGAGAACTTTAGATATTTTAATTTAGCATATAACTGTGCATGGCAAAGCGCTTTATTGACCGACAGAGGGGTACAGGTATGAAGGTCTTTGTAGTCACAGTATTTTATCTTACATTCATATTCTTCCTACATGTCTGTGAATTGGATAGCTCTTATTAGATATGAGTTATGGAAAGTTGTTTGCTCTAAAATAATTTCTTGTTGTTTGGTCTCTTCTTGCAGATCTGACATCATCTTTTCCAATAGATGAAACATTCTTTAGCAGCTGGTTGGCTCAGCCAGTTCAAATCACCACTGAGAATATGACAATGACTCAATGGTCCCTTAACAATGGCCAAAGAGAGAATGATGCCTCAGGTCTTCTTTCGGAAGAGCTGTTACAAGATGAAGAGACTTTGCTAAGCATCATGATGGATAACTCACTTAAGCCTCCTTTTAAACCAGTGGAGACTGAAAAAAAAGTGAAAAGCAAAATGAGAACAAATGGAAAGAAAAAATCTCTCAGAAACAGCCATGCCACCATTTCACAGGATGACCAACTTGCCCTGTGGAATGATTTGAAGCACTTATCCGATGAGGCAGAGATGCCTTCCAGCCGTAGTCACAGACCACCCAGAACTGGTAAAGGATTAGCAAAGGTACAAGTGGAGAAAAAAGGGCACAGCGAAAAAAAGACTTTAAAGAAGGGTTCTGTGCTTTCACCTGAGCTGAAGACCAATGACTCACAAGGCTTTCCCGATCTCAATAAAGCAGACAGTGGAGAAATGACAGGAAAGTATGCTCAACCTGAGTCTAATTCTCTTGTCAAAGTGCCTGACTCACTAGGTTGTGCAAAGTCATTGGTGAGATTTAGACTACGAAAGGGAGAAAAGACCAGTTTGGAGTCACAAAGTGAGAATTCTGAAAAGGCAAATGGACTACAAGTGAAAGAAATGCATAAAACAATCTCAAATTTAGATGTTGAAACTGATGGCTACTACTCAGATGTAGAGATGACCGACTCTGAAGAGGAATCAAGTCAAGGAAGAACTCCGCTTAAAAAATTTGACCCCTCAAGCGACGACATTGTTCGAATGAGTATTTTGGCATCCTAATTTTCTGGCTGAAAAGAAACTGGAATGTTAAAAGATGCCTAAACCATGATATGACTGCCATTTTCAACCCTTTCCTGCTCTCAGCAGAGGTGTCTGTCATATGTAAATAGAATGTGTTTTACATATACCGCTTATACGTAACATGTCTTTCCAGCACAGTTGTCTTTCTCTACCTGTAGACATATCCAAGCCTCACAGACATAGTTAAATGTACTGTAGATGTCCCTTTGTAGCTAACATGCATTTCCTGGTTAAATGCAAGCATGTGCATCAAGGGACTTGTGCTTCTTGTTTCACCGCAGGCCACAGAAAGATGATGTGACTACAGCTGTAGTGATAATGGGCATTACATTTAAGACAAGACACAACTAGATTGTGAAGTTCTCCCATCATCATTTAATGATACTAAACATTTAGTAAAATAAGCAGATTACTACTAGTAATTTAAAGCACAAATACAATGCTTATTTGAAAAAAGCACTTATAATGTGTAGAGGAAGGCAACGTTTCCTATTGTAAAAGTTTATCCTGAACTCATTATCTTCCATTCAAGGCTTTTTTGTTCAGTCAGATAAATGACAGAAGTGTGTAGCACTATGAACCTGTCCAGGCTCTCCTTTATCAATACATCTGTTGCGTCTGGTAGTGGAATATGCAAGCAGCTATTGGAAAATGTTGAAGTTATGCCCTCCCTAACAGCTGGTTGGATTTACTTGCTCAGGTGGACAAACAAGGCTTCACCTCTGTGGTTGGGCCGAGAGGGAAATCATAGGCATTAGTTTTGTAAGAAAACATATTTAATGAACCATATATTGTCATAAGGGAGAACATGCACCTACATCTACACTGGTAAGTGATGTGTTGGGATTCTCGTGTGTTTTATTATTATGTATTTTACTACAAAATCTGTAATTTCCGTAATGTAATAATGGGTGACCTATGACATTCCTCCTATTGTTGAGCTATTTTTCTTTAGATTTAGTTCAGTTAAGGTAGTACGGTTTGATCGACACAAATACTTATCAAAAGACAATGAATGCTTTCATGCCCGTTAATGAAAGATTTATCTGGTTTTGTTGTAGAGAATCTGTAAAAATCTTTTGAAAGACATGGTAGTACAGGGTTTTGAGGTTTCAAGTTAGCACTGGGGTCGCTACAAAAAAAAATATGAATGCATTTTCAGGTTATCCTTATCAAGGGAATAATGTTTCAAAAACCATTTACCCAAGTCGACAATTAGTTAATCAGTGGAACAAATGACAAAAAGTGAAAACAATTTTTTCTTCAACTTTAATGTGGCAAGGCACTAGTAATCTGAGGAACATTATGCAAAGGTCTTTAATGATTTAAGTGTAACTGTTTAGGCAGCTTTACCGGTGGCATTTAGTCCTAAATTCCCTTTACAGGACCAGATGCTGACTATTGCACTGTGCATAACCTGTGCCATCTTGACCTTTTATCATAATGCTGATTATCAGTGGCGCTTCCTAGTTACTTGAATGAACAGAGTAGCTCCTCCACTCCGAATACAGCTCTGTTCTCCCCTCTGTTATATACAGTTTTGTTCTGTACATTACTATCTGATTGATATAAGGCTGAATTTATTGCAAAAAATGCACCCTCTTTTGCTAATGTACCATTATAACTTTATAAACCAACGAAGTTGAGAGGTCATATAGCGCTTCCAATTCCCCAAATCCTTCTTACTATAAGCATTCACTATAAGGGTCATGTCATAATTGTGAAATGTTCTTGATCATTTCACTGGGCTAACTCCAACTACCAGCTTCAGATATTGTTTCTTATTGTATCTATGTTTGCTTCAGATGTATAGATGTACATGTCTCAGGTCTTTACCTCGTTTGCACTTCAATTTTTGAGAGATCTGTAAAAATTCAAGTCATGGTTTGGTGTAGCCAGTTTGTGTTCTACAATCCAGTGACATTGTAAAAATGATTCTCCTTTTATCGCATAGTACTAGTGATTAAAATTTCTTGTGTGACAAGGTTATATATCCTTCTGTGGAAGGATATCGTTGTTTTTTTGCCTTTGATAACAGGTATGGGTGATCTCTTTGCTGTCAGAAAGCCCATTCAGCTTTGAGAGCAGCAAGAATATCTCTTACTGTCAACAGTATATATATAGCAGTCTGTTGGTTTTCTTTTTAGTCGGGGACTATTAGCACATTAGCTGCCACATGACTATTTTAGTCCCTCTAAGCCTTAAAAAAGTAACTCCTTTTTCAGACAGCCAGTGATAATCATACATGCACTTGAACGTCTCATTCTACCATTTAATGGTCACTAAAATATTTGATATACTTCAATTAGTGTGACCCCAGGGTGAGCTCAGGGAAAACCACAGGTCAAGTAAAACAGTAACAGCAAAAATTACAAAACACAGGCTTTTCTGCAGCCCACAAACCTGTAGCTTTCCACGAAAGCAAAAGATGCACCAGATATACCGTATGTCAACAAATTCACTCAACAGATGCCAAAGAATTGTACATGACTAAGATATACATAATACAAATATGGATCTTAAGCAAATAATTGAAAACAAACACAGCAGTTATCGAAAACTTGGATCATACAAGCTCGCAACACCCAAGGATACAAGTTTACTGTAATCGAGACGTGAAGACTGTACCTCCTGCTGGGTTATTTTCAACACAGTCACGGCTTAATTTTATCAGTGATGAAGCGTTTCTCAGAAGTTCATTCATAAACAGCCATACCAGCAGCTGGGGTCACATCTCTGCACCCTTATTAATCGCATCATTCCTGACGTTTCTATCTTCAGTTAAACAAACATAATACTAAGTCAACCAATGCTTAAGATCAGTAAAACTGAGTGACACCCCTTACACTGACATTGTTATGTAAGAAGTCAACTGAACATGCAGGATGAGCATTGCGAGGAGGCCAAATTCAAGAGACTGTTAGCAACTCGCAGAATCCACCAAGTTTGAACTGCTCTATGAAGCCCTATCTTTAATGGTGAGGGGCCTGTCTGTTAAAACAATGTTAAATACAGTGTAGGACTAGTTGAACTTTACATGCTTGGTAGTCTTTAGATACAGTTCCTAGTATAGATTCCAAACCAATAAATAATATGCTGCATTTAATTGTTCTTGCTTCCGTGTGCTTCAGTTAACTATGGTTAAGATATATCCACAATCCACTGCTTTGTGCTTGTAGTGTTACTTGCCTGATCAGTACAGGAACCAAACGGTCTGAGAATTTCTTTAAAGAACAACTGGCTTATAACATGATGTGTCATCACTAAAAGGGACTAGTTTTATTCACACAGTGGGCCGTAGATACAATTTTTTCTTTTTGTTCTGAAGGTTTTTGTGATTTACAAGATGTCCCTCTGATCACTAGCTTAAGTTATTTCACCAGCTGAAAGTTCAGTTTGCAGTGTGTGTCATTACATTTCTTGAATTACTAAGAACGGTCCAAGATGATACATTTTATACCATCGCAAGGAATGAAATTGGACGGTGCTCTGTAGAGGGAACTCCACCAATCTATTATTGATAGCATATCCTACATATTAATTATTAACTGTAAAACTTCTTTAAACAGTCCCTTAATATATCTCTAATTTATGGTCATGTATTTAACATTTATTCCTTATAGCAAACTAGCATAACATTTATTAAGAAATTATATCCCCATAAGCTTTTCAAACATATCTGTAAGATTTGCCAGTTCATACTGCAGTCCCCACTGTGTCCCTACTGCAACATTGAGGAATTTCCAGTTGTGCTTCAAAGAAACGTTTTCCTACTTTTTCCATTGTACAAGTAAAACAGTATCACATCAAATGCAGAAACTTATATGAATGTCACAGGAGGACAACACTCCTGTCTTTGTTTTATAAGAAAAATAAAAGCGATGTGCCATTTGATAATATAAAGAGAAATATTGAAAATATATTGAAAAGAGCAATTATAAATTATTTTTGGCTTTTGTTGCAATATTTATTTTCTTGTATTAGATATTCCTTTGTAGACGGAAAAAAATGTATTTTTCATTAATGCAAAGACCTATTTCTCCTTTTTGTACATTTTCCATGTTAGGCAATCCTTACAGCAATATAATATATGGAACTTGTTCAGTGTTACTGTATATGCATGCAATTTGTGTTGCTTGGAACAGTTTTGTCTGCTGTTTTGTTTTCTTCTTGTTTAGAGTTCAGCTTTTGCTTTAAGACACATGGGACCACAGCCCATTGCTCATAAGAACTTTCGTTCCTTCAATGTGATTGCAAATACAGTTAATAAAAAGCAATGTTTTATGTGTACATCTGAGTTATGTCATTTATGCAGACCAAGAAACATGTAGTTGTTATCTTTGGAGGCAACACATTTAGGGCCCTTGTACAGTATAGGGGAAAGGAAACAGTTGTCTAATCTCTCTCTTTCTAATCTATCTATGCAGATGGAAATGTGGCCAAGAGTAAGGGTCCTATTCCACGGGCCGAGCAGGGCCCGATCAACGATGTAAACGAGCGGCGATCTGCTAGATCGCCGCTCGTTTACTGGGCCTATTCCACGGCCCAATGATCGTTGAGCGAGGGCTGCAAGGACATTGTTACTGATGTCCTTGCAGCCCTTGCAGCATCATACATTACATGTCCAGGCTTCTTCTCCGCGCTGTCTTCATCCCCGGGTCCCGCGCTCTCTATCTTCAGAATGGCCGGTCAGCTGGCCACATTTAGCCAATCACAGGCCGCGGCGGTCCCGGCCTGTGGTTGGCTGAGCGCTCCGTTAGCTGACCGGCCATTCTAAAGATAGAGAGCGCGGGACCCCGGGATGAAGACAGCGCGGAGAAGAAGCCTGGACAGGTAATGTATGCTGCTGCCGCTTGTCAAATAGTCGGTCGCCCGCCGCGCACTGCTATTCAACCGCAGTGATGCGAGGTGGGGGAACGATGATTTTAGGTCTGGCCCTAAATGAACGATCAGCCGATGACACGATCATCGGCTGATCGTTCTCTCTATTTCACCGAACGATAATCGGCCGAATCAGGCCAAATGGGGCCGATCTGGCCGATTAGTGTTACTGTGGAATAGGGCCCTAAGTTTGACTGTTACTGCCAAGGGTTAATAAATTACCTCTGTCTGGCAGTTAGAGAATGCCTCTAGTGCCAGCACAAAACATTGCTAGTTGTCAAACAGTGAGGGATTTAACTGTAAGAGCTGTGGTCTGCATGCTGGGAAAGGAGGGCCATAGAAAAATCAAGAAGTGAGCCAAGTAAGTATTGTGTGAGGTAAAAGGAAACAGGGTCCTGTATGTAAGGTAGAAACAGTGACAGAGAAAGACAGATTTATTTTAAAACAGCAGCCAGAGATCACAGCACAGGAGCTGGAGAGAATTCAGCCCAGTGGAAATCGGATTGATTACAGGATATGAGTGGTGAAACTCAGGTACCTGTAAACTTACTCCCTCTGTGAAACGCAGCCAGATTGTGTGGGTGACCACTGATGTTTCTGTTAGGAGTTTATTGTATATACCTGAATAAATCCTGCTAAACTGCACTACAATGGAGCCTGCTTAACTTCATGAAGTGTGCTATAGAGAGGATACGCTTAAAGGAGAAGTCCGGCCAAAATTTATTTTTTATATGTTATTACTGATGGAAAGTTATACAATTTTCTAATGTACATTAATTATGGGAAATGCTCATATACTGCTATTTCCCTTAATTTAGTGTATCAGGAAGTGTTAGAATTATCTCTGAAGCAGTGACGTCACGACGACCATTGACTTCTATTTATAGTGCGCCCCTGCTCAAAACTCCATTGGAATTACAATGGATGTGTATGTAAATGTAGTATACAGTGTTTTTGAACACATTTATGAAATACTTTGGGGAGCAAGTGTCCTTGCTCCCCAAAGTATTCCATAAATGTAAGCAATCAGTACATCACAGTAAGCCCGCCCGCCGCTCTGGACTACTGAACTACTACTCTCCCCACCTGCTCATAGCATGAGCAGGTGATGGGAGAGTAGTAGCTGGGTTATATCGCTGAGATCGCCGCCGCTGATGCCGCGCAGGGGAGCCGCTCATCACCTCCGCCGGCACGTGTGATCGGAGAGTGGCGGCCAGGTGGGGAGTCAGCCATCAGATAGTGTAAGGAAGCAGCAGGAGGGGGGAGCGGAGGGAGATGATGGCTGCAGTGATGTGCGGCTCCCCTGCACGGCAGCGGCGGTGAACTACTACTCTCCCCACCTGCTCATAGCATGCGCAGGTGATGGGAGAGTAGTAGCCGGATTATATCTCTGAGATAGAGTAAGGAAGCAGCAGGAGGGGGATGATGGCTGCAATGATGAGCGTCTCCCCTGCGCGGCATCAGCGGCTGCGATCTCAGCGATATAACCCAGCTACTACTCTCCCATCACCTGTGCATGCTATGAGCAGGTGGGGAGAGTAGTAGTCCAGAGGGGCGGGCGTTCGGTAGTGGCGGGCGGGCGGCGGCGGTTCGGCGGGCTTACTGTTATGTACTGATTGCTTACATTTATGGAATGTTTTGGGGAGCAAGGACACTTGCTCCCCAAAGTATTTCATAAATGTATTCAATCAAAAACACTGTATACTACATTTACATACACATCCATTGTAATTCCAATGGAGTGTCCAGCAGGGGCGCACTATAAGGGTATAAACCCACACACCGTATACACAGCGTATTTACTGCTGCGATACGCAGCGAATACGCAGCAAAAACGCAACAAATACGCAACAAAAACGCAGCAGATTAGATCTAAATAACTGAACTCAGCATTAAATCTTCACCATCAAACTGCTGCGTATTTGCTGCGTATTTGTTGCGTATTTGCTGCGTATACGGTGTGTGGGTTTGTACCCTAAATAGAAGTCAATGGTACTCATTGACTTCTATATATAGTGTGCCCCCTGCTGGACACTCCATAGGAATTACACCTTTCGTCGTGACGTCACTGCTTCAGAGATAATTCTAACACTTCCTCATACACTAAATTAAGGGAAATAGCAGTATATGAGCATTTCCCATAATTAATGTACATGTTAATGTAACTTTCCATCAGTAATAACATATAAAAAATTAATTTTGGCCGGACTTCTCCTTTAAGGTTCCTGAACCAAGGACACCCTCCCCCTTCAATTTCTTCAGAATATCAAAGAACTCACAATACCCCCACTCTGCCATACTGTAAGAGTGGCTGCAGATAACAGATAAATTGATATTTAGTTTATAGTGTAAAGCAGAAGTAAATTGAGCCAGTGATGGGCAGAAACTACAAAGGTGGACACTTGGTAGTTGGCTCTAAGGTGCGATGCATGCTGGGAAGTGTAGTTTCCAGGACGGCGCAATCTTGCATATAGACCAGCTCAGGAATGGCAGCAGCTAGAAAGACAGGATATGGCTCAAAATACTCAGGGGGACTTGGTGAGTAAGACCAGGTAAGTTTGGGAGCATTTCATTTCTTTTTAGCTTTTGGGTGGAATACCCCTATAAGGGGACACAATGCATTACGTACAGTATCAAACCTCCACTCCATGATAGATACAAGTACAACAGGCACAGGTCACCTGCAAATCAAGGTAAAATGATCAATAAAAATATTTATGAAAAACTTGCACCGAGTCCATTGGGAATATCTCTTTGCAACCCTGACTAGTTTTGGGCTGAGGGGCCCAATATTAAAAGCTATTATGGCTTTGTATACAGATCCATCGGTGCAGGTATACTCAGCAGGTACCCTTTCAAGAACCTTTAACCCCTTCGTGCTGCAGCTAGTTTGGGCCTTAATGACCAGGCTAATTTTTCAAAATCTGACCTGTCTCACTTTATGCTCTTATAGCTCAGTGATGCTTTAACGTATGCTAGCGATTCCGAGACTGTTTTTTCGTGACATATGGCACTTTATGTTAGTGGCAAAATTTGGTCACTACTTTGTGTGTTTTTTGTGAAAAACATCAAAATATCATGAAAAATTTAAAAAATTTGCATTTTATGAACTTTGAAATTCTCTGCTTCTAAAAAAAGAAAGTCGTAGCACATAAATTAGTTACTAAGTCACATTACCAATATGTCTTCTTTATTCTGGCATAATTTGGTAAACATATTTTACTTTTTTAGGGTGTTATGGGGCTTAGAAATTTATCAGCAAATTATCACATTTTCGTGAAACTGATTTTTTTAGGGACCAGTTCTTTTTTTAAATGGATTTAGAAGTCTGGTATCCTGAAAACCCCCATAAGTGACCCCATTTTGGAAACTACACACCTTAAAAATTAATCTAGGGGTATAATGAGCATTTTAACCCTACAGGTGCTGGAGGAAAGTATTCACAATTAGGCAGTAAAAAAATGGAAAATTTTAATTTTCCAATAATATATACGTTTAGATTAAAGTTTCTCATTTTCAAAAGGAATATGAGACAAAAAGCACCCCAAAATTTGTAATGCAGGTTCTCTTGAGTACAACGGTACCCCATATGTGGGCGTAAACCACTGTATGGGCACACAGCGGGGCTCAGAAGGAAGGGAGCGCCAATTAGCTTTTCCAATGCAAATTTTGCTGAAGAAGTTTCTGAGCGCCAGGTGCGTTTGCAGTGCCCCTGTAGTGTCAGCAGAGAGAAAAACCCCCATAAGTCACCCCATTTTGGAAAGTACACCCCTCAAAGAATTCATCTTGGTGTGTGGTGACCATTTTGACCCCACAGGTATTACAGGAAAGTATTCAAAAGAAGACAGTAAAAATGAAAAACTCAAATTCTTCCAATAATATGTTCGTTTAGTTTGAAATTTCTCAATTTCACGAGGAACAAGAGGAAAAAAGTATCCCAAAATTTGTAACGCAGGTTCTCCTGAGTACAATGGTACCCCATATGTGGGCATAAACCACTGCATGGGCACACAGGAGGGCTCAGAAGGGAAGGAGCGCCAATTAGCTTTTTCAATGCAGATTTTGCTGCAGAAGTTTCCGAGCCCCAGGTGCGTTTGCAGTGCCCCTGTAGTGCCAGCGGAGTAAAATCTCGCCATAAGTCACTCCATTTTGGAAAGTGCACCCCTCAAAGTATTCATCTTGGTGTGTGGTGACCATTTTGACCCCACAGGTATTAGAGGAAAGTATTCAAAAGTAGACAGTAAAAATGAAAAACTCAAATTTTTCCAATATTATGTTCTTTTAGTTTGAAATTTCTCAATTTTATGAGGAACAAGAGGAAAAAAGTACCCCAAAATTTGTAACGCAGGTTCTCCTAAGTGAAAAGGTACCTCATATGTGGGCATAAACCACTGCATGGGCACACAGGAGGGCTCAGAAGGAAAGGAGCGCCAATTAGCTTTTTCAATGCAGATTTTGCTGAAGAAGTTTCCGAGCGCCAGGTGCGTTTGCAGAGCCCCTGTAGTGTCCGCAGAGTAAAATCTCCCAATAAGTCACCCCATTTTAGAAAGTGAACCCCTCAAAGAATTTATTTTGGGGTGTGGTGATCATTTTGACCCCACAGGTGTTTGAGGAAAGTATTCAAAAGTAGACAGTAAAAATGAAAAACTCGATTTTTTTCAATAATATGTTCCTTTAGTTTGAAATTTCTCAATTTCTCGAGGAACAGGAGAGAAATATCACCCGAATATATGTAAAGCAGGTTCTCCTAAGTAGAACGGTACCCCATATGTGGGCATAAACCACTGCATGGGCACACAGCTGGGCTCAGAAGGGAAGGAGCGCCAATTAGCATTTTCAGTGCAGATTTTTCTGAAGAAGTTTCTGAGCGCCAGGTGCGTTTGCAGAGCCCCTGTAGTGTCAGCAGAATAGATTCCCCCCAAAAGTCACCCCATTTTGGAAAGTGCACCCCTCAAAGAATTCATCTTGGGGTGTGGTGACCATTTTTACCCCACAGGTATTAGAGGAAAGTATTCAAAATTGGCCAGTAAAAATGAAAAACTCTAATTTTTCCAATAATATGTTGGTTTAGTTTGAAATTTCTCAATTTGACGAGGAACAGGAGAGAAAACGTACCCCAAAATCTGTAACGCAGGTTCTCCTGAGTACAACGGTACCCCATATGTGGGCATAAACCACTGTATGGGCACACAGCAGGGCTCAGAAGGGAAGGAGCGCCAATTTACAGGAGCAAAACCGCAGCTAGTAATGGTTATTAGAATAGCGCAGTTACTAAAATAAAATAAAAAAAATGAGATTACAGGTAATCTGGGGTGGTTACGGGCAACCAGGGGTGGTTATGGGCAACCTGAGGTGGTTACAGGTAATCTGGGGTGGTTACGGACAACATGGGGTGGTCACGGGCAACCTGCTGTGGTTACGGCAACCTGGGGTGGTTACAGGCAACATGGGGTGGTTACGGGCAACGAGGGGTGGTTATGGGCAACGTGTGGTGGTCACGGGCAACCTGCTGTGGTTACGGCAACGTGGGGTGGTTACAGGCAACGTGGGCTGGTTACAGGCAACGTGGGCTGGTTACGGGCAATCTGCTGTGCTTACAGACAATCTGGGATGGTTACGGGAAACGTGGGGTGGTTACGGGCAACCTGCAGTGCTTACAGACAATCTGGGGTGGATACGGGCAACGTGGGGTGGTTACGGGCAACCTGCAGTGCTTACAGACAATCTGGGGTGGTTACGGGCAACGTGGGGTGGTTACGGGCAACCTGCAGTGCTTACAGACAATCTGGGGTGGTTACGGGCAACGTGGGGTGGTTACAGGCAATGTGGGGTGGTTACGGATAAACTGAAGTTCTTATAGGCAATCTGGGGTGGATACCTGTAATCTGGCATGGGCACCGCAATCTGGAGGGGGTCATTGGCAATTTGGGGTGGTCAGAGGCGCCGTGGCGTGGTCAGAGGCGACGTGTGGTGGTCAGAGGCGACGTGCGGTGGTCAGAGGCGACGTGCGGTGGTCAGAGGCGGCGTGCGGTGGTCAGAGGCGACGTGCGGTGGTCAGAGGCGACGTGCGGTGGTCAGAGGCATCGTGGCGTGGTCAGAGGCATCGTGGCGTGGGCAGAGGCATCGTGGCGTGGTCAGAGGCAACGCGCGGTGGTTATGTGCAATCTGAGGGGGGTTACATGTAATCTGGCATGATTACGGGGAACCTGGGGGGGTTATGTGCAACCTGGAAGGGTTACAGACAATCTGGGATTGTTACTGATAAACTGAAGTGCTTATAGGTAATCTGGGGTGGGTACATGTAATTTGGGGTGGTTACGGGCAATCGGGAGGGGGTCACTGGCAATTTGCGGTGGTTACGGGCAACGTGCGGTGGTTACGGGCAACGTGCGGTGGTTACGGGCAATGTGCGGTGGTTACGGGCAACGTGCGGTGGTTACGGGCAACGTGCGGTGGTTATGGGTACCGTGCGGTGGTTACGGGTAATCTGGGGAGGGGTTAGGGGTAATTTGGGAGTAAACTGCAATTATTACTATAATAAAAAGTGTGTGTTTTATTTTTTGTATGTTTGTCACTTTTTGTACTTTATACATTCATTTTCACTGTATTACTATGATTACTGTGATATTTTCTATCACAGTAATCATAGTTCAGTGACAGAGACCAAATTTTCAGAGTTGGCTGGTTGTGAAGCGCATGCGCACTTCATAACCAGCCAGGACGTCGAGGAGGACGGAGCTCCAGGAGCAGGTGAGTATATGGGGAAGGGGGGGTGACTGGGGGACGGGGGTGACAGGGGGGGTGGGGGGCGACTTGGGGGGTGGGGGGACATCACTTTTTATCCCCTGTCACCAATCATTTATGGTGACAGGGGATAAAAAGTGCCGGGAGCACATGGTACAAGCGATCAGCGGTATATAGTATATACCGCTGATCGCTTGTACCGGGACCCCACAGGGGGGGTCCCCGATGACTGCCCCATGCTCTCCGCTACCTCCGGTGGCGGAGAGCATGGGGCTTTCATTCATTTTAACTTTTCCATCGCTGTGCACCGACATTAGTCGGTTCACAGCGATGTCGGCGGCCATCTTGGAAATGATGGCCGCCGGGGGAGGGGGGTTAGAGATCGCCCTACTAGGGGGGGCTGATCTGAGGTCTGGGGGACATTTATTTCATCTCCCCCCGCCGTAGATTCACGGCGGGGGGAGATGAAAGGCGGCGGCAGCACCGGTAATCCCCTTTACCGACGGCCGCCGCTATAACGTTAATAGCGGCGATCGTCGGTAAGGGGGGGGGGGGGGCGGGACGGACCCCACACACTGCCCCAACCCCTCAGCTACCTCCGGTAGCCGGGGGGATGGGGTGGGGGCCGTCCCGGCCCCGCAGCCTTATTCTCTGCTATCGCCGTAAAAAGCTGATGGCAGCAGAATAAGGACCATTAGTGACCGCCGTAAAAAGCCGTATCGGCGGTCACTAAGGGGTTAAGATAACAAACGGGACACGGCAGGGTTGCCCTCTCTCCCCGATTATTTTTATTTTAGTAATTGAGCCGTTAGCTCAAAAAATCAGGGAAGATGAAACCATAAAGGGGATATCAACAATACGACAAGATCATTGTATAGGATTGTTCGCAGATGACATAATACTAACCATATCAGAACCTGAGTCATCCCTACCTGTGGTGATGAAAATATTAACTGAATTCGGCAGTTATTATAAAGTAAACTCGACTAAATCATTAATTCTTAATATGGGAATACCGCACTCCATTGTTACGAAACATAAAAATAAGTTTCCGTTTCAATGGACAGATAAATCTATACCGTACTTGGGGGTGCACCTTATATATCCTGTTAATAAATTAGTAACAACTAACTTTGATCAGCTACTAAATATATTAAATAAAGATATTATTAAGTACTCTAAGTTGCCAATAACATGGATAGGGCAAATTTCAATTATAAAAATGTTGTTACTGGCGAAAATCTTATATTATTTTAGGAATCTGCCAATTCACATCCCCCAATTCTGGTTAAAACGTATTCAAAAAATAATAATGCAATATGCATGGTCAGGCCAAAGAGCGAGAGTAGGGAAAGAAATTATATGTACACCTGTAAAATATGGAGGACTGGGGTGCCCTGATATCTCCCTTTTATTATTATGCTTCAGTGTTAGAGCAGCTAAAATGGTGGTGGGTAAAAGATAATGTGAGATTATGGGTAGAATTAGAACAAAAATTAGTACAATGCTATGACCTAAGAGCATTGTTGTGGCATACGAGATTATCTCAGAGATCCTCTTCTCATTTACCACCTACATTAGAAGCTGGATGTAGGATTTTTAACAGTAACATGGTCAAAACAGTGTTAGTACCTACATGACCAAAAAATATTCCACTTAGAACCATGGAATTATTGATATTAGATTATGATTATAGTACTTGGATAGAAAAGGGAATAAAGAATCTGGGTGATATCTGTGAAGGCAATAGCCTTAGTCTTTAACCATTCTCAGAAATAGCTGATGGATATGGTATCCCCAATAAAGATTTCTATAAGTACCTTCAACTGAGGCACTGCCTTCATACGATCAATTCAAATAATTCATTATCTGATCTTAAAACAACAAAATATGAAGAATTCCTATACAACTTAAAAGAAAGTCAAAAGGGCCTCGCCCTAACATATAGAATTTTATCATCTCAAAGAAAATCATTTACATTTACAAAGAAATGGGAAGAGGACCTAGGTCATATATTTACACAGGATCAATGGGACACGGTATACAGTATTCCATCTAGAGTCTTGCATTGTATTGGATACCTAGAAGCATCCCGCAAATTATACCGTTGGTATAGGACACCATATAAGTTAGCAAAAATTTTTCCAAATACGTCCCCGGTATGTTGGAGGTGCCATGAGAGTAATGGCACTCTGCTTCATATATGGTGGGAATGCCATTTAATTAAGATATTCTGGTCCCAAATAGAGGACCTCATACGAAATATACTTGGTTACCCACCAATTTGGGGTCCAGGTCTGGCATTGATTTCAATAGATATAGAGAACATTCCACCCCAAGACACGGTAATACTGCTGCATGTATTAATGGCAGCAAGAAGCAGCATAGCTAGAAGATGGAATTCTAGTGAAATCCCATCTACACTAGAGGTTATAGCTAAGGTACAACACAATTATAAGATGGAAACTGCAATAGCTGTAGGAACGGATGGGATTATAAGATCCCATAAACATTGGCAAAAATGGTGCATGTACTATTTGCAGCTTTACCCCAATAGAAGTTAGGATAAGAGACATAAAAATTAAGGTAAAATATACTGAGAATTAGTGATATATAAAGTAACAGGCTAACATAGAGAATCAGGTGTCGGGGGGGGACTTCGAGTATTGCTTATAATTGTTTATGTGTTTGCTTCGTATCATGAGTATAAGGTATATACCTTATTAATATAAATTTTTGTAAAGTTTGAAAATTAATAAAAATTTAAATCACAAAAAAAATAAAAACTTGCACAATGCGTTTCAAGGCCGGATCGGCCTCTTCCTCCTGGTCTGGTGTTTTTTGGAATTCACAGGGTGCCGTCCATGACACTGAGAAGCTTTCCTTTATAGGATGAGGATCTGCTGCAAAAGTGAGGAGCTGAAGATGTCTGGGCCTTAACCCCTTAACGACAAAGGGCGTATAGGTACGCCCTGATGCCGGTAAGGGAGTTCAGAGCAGGGCCGCGCGGCGACCCCGCTCTGAACCGCGGCGGTCCCGGGTGCCGCTTGTAGCCCGGGACCGTAGGTATTAGCGGGCACGGTCCGATCGCCGTGCCCGCTAATACAGTAATCAGATGCAGCTGTCAAACATGACAGCTGCATCCGATTACCGGATCCAGCGTCTCCCTGGTGTCTAGTGGCGGAGATCGCTCCTCCGGGATGTTATCCCGGAGGAGCGATCTCCGTTTCTGAAGCCGGCCGGGGACCGCTCCGAGATGGCGCCGTCCCCGGCTCGGCACTCGTTTACTTCCGGCTGCAGCAGCCGAAAGCAAACGAGTGCCGATCTCATGGATCTCTGCAGCATATCTATGCTGCAGAGATCTCAATGAGAGATCAAAGTGTATATACTAGAAGTCCCCTAGGGGGGCTTCTAGTATATGTGTAAAAAAAAAATATATAGTGTTGTCAATAAAAAGCCTCCTCCCCTAATAAAAGTCTGAATCACCCCCCTTTTCCCAGGTTATAAATAAAAGTAAACAAATAAATAAATAAACAAACATGTTTGCTATCGCCGCTTGCGTAATCGCCCGAACTATTAATTAATCACATTCTTGATCTCGTACGGTGAACGGCGTAAGCGCAAAAAAATCCCAAAGTGCAAAATTGCGCATTTTTGGTTGCATCAAATCCAGAAAAATTGTAATAAAAAGCGATCAAAAAGTCGTATATGCACAATCAAGGTACCGATAGAAAGAACACATCATGGCGCAAAGAGTGACACCTGACACAAATAAACAAAATGCATTTTTTTTTTTCATTTTCACCACACTTTGAATTTTTTTCTGGTTTCGCAGTGTACTTTATGCAAAAATTCAGCCTGTCATTGCAAAGTACAATTAGTGACGCAAAAAATAAGGGCTCATGTGGGTTTCTAGGTGGAAAAATGCAACTGCTATGGCCTTTTATGCACAAGGAGGAAAAAACGAAAACGCAAAAATCGAAATTGGCTCTGTCCTCAAGGGGTTAAACTCTGGAAGTTATGAAGTCATTGCAATCTAGATCAGATGAGGAGGAAAGGGAACAACTCCACAGATGTTGCAACTACTGATGATATTGTAATGAGTCTAGTGCCTCCTTTCAGCCTCCACTTTAGGCTGCAGACTAGCCTCTAGAAAAAAATATTATTACACCACCTTCCCCCATGTCTCTTATAATTATTAAAGTGTACCTGTCACTATGAAAAACTTTTGACATGTCACAGAGACGTGTCCAAAGCTTTGATCAGTCCGGGTCTGGGTGCTCAGGAAAGCGGGGAGAGCACCACACCTGCAGCGCATGCGCTCCCCACTCTGAGTTAAAAATAAATAAATTAAAGTCTGGCTCCATATAAGTCCCATATTTTTATTACAGAGCATAGAGTGGATGTGCTGCAGCAAGTCTCTCCCCCACTCTCTCCCGATCAGTACATGTCTGAGCACTCAGACCCAGACCAATCAAAACTTTTCACATGACTCTATGACATGTCAAAAGTTTTTTTATAATGACAGTAGGGATGGTCCGAACCTGCCGAGGTTCGGGTTCGTATGAACCCGAACGCTCGGCAGCAGATTCCCGCTGTCTGCCCGCTCCGTGGAGCGGGCGGATCCAGCGGAAGTAACGCCCTGAAAACTGGGATACAGCTTATGGCTATGGCTGTATCCCAGTTTTCCAGGCGGTGCTCCCGCTGGATCCGCCCGCTCCACGGAGCGGGCAGTCAGCGCGAATCATTACCGAGGGTTCGGGTTCGTACGAACCCGAACCGAACTCGGTTCGGACCATCCCTAAATGACAGGTACACTTTAAAGTGACACAGTCACCCCCTTTTTGCATTCTCACTTCTCTACACAGGTGTAATGGGTACATTTAGCGGTTTTCATACTATATTTTATACATCATGCTGCTTGTTCAAGGAGGGACAGAGAGGTTGTTCCAGCCTAATGCATGCACAATCTAGGCCACAGGCGTTTGGCACAGGGCTGCAAGTTTAAAAGTAGTTTTTTAGGACAATAAATGCATCACCTGCCGAACGGACCCCAGGACAGATCTTGGATTAAAAGCAGCTATCCGAAGGTACAAGCGGTTTGGGGGGTCCAATTGTGGGTACAGAGTCACTTTAAGTATGGAGAAATGCAACTGCTTTCTGGGCAGTAGAGTTTCTGAAGCCACTGACCATACAGCAACACACAGTTGCAACAACCATGAACGTTCACACTGAACATCTTGAATAGCTGTGCATTAGAGAGTTGTACATGGTGCCGAACACAGAACTGAAGGCGTTAGATCTAATAACTTCCGAACTTATGATAACTTTTAAACCTCTAAAAAATATTGCAAATCTGAATGCAGCAATCTATTTCTGAGACAAATATGGTCTTCTTTTATATGATACATGACCCCTTTGATTCGAAAAACTTGCCCTTGATCCGATTATGGCAGCCTTCAAGATGGTGGCCATGCCCCCATAGCCTCCTCATTCACTACCTAGAAAATGACATACCTGGTCATTATAGTCTGCCTTTTAGTATTTCCTTTTTTATTATCTAAGTATAGATATATGTTTATTCCAGGCAGGTTTACCAACCACTGCTGGAAGTTTGTTCTAAGCATCTACTCTTTCAGAAAAGTAATTTTTTTCTTATATTGCTTCTGATCTTTCCCCCAACTAACTCTGATTGTGTCCTTGTTTACAGGTTTAGATCCTTAAATGGGAACTCCAGAGATCCCATAAAAAACTAGATTTGCATTTCCAGGAAAATACATAGTGCTTGAAAAGAGTGCCCCTTTACCAGTGACTTCCAGAGCGCCCTTTACCAGTGACTTCACTTTAAGAGAAACTTTAATCCTGGGTGCCGTCCCTTTAAGAGCGACTTGGGTCCCATCCCTTTAAGAGCAACTTGGCTCCCGTCCCTTTAAGAGCAACATTGGTCCCTTAAGGAGCAACCTGAGCTCTTAAAGAGACCCAGGTCACTCTTAAAGGAACACGGGTCGCTCCTAAAGGGACCCAGGACGCTCTTAAAGGGATCCAGGTCGCTCTTGAAGGGACATATTTTGCATTTAACGGGACCCAGGTCGCTCTTAAAGGGACCCAGGTCGCTCTTAAAAGGACCCATTTCGCTCTTAAAGGGACCAAGGTCGCTCTTAAAGGGACCCAGATCGCACTTAAAGGGACCCATTTCTCTCTTAAAGGGACCCAGGTAGCTCTTAAAGGGACATATTTTGCTTTTAAAGGGACCCATTTTGCTCTTAAAGGTACCCATTTCTCTCTTAAAGGGACCCAGGTCAATCTTAAAGGGACATATTTTGCTTTTAAAGGGACCCAGGTCGCTCTTAAAGGGACCCAGGCTGCTCTTAAAAGGACCCATTTCGCTCTTAAAGGGACCCAGGTCACTCTTAAAGAGACCCAGGTCGCTCTTAAAGGGACAGAAGTCGCTCTTAAAGGGACAGAAGTCGCTCTTAAATGGACTCAGGTCGCTCTTAAAGGGACCCAGGTCGCTCTTAAAGGGACAGACGTCGCTCTTAAATGGACCCAGGTCGCTCTTAAAGGGACCCAGGTCGCTCTTAAAGGGACAGAAGTCGCTCTTAAATGGACCAGGTCGCTCTGAAAGTTACCCAGGTCGCTCTTAATGGGACCCAAATCGCTCTTAAAGGGACCCAGGTCACTCTTAAAAGGACCAAGGTCACTCTTAAAGGGACCCATTTTGCTCTTAAAGGGACCCAGTTCGCTATTAAAGGGACCCAGGTCGCTCTTAAAGGGAAATATTTTGCTGTTAAAGGGACCCAGGTCTCTCTTAAAGGGACATATTTCGCTCTTAAAGGGACCCAGGTCGCTCTTAAAGGGACCAATTTCACTCTTAAAAGGGACCCATTTTGCTCTTAAAGGGACCCAGGTCGCTTTTAAAGAGTAACTGTCATATTTTTTTTTATTGCAGAAATCAGTAGTATAAGCGATTTTAAGAAACTCTGTAATAGGTTTCATCAGCCAAAAAAGCCTCCTTCTGTACTCAAAAAGCAATCTCCCAGCCTCCCCCCTGACTTCTTATCTGTGCATTATCAGGCAAACACGTCTTCATTACAGAGAAGCCAGTGAAGACGGGTTCTGCTCTCTCCATTGTAAGCCTATGAAGGGGGGAGGGGCCGAGGGAGATGAGGGAGCAGGAAGAGGTGACATGAAGGTCAGCTGTTTGTAGACTCTCTGGGCACCTAAACCGCAGGATTCTGGGGTCAGAAAGGTCAGTGCTTATCTATGAACTTACTGAGAGAAGATTGCAGGGTGTTGTGCTTTGCAGAAATCCTCCGTGCTCAGTCACTCCTAACAGCCCCTCCCCTCTCCATAGCCACATAATGGACACAGAAATCCTGCTTCATTTGATGTGAGGGGGGAGGCTGGGAGATTGCTTTTTCAGTCCAGAAGGAAACTCTTTTAGTACATAAAACCTATTACAGATTTTCTTAAAATCGCTTGTACTATTGATATTTAATGTTTTTAAAAAAATAGCCCTGAAATGACAGTTACGCTTTAAAGGGACATATTTTGCTGTTAAAGTGACCCAGGTCGCTCTTAAAGGGACCCATTTCGCTTTTAAAGGGACCCAGGTCGCTCTTAAAGGGACCAAGGTCGCTCTTAAAAGGGACCCAGGTCGCTCTTAAAGGGACCAATTTCACTCTTAAAGGGACCAATTTCGCTCTTAAAGGGACCCAAGTCGCTCTACAAGGGACCCAGGTCGCTCTTCAAGGGACCATGGTCGCTCTTCAAGGGACCCAGGTCGCTCTTAAAGGAACCCATTTTGCTCTTAAAGGGACCCATTATGCTCTTAAAGGGACAGAAGTCGCTCTTAAATGGACTCAGGTCACACTTAAAAGGGACCCAGGTCGCTCTTAAAGGGACCCAGGTCGCTCTTAATAGGACCCAGGTCGCTCTTAAAGGGACATATTTTGCTGTTAAAGGGACCCAGGTCGCTCTTAAAGGGACCCATTTCGCTCTTAAAGGGACCCATTTTGCTCTTAAAGGGACCCAGGTCGCTCTTAAAGGGACATATTTCACTCTTAAAGGAACATATTTCGCTCTTAAAAGGGACGCAGGTCGCTCTTAAAGGGACCAATTTCACTCTTAAAGGGACCAATTTCGCTCTTAAAGGGACCCAAGTCGCTCTTCAAGGGACCAAGGTCGCTCTTAAAGGGACCCAGGTCGCTCTTAAAGGGACCCATTTAGCTCTTAAAGGGACCCATTTTGCTCTTAAAGGGACATATTTCGCTCTTAAAGTGACCCAGGTCGCTCTTAAAGGGACACAAATCGCTCTTAAAGGGACCCAGGTCGCTCTTAAAGGGACCAATTTCACTTTTAAAAGGGACCCATTTAGCTTTTAAAGGGACCCAGGTCGCTCTTCAAGGGACCAAGGTCGCTCTTAAAGGGACCCATTTTGCTCTTAAAGGGACAGAAGTCGCTCTTAAATGGACTCAGGTCACACTTAAAGGGACCCAGGTCGCTCTTAAAGGGACCCAGGTCGCTCTTAATAGGACCCAGGTAGCTCTTAAAGGGACATATTTTGCTGTTAAAGGGACCGAGGTCGCTCTTAAAAGGGACCCAGGTCGCTCTTAAAGGGACCCATTTCACTCTTAAAGGGACATATTTCGCTCTTAAAGGGACCCAGGTCACTCTTAAAGGGACGCAGGTCGCTCTTAAAGGGACCAATTTCGCTCTTAAAGGGACCCAAGTCGCTCTTCAAGGGACCAAGGTCGCTCTTAAAGGGACCCAGGTCGCTCTTAAAGGGACCCATTTAGCTCTTAAAGGGACCCATTTTGCTCTTAAAGGGACATATTTCGCTCTTAAAGTGACCCAGGTCGCTCTTAAAGGGACCCAGGTTGCTCTTAAAGGGACACAAGTCGCTCTTAAAGGGACCCAGGTCGCTCTTAAAGGGACCAATTTCACTCTTAAAAGGGACCCATTTCGCTCTTAAAGGGACCCAGGTTGCTCTTAACTCCTTAGTGACCGCCATGCTGACTTTTAACGGCGGTCACTAATGGGCTTTATTCCGATGCGTATGCCTTTTAACGGCGTACGCATCGGAAGGAATTGCTGCGGCAGCAGAGCGGGGAATTAGCGGTCAGTAACCTCTGCCCCCCCCTGAAACTGCCCGAGCGGAGGATTCTCCGCTCCGGGCAGTTTAACCCGTTAAATGCCGCTGTCAAACCATGACAGCGGCATCTAACGGGTTCCGATCGGCGCCGTGGGTCACTGACGTGATCGCGATGTCCCGCGGCACCGTCCGGTCCTCCGATGTCTCCATGGTGATCCCGGGGTCCTAATGAAGGTCCACGGGCTCACCATGGAGATGCCTCATGCTGACAGGGGTGGTTGTGGCTATTGCCTGTCAGCATGAGGCATGATACAATACATTGTAGGACATCAGGTACTGCAATGTATTGTATCAGTGATCTAAGTATTTTACACTAGTGTAAAAGTAAAAAAAGTGAAAAGAAATGTGCACCAAACAAAACGCAGCCCACCCACAGCCCCCCCAATAATTACATTTGCATTACATTCCCTATACCCAATAAAACGTGACATAAAAGTGATCAAAAACACATCCTATACATATTTGGTATTGTTACGTCCGTAATGACCCAATCTATAAAACTATATCAATAATTACGAGGAGGAGAAACAGCTGACCCGCACCACCAAACAATAATCCAATGTCTATGGATCTACGGACGTGAATATGCAGGATACACCGCGATGTAAAACGGCTGAGCGCCGGGGGTGCAAGACGATGAGGGAGTAGTACGCTGTGTATAAGGTAGATGAAGACAGCACTCACCCGGTCTGTATCAGCTCAATAATTATATCGCACGACACACGCTGTAAAAAAACTGTACCAGAATAGCTGTACTTTATCAATCCACTTTAGAAAATACGTCATAAAAGAGATCAAAAAGTCATATACATATAAAACTTGGTATCAATAGAAACTACAGATCTTCCCGCAAAAAGCCCCAAACCAGCTCTGTCGCGCAAAAGATAAGAACGCTATGGATCTTGCAATGTGGCGACAGTTTTTGTGGGGTTTTGCTAGGAAGATAGTTTCTATTGCGCCAAAGTGATATTGGCTAAAATTATTATGTTAATTTGTTTTCCCTGAGACCCATTGGCATCACAACATATGGGTAAATTCGCCCCTGCGAGCCCCTGGGACGAAGGAATATTTAATAAAAAAACAACAATTAAATTTTAATCCCCTCCTCCATGAGTCATAAATAGGCTCCACCTCCCCCTAGACCTCAGTCTAATTATAAAGAAACATAAAACACAGGGAGGGAGTCTTGTGATGCCAATGGGTCTCAGGGAAAACAAATTAACATAATAATTTTAGCTTCCCTTACGTCCCATTGGCAACACAACGTATGGGGAATTAGCAAGCATTATCCCCAATGGGTGGGCTATTTATTACATCCGCATTAAAAACAGATCTTGCAAAGGTTGTTCTTGACAAGAAAAAAGTATCCAGCCTGAAATATCTCACAAAGGTAGTCAAAGTAGACCAGGAGACTGCCTGGCATATGTCCTCAAGTGGCACAGCGGCACGCTCTGCCCAAGTGGAGGCCACAGCTCTAGTAGAGTGAGCCCTGGTAAATTCTGGTGGATCCAGATCTGCAGAGGAGTAACATAAGGCAATGGAGAAAGGCAAAGTAGGTCAGCACTTCCAGTAAAACTTTGTTTTTTATTCTTTACTCCATTAAAAATTGAACAGAAAGGCAGATACAAAAAATGAGAAATACACATCTGACGCGTTTCTGGCTATACGCCCTTAATCATAGATGACTATGATTAAGGGCGTATAGCCAGAAACGCGTCAGCGTGTATTTCTGTTTTTTTGTATCTGCCTTTCTGTTCAATTTTTAATGGAGTAAAGAAATAAAGAACAAAGTTTTACTGGAAGTGCTGACCTACTTTGCCTTTCTCCATATACTTCGATTACTTTTGGTCGTGCACTGGCTGGGTGAGCTGAGTCTACTAATTACTTTGATTCTCTACATAAGGCAATGGAGTCACAGATCCATCTGGATATTAAAGGTTTTGAAGCCTTCCTCCCCTTATTCTTTCCTGTGAAATGGATAAAGAAATTCTCGTCTTTACGAAAATCACCTACTCTATGTAGATAGATCTTGATAGCATCGGATACGTCCAATAAAGAAAGATCCAAGTCTTCTTCAGATGATCCAGCAGGAAAAAATACAGGCAATACTATAGGCTGGTTGATGTTGGCAAATGAAGCCACCTTAGGCAGGAATCCTGGAAGGAACCTAAGGATAACCTTGTCTTGGAAAAAAATCACGTATGGAGGTGCGGAGCCAAAGGCTTGAAGTTCTTCAACTCTCTTAGCAGAGGTAATGGCTATTAAAAGAGAAACTTTTAATGTTAACTTGAAGTCTACTTCCTCCCAAGGCTCAAAGGGAGGAAGACACAGGCGTCTCAACACAAAGGATAAGTCCCATGGGTCTACCTTCTTTACCAGGTTAGGCCTAGTCTAGCCTTAACAAAATTCTTTACCTCCAAGATCTGAAAAAAACGTGAGTTTAGGTGTGCAGAGAGGGCTGCTATCTGCACCTTGATGGAACTAGGTTTTAATCCTTTATAGAAGCCTTCCTGTAAAAACTCCAATGACTGTGGAGTAGAAGGTTTAAGTCCATCAATACTCCTGCTCGCACACCAATCTTGAAAAATCTTCCAAATACGTGCATAAGATTTATTTGTAGTGCTACTTCTCAGAAAAACTTGAGTCTAATACGCTCAGTCTCCAAGCTGTCAAGCTGAGGCTGGAAAGATTCCTGCACAGGTGCTGACCCTGGAATATTAGATCCGGATGCAGAGGTAACCTCCAAAATTCACCTCTGCTCATATTCATGGGCAGGGTGAACCATGCCCTCTTCGGCCAGAAGGAAGTTATTATTATTACTGACGACTGATCTTCATCAAACTCTGGGAATCATGGCTATGGGAGGAAAGATATACTAGGTGGCAGCAACACTTACTTTTAGGGTACAAACCCACTTGACGTATTTGCTGCGTGAATCAGTCTTAAAAATAAGCAGGCAAAACGCAGGTTGGCTTTATACAATTGTTCTCCGTTAAAATACGCAATTGCGTATTTTTGAAGCGTGAAGCTACATGCGTTTTTCACACAGGTTGTTAACAACTGATGCTTTGCTAACAACAAGCTTCACACTTCAAAAATACGCAATTGCGTATTTTAACGCAGAACAATCGTATAAAGCCAACCTGCGTTTTGCCTGCTTATTTTTAAGACTGATTCACGCAGCAAATACGTCAAGTGGGTTTGTACCCTTAAGTATATAGAAGAGACATCACAGCACTTTGCACAGATGATTTCTATTAGATTAGGATGAGCCACAGAAAATCCTTCCACAGTAAGACAGCCAGACCTAGAGGTAGCAACAGCTTACCTTCTGCCTTATAAATGAACACACAGCTAATCTGGCGTGCAGAGAGCACGCACCGCTGCCAGACCCCGGAAGTGACATCACGCCGACGCCGCAGTGCTGAGATGCACGCAGCGCTGATTCGTTCCACAGTCGAACGCGACTGGAAGAGACGCCAGCGCCTCGGGTGACACGCAGAATGCGTTCCAAGACGCACTAGGTAAGAAAAACTTAAAAGCTAAGACCTGCGGAAGCAAATATCAGGATACTACCTGGACACCGTCTCCAGCGGCATCCCAGCAATCATTACCTGGAGAGAAAACCTGAATGCAACAGGTAAACAAGCATAAAAACGGAGGAGGGACAAAGTCCCCTAGGGCTAACAGCAACGAAGTAAAAAAAGACTGAGGTCTAGGGGGAGGTGGAGCCTATTTATACCTCATGGAGGAGGGGATTAAAATTTAATTGTTGTTTTTTCATTAAATATTCCTTCGTCCCAGGGGCTCGCAGGGGCGACTTTACCCATATGTTGTGATGCCAATGGGACGTAAGGGAAGTTAAAAAAAACCTATACAAATGTGGTATCGCCGTAACCGTAGTGACCAAGAGAATACATGTATTATGTTATGAGTGACCGCCGATACGGATTTTTAAGGCGATCACTAATGGGCTCTATTCTGCTGCCATCAGCTCTTTATGGCGATGGTGCAGAATAGTGCAGCGGCGCTGGTAATGCCCGCAGCCCTCTCCTCTCAGCTATCGGAAGTAGCTGAGGGGTTGGGGCAGAGTGTGGGCTCAGTCCCGGCCAGTCCCCACATCGGCGATCACCGTTATTACCAGTATAACGGCGGCCACCGGTAACGGACATTGCCAGCGCAGCTGAACGCTTTCATCTCTTCTCACCGTGAATCCACGGCGAGAGGAGATGAGAACATGTCCCCCCCCTGTCCCCAGAATTAACCCTAGTGACATGGTCACTGACCCTCCCCTCCCTGGGCGGCCATCTGATCCAAGATGGCCGCCACCACCACTGTGAACAGACTCTGTTCACAGTGATGGAATTTCTAAAAATGATCAAAGCTCCATTTTCTCCACCACCGGAGGTGGCGGAGAGCATGGGGAAATGATCGGGGACCACCCGGTGTGGTCCCAGTACAAGCGATCAGCGGTATATACTATATACCTCTAATCGCTTGTTCCAAATGGTGCCGGCACTTTTTTACCCGTCACCAAAGTCAGGTGCCCTGGATTACCCGTAACCACCCCAGATTACCCGTAACCACCTACGTATCACCCTGTAAAGAATTCAAAGACACGACTGGTAACAAAACATTTAAAATCAAGTCCTTTCTCAATTGCAACAGTTACAATGTAATATACATTATTTTGTGCACACATTGCCATATCCTATATGTAGGGAGCACCACACGCAAGCTGAAAATTCGAGCCTGCGAACATTTGCATGACATCGAACATCCAGGCAGCAGGACGCTGTCAGGCGCGTCACGCCATTTCATTGAGGCACACTTAGGTTCAACCAAGACATTCCGCATTTTTGCCATAGAAAAAATCTTCACCTCATTTCGAGGTGGAGACGTACAGTCATCATTGAGAGATAGAGAGGCTTTCTGGATGTTCTGCCTCAACACATATGTGCCGCATGGTATGAACCTGTGTCGAGAAATGATGCTTCACTACTAGTTGAACTATGTATGCAGTGATACCAGCTTTCCTCCACTAGGGTATTCAGGTTGCTGTCATATTACTGAATCTCCGTTTGAATTATTCTGCTACTAATTTGCAAGATGCATTAGGTTATTGTTTTACACATGATGATGAATTGTCATGGATTGTTATGGATTTGTATAGTTCGCTGCAATTTGTATTTTACACATTTGTGTTATTAACTTTGCACTGCCAGACGACTCCCAAGTGTAGCCCAGACTAATTAGCTCAGGTGTGTTCCGGTGCTGACGTGTAGAGCAGGGCGGCGCCCTGCACCCCTCACGCCGGAAACCTGAAGCTATAAGACTGGTTCTCAGCCATGATTAAGGCTGCGCTCAGCAGCTGAAACGCGTTGGAGGTTCTGTTGGGGGGGTTGCCGCAGTGTGTGCTCGGTGCTTAGGTGAAAAATAAAGCTCTTTCATCCATCTACCTGGCCGGGAGCTGGACTTATCTTTTCTTCTATCATACCCGTAACCACCCCAGATTACCCGTAACCACCCCAGATTACCCGTAACCACCCCAGATTACCTGTAACCACCTCAGATTGCCCATCACCACCCCAGATTGCCCGTCACCTCCCCAGATTGCCCGTAACCCCCAGACAGCCTGTAACCTTCCAGACTGCCCGTAACCCCCCAGATTGCCTGTAACCATCTCAGACAGCCCGTAACAATCGCAGACAGCCCGTAACAATCGCAGACAGCCCGTAACCACCACAGATTGCCACAGACTGCCCGTAGCTACCCCAAATTGCCTGTCACCACCCCAGATTGCTCGCAACCTCCCCAGATTGCCCGTCACCTCCCCAGATTGCCCGTCGCCTCCCCAGATTGCCCGTCGCTACCCCAGATTGCCCGTCGCCACCCCCAGATTGCCCCTCACCACCCCAGATAGCCAGTGAACACCCCCAGATAGCCAGTTAACACCCCCAGATTTCCCGTAACCACCCCATATAGCCAGTAAACACCCCCAGATTGCCTGTAACCACCCCAGATTGCCTGTAACCACCCCAGATTGCCCGTAACCACCCCAGATTGCCCGAAACCACCCCAGATTGCCCGTAACCACACCAGATTGCCTGTCGCAACCTCAGATAGCCAGTAAACACCCCGAGATTGTCCATTAACACCCCAGATAGCCAGTAAACACTCACATATTGCCTGTAACTAAAATGATACTCCTTCCCTTCTGAGCCCTGCTGTGTGCCCATACAGTGGTTTATGCCCACATATGGGGTACCATTGTACTCAGGAGAAGCTCCGTTACAAATGTTGGGGTGCTTTTTCTCCCCTGTTCCTAGTGAAATTGAAAAATTTCTAACTAAACAAACATGTTATTGGAAAAATTCTATTTTTTCTTTTTTACTGTCTAGTTTTGAATACTTTCCTCCAATACTTGTGGGGTCAAAATGCTCACCACACCCCAAGATGAATTATTTGAGGGGTGCACTTTTCTAAATGGGGTGACTTTCGGGGGGGTTCTATTCTGCAGACATTACAGGGGCAATGCAAACGCACTTGGCGCTCAGAAACTTCTCTAGAAAAGTCATGCACTGAAAATGCTAATTGGCGCTCCCTTCCTTCTGAGGCCTGCTGTGTGCCCATACAGTGGTTTATGCCCACGTATGGGGTACCGTTCTACTCAGGAGAACCTGCGTTACATATATTGGGGTGAGTTTTCTCCCCTCTTCCTTGTGAAATTGAGAAATTTCAAACTAAATGAACATATTATTGGAAAAATTCATTTTTTTTCATTTTTACGGTCTAGTTTTGAATACTTTCCTCCAATACCTGTGGGGTCAAAATGCTCACTGCATCCCAAGATGTATTCTTTGAGGGGTGTACTTTCCAAAATGGGGTGACTTTTGGGGGGGTTTTATTCTGCAGACACTACAGGGGAACTGCAAATGCACCTAGCGCTCAGAAACTTCTTTAGCAAAATCATGCACTGAAAATGCTAATTGGCGCCCCCTTCCTTCTGAGCCCGGCTGTGTGCCCATACAGTGGTTTATGCCCATGTATGGGGTACTGTTCTACTCAGGGACACCTGTATTACATATATTGAGGTGCTTTTTTCCCCTGTTCCTCGTGAAATTGAGAAATTTTAAACTAAACAAACATATTATTGTAAAAATTCTATTTTTTCATTTTTACTGTCTTCTTTTGAATACTTTCCTCTAATACCTGTGGGGTCAAAATGGTCACCACACCCCAAGATGAATTCTTTGAGGGGTGTACTTTCCTAAATGGGGTGACTTTTTTTTGGGGGGGGGGGGGGTCATTCTGCTGGCACTACAGGGGCACTGCAAACGCACCTGGCGCTCAGAAACTTCTTCAGAAAAATCTGCACTGAAAATGCTAATTGGCGCTCCCTTCCTTCTGAGGCCTGCTGTGTGCCCACACAGTGATTTATGCCCACTTATGGGGTACCGTTCTACTCAGGAGAAACTGCTTTACATATATTGTGGTGAGTTTTTTCCCCTGTTCCTCGTGAAATTGATAAATTTCAAACTAAACAAACATATTATTGGAAAAATTCTATTTTTTTCATTTTTACTGTCTTCTTTTGAATACTTTCCTCTATTACCTGTGGGGTTAAAATGGTCACCACACCCCAAGATATATTCTTTGAGGGGTGTACTTTCCAAAATGGGGTGACTTTTGGGGGGGGGGGGGTATTCTGCTGACACTATAGGGGCTCTGCAAACACACCTGGCACTCAGAAACTTCTTTAGCAACATCTGAACTGTAAATGCTAATTGTCGATCCTTCCCTTCTGAGTCCCGCTGTGTGCCCATACAGTGGTTTACACCCACATATGGGGTACCATTGTACTCAGGAGAACCTGCGTTACAAAATTTGGGGTGCATTTTCTCTCATGTTTATTATGAAAATGAGATACTTTAATCTTAACAAATATATTATTGGAAAATTTCTATTTTCCATTTTTTCCAAGCCTAATTGTGAATGCTTTCCTCCAGCCCTTGTAGGGTTAAAATGCTCATTATACCCCTAGATTAATTCTTTAAGGTGTCTAGTTTCCAAAATGGGGTCACTTATGGGGGTTTCCAGTATACAAGCCTCCTAAATCAACTTAAAAAAAAGAAATGGACCCTAAAAAAAATCAGTTTTGGAAATTTTATGAAAATTTCATAATTTGCTGATACACTTCTAAGCCCCGTAACACCCTAAAAAAGTGAAATATGTTAACGAAATGAAGCCAGAATAAAGAGGACATATTCATAATGTGACTTACTAACTAATTTATGTGACATGACTTTCTTTTTTTAGAAGCAAAGAATTTCAAAGTTCGTAAAATGCAAATTTTTCTAATTTTTCATGATATTTTGATGTTTTTCACAAAAAACACACAAGACAGTGACCAAATTTTGCCACTAACATAAAGTACTATATGTTAGGAAAAAACAGTCTCAGAATCGCTAGCATATGTTAAAGCATCACTGAGCTATAAGCGCATAAAGTAAGACAGGTCAAATTTTGAAAAAGGAGCCTGGTCATTAACCCCTTAACGACATCGGGCGTAAATTTACGCCCTGATGCCGGTAAGGGAGTTCAGAGCGGGGCCGCGCGGCAACTCCGCTCTGAACCGCGGTGGTCCCGGGTGCCGCGTGTAGCCCGGGACCGTAGGTATTAGCGGGCACGGTCCGATCGCCGTGCCCGCTAATACAGTAATCAGAAGCAGCTGTCAAACATGACAGCTGCATCCGATTACCGGATTCAGCCGTTCCCTGGTGTCTAGTGGAGGAGATCGCTCCTCCGGGATGTTATCCCGGAGGAGCGATCTCCGTTTCTGAAGCCGGCCGGGGACCGCTCCAAGATGGCGCCGTCCCCGGCTCGGCACTCGTTTACTTCCGGCTGCAGCAGCCGGAAGTAAACGAGTGCCTATCTCATGGATCTCTGCAGCATATCTATGCTGCAGAGATCTCAATGAGAGATCAAAGCACTTATACTAGAAGTCCCCCAGGGGGGCTTCTAGTATAAGTGTTAAAGTAAAAAAAAAAAGTGGTGTTAATAGTAAAAAGCCCCCTCCCCTAATAAAAGTCTGAATCACCCCCCTTTTCCCAGGTTATAAATAAAAGTAAATAAATAAATAAATAAATAAACATGTTAGCTATCGCCGCGTGCGTAATCGCCCAAACTATTAATTAATCACATTCCTGATCTCGCACGGTAAACGGCGTCAGCGCAAAAAAATCCCAAAGTGCAAAATTGCAATCAAGGTACCGATAGAAAGATCACATCATGGCGCAAAAAATTACACCTGACACAGCCCCATAGACCAAAGGATAAAAGCGTTATAACCCTGGGAATGGAGCGATTTTAAGTGACGTATATTTGTTGACAATGGTTTAAATTTTTTACAGGCCATCCGATACAATATAAGTTATACATGTTACATATCGTTTTAATCGTAACGACTTGAGGAACATATATAACAAGTCAGTTTTACCCCAGGGCGAATGGCGTAAAAACACATTTCCCCCAAATAAACAAAATGCTTTTTTTTTTTCAACTTCACCACACTTTGAATTTTTTTCTGGTTTCGCAGTGTACTTTATGCAAAAATTCAGCCTCTCATTGCAAAGTACAATTAGTGACGCAAAAAATAAGGGCTCATGTGGGTTTCTAGGTGGAAAAATGCAAGTGCTATGGCCTTTTATGCACAAGGAGGAAATAACTAAAACGCAAAAATCGAAATTGGCCCCGTCCTTAAAGGGTTAAGGTCCAAATAGGCTTGGTCCCTAAGGGGTTAAAGGGACCAAGGTCGCTCTTAAAGGGACCAAGGTCGCTCTTAAAGGGACCCAGGTCGCTCTTAAAGGGACATATTTTGCTCTTAAAGGGACACAAGTCGCTCTTAAAGGGACACAAGTCGCTCTTAAATGGACCCAGGTTGCTCTTAAAGGGACCCAGGTCGCTTTTAATGGGACCCAGGTCGCTCTTAATGGGACCCAGGTGGCTCTTAAAGGGACCAAGGTCGCTCTTAAAGGGATCCATTTCGCACTTACAGGGACCCAGGTCGCTCTTAAAGGGACATATTTTGCTCTTAAAGGGACCCAGGTCGCTCTTAAAGGGACCCAGGCTGCTCTTAAAGGGACCTATTTCGCTCTTAAAGGGACCCAGATTGCTCTTAAAGGGACATATTTCCCTCTTAAAGGGACCCAGGTCGCTTTTAAAGGGACATATTACACTCTTTTAGGGACCAATTTAGCTCTTAAAGGGACCCAGGTCGCTCTTAAAGGGACCCAGGTCGCTCGTAAGGGGACCCAGGTCACTCTTAAAGGGACCCATTTTGCTCCTAAAGGTACCCATTTCGCTCTTAAAGGGACATATTTTGCTCTTAAAGTGACCCAGGTGGCTTTTAAAGAGACCCAGGTCACTCTTAAAGGGACACAAGTCGCTCTTAAAGGGACCCATTTCACTCTTAAAGGGACACAAGTCACTCTTAAATGGACCCAGGTTGCTCTTAAAGTTACCCAGGTCGCTCTTAAAGGGACCCAGGTCGCTCTTAAAGGGACCCAGGTCGCTCTTAAAGGGACCCAGGCCGCTCTTAATGGGACCCAGGTCGCTCTTAAAGGGACCCATTTCTCTCTTAAAGGGACCCAGGTCACTTTTAAAGAGACCCTGGTCGCTCTTAAAAGGGACATATTTTGCCCTTAAAGGGACCCAGGTCGCTCTTAAAGGGACCTATTTCGCTCTTAAAGGGACCCATTTCGCTCTTAAAAGGGACATATTTTGCTTTTAAAGGGACCCAGATCTCTCTTAAAGGGACCCAGGTCGCTCTTAAAGGGACATATTTTGCTCTTAAAAGGACATATTTCGCTCTTAAAGGGACCCATTTTGCTCTTAAAGGGACCCAGGTCGCTCTTAAAGGGACCAATTTCACTCTTTAAGGGACCAATTTCGCTCTTAACCTCTTAAGGACATATGACGTACCCGTACGTCATATGTCCTTATTAGCACTTCAAAGCGGGGCCGCGCGGCGACCCCGCTTTGAAGCGCCGCGGTCCCGGGTGCCGCGTGTAGCCCGGGACCGCCGCTATTAGCGGGCTCGGTCTGATCGCCGTGCCCGCTAATTAGCTAATCGGAGGCAGCTTTCAAAGTTGACAGCTGCCTCCGATTACCGGAGGCAACCGTTCCCTGGTGTCTAGTGGGGGAGATCGCTTCTCCTGGACGTTGTCCCGGAGGAGAGATCTCCGTTACTGATGCCGGCTGGGGACTCATCCAAGATGCCGCCGTCCCCGGCTTGGCACTCGTTTACTTCCGGCTGCAGCATATCATTGATCTCTGCAGCATATCTATACAGCAAAGATCTCAATGAGAGATCAAAGTATATATACTAGAAGTCCCCCATGGGGGCTTCTAGTATATGTGTAAAAAAAAAAAAAAAAAAAAAGTGTTGTTTATAGTAAAAAGCCCCCTCCCCTAATAAAAGTCTGAATTACCCCCCAGGTTTTAAATAAAAGTAAACAATTAAATAAATAAACATGTTTGGTATCGCCGCGTGCGTAATCGCCCGAACTATTAATTAATCACATTCCTGATCTCGCACGGTAAATGGCGTCAGCGCTAAAAAATCCCAAAGTGCAAAATTGTGCATTTTTGGTCGCATCAAATCCAGAAAAAATGTAATAAAAAGCGATCAAAAAGTCGTATATGCGCAATCAAGGTACCGATAGAAAGAACACATCATGGCGCACAAAATGACACCTGAGACAGCCCCATAGACCAAAGAATAAAAGCGTTATAAGCCTGGGAATAGAGCGATTTTAAGGAACGTATATTTGTTAACAATGATTTGAATTTTTTATAGGCCATCAGATACAATATAAGTCACTCTTTAAGGGACCCAGGTTGCTCTTAAAGGGACCCAGGTGGCTCTTAAAGGGACCCAGGTCGCTCTTAACGGGACATATTTCGCTCTTAACCTCTTAAGGACATATGACGTACCCGTGTGTCATATGTCCTCATTAGCACTTCAAAGCGGGGCCGCGCGGCTTTGAAGCACCGCGGTCCCAGGTGCCGCGTGTAGCCCGGGACCGCCGCTAATTAGCTAATCGGAGGCAGCTGTCAAAGTGTTGTTTTTAGTAAAAAGCCCCCTCCCCTAATAAAAGTCTGAATCACCCCCCTTTTCCCAGGTTTTAAATAAAAGTAAACAAATAAATAAATAAACATGTTCGGTATCGCCGCGTGCGTAATCGCCCGAACTATTAATCACATTTCTGATCTCTCACGGTAAACAGCGTCAGCGCAAAAAAATCCCAAAGTGCAATAAAAAGCAATCAAAAAGTCGTATATTCGCAATCAAGGTACCGATAGAAAGAACACATCATGGCACACAAAATGACACCTGACACAGCCCCATAGACCCAAGAATAAAAGCGTTATAAGCCTAAGAATGGAGCGATTTTAAGGAACGTATATTTGTTAACAATGGTTTGAATTTTTTATAGGCCATCAGATACAATATAAGTTATACATGTTATATATCGTTTTAATCGTAATGACTTGAGGAACATGCATAACAAGTCAGTTTTACCCCAGGGCGAATGGCGTAAAAACACAGTTCCCTCAAATAAAAGAAATGCGGTTTTTTTTCCAACTTCACCACACTTTGAATTTTTTTTTCTGGTTTCGTAGTGTACCAAATGCAAAAATTCAGCCTGTCATTGCAAAGTACAATTAGTGACGCAAAAAAATAAGGGCTCGTGTGGGTTTCTAGGTGGAAAAATGCAAGTGCTATGGCCTTTTAAGCACAAGGAGGAAAAACCGAAAACACAACAACGAAAATGGGCCCAGTCCTTAAGGGGTTAAAGGGACCCATTTTGCTCTTAAAGGGACCCAGGTCGCACTTAAAGGGACCCAGGTCGCACTTAAAGGGACCCAGGTCACTCTTAAAGGGACCCATTTCTCTCTTAAAGGCACCCAGGTCACTCTTAAAGAGACCCAGGTCGCTCTTAAAGGGACAGAAATCGCTCTTAAAGGGACACAAGTCGCACTTAAAGGGACCCAGGTCGCTCTTAAACAGACCCAGGTCGCTCTTAAACAGACCCAAGTCGCTCTTACGGTCCCTTTTAGAGTGACTTGGATCCCTTTAAGAGCGACATGGGACCCCTTAAGAGCGACATGGGACCCTTTAAGAGCGACTTGGGTCCCGTCCTTTAAGAGCGACTTGGGTCCCTTTAAGAACGACATGGCTCCCGTCCCTTTAAGAGCGACTTGCGTCCCTTTAAGGGCGACATGAGTCCCTTTAACCCCTTAGTGACCGCCATGCTGCCTTTTAACGGCGGTCACTAATGGACTTTATTCCGATGCGTATGCCTTTTAACGGAATGAATTGCCGCCCGGCATCGTCATCTAACTGGTCCCAGTGGATCCCGGACAGCGCCGTGGGTCCCTTACGTGATAGCGATGTCCCGCAGCACCGTCCGGTGTCCTGGTGGTCTCCATGGTGACCTAATGAAGGTCCCCGGGGTCACCATGGAGATGCCTCATGCTGACAGGAGTGGCTGTAGCTATTACCTGTCAGCATGAGGCATGATACAATACACTGCATTACATTAGGTACTGCAGTGTATTGTATCAGTGATCAAAGTATTTTACACTAGTGTAAAAGTAAAAAAAAAAGTGTGCACCAAACACAACACAGCCCCCCCCCAATAATAAAAATGCATTACATTCCATATACCCAATAAAACATTACATAAAAGTGATGAAAAACACAAATCCTATACATATTTGGTATTGTTACGTCCGTAACAACCCAATCTATAAAACTATATCAATAATTATACCGCACGACACACGCTGTCACCTGTAACCACCCCAGATTACCCATCACCTCCACAGATTGCCTGTAACCACCCAGATTGCCCGTAACCCACCCAGATTGCCCGTAACCCCCAGATTGCCCGTGACCCCCCCAGATAGCTCGTAACCATCGCAGACAGCCCGTATCCATCGCAGACAGCCCGTATCCATCGCAGACAGCCCGTAACCACCACAGATTGCCCGTAACCACCACAGATTGCCACAGACTGCCCGTAGCTACCCCAAATTGCCTGTAACCACCCCAGATTGCTCGTAACCTCCCCAGATTGCCCGTCGCCTCCCCAGATTGCCCGTCGCCTCCCCAGATTGCCCGTCGATACCCCAGATTGCCCGTCGCCACCCCAGATAGCCAGTGAACACCACCAGATTGCCCGTCACCACCCCAGATAGCCAGTGAACACCACCAGACAGCCAGTGAACACCCCCAGATTGCCCGTTACCACCCCGTATAGCCAGTAAACACCCCAGATTGCCCGTCACCTACACAGATTGGCACAGACTGCTCATAACCACCCCAGATTGCCCATAACCACACTAGATTCCCTTTCGCATTCTCAGATAGCCAGTAAACACCAGAGATTGTCCATTACCACCCCAGATAGCCAGTAAACACCCACATATTGCCTGTAACTAAAATGACACTCCTTCCCTTCTGAGCCCTGCTGTGTGCCC
The DNA here is from genome assembly GCF_027789765.1 of Dendropsophus ebraccatus. Lineage (NCBI taxonomy): Eukaryota > Metazoa > Chordata > Amphibia > Anura > Hylidae > Dendropsophus > Dendropsophus ebraccatus. Next base: position 44,419,125 of record NC_091454.1, on the reverse strand, counting down.
ATACAGTGGTTTATGCCCACATATGGGGTACCATTTTACTCAGGAGAATCTCTGTTACAAATGTTGGGGTGCTTTTTCTTCCCTGTTCCTAGTAAAATTGAGAAATTTCAAACTAAACAAACATGTTATTGGAAAAATTTTTTTTTTTTTTCATTTTTACGGTCTAGTTTTGAATACTTTCCTCCAATACCTGTGGGGTCAAAATGGTCACCACACCCCAAGATGTATTCTTTGAGGGGTGTACTTTCTTAAATTGGATGACTTAATTTGGGTGACACTACAAGGGCTCTGCAAATGCACCTGGCGCTCAGAAACTTCTTCAGCAAAATCTTAACTGGAAATGCTAATAGGCACTCCTTCCCTTCTGAGCCCCGCTGTGTGCCCATACAGTGGTTTATGCGCACGTATGGGGTACCGTTCTACTCAGGAGAACCTGCGTTACATATACTGGGGTGATTTTTCTCCCCTGTTCCTCGTGAAATTGAGAAATTTCAAACTAAACAAACATATTACTGGAAAAATTCTATTTTTTTATTTTTACTGTCTAATTTTGAATACTTTCCTCTAATACCTGTGGGGTTAAAATGGTCACCACACCCCAAGATGTATTTTTTGAGGGGTGTACTTTCCTAAATGGGGTGACTTTTGGGGGGGTTCTATTCTGCTGACACTACAGGGGCACTGCAAACGCACCTGGCGCTCAGAAACCTCTTCAGCAAAATCTGAACTGGAAATGCTAATAGGCACTCCTTCCCTTCTGAGCCACGCTGTGTGCCCATACAGTGGTTTACGCCCACATATGGGGTACCGTTGTACTCAGAAGAACCTGCGTTACAAAATTTGGGGTGCATTATCTCTCATGTTGCTTATGAAAATGAGATACTTTTTTTTTTTTTTGCATGTTTTTATTAGAAGTTTTTACATACCAAATTTTACAACATGCAAACAGCCATGTCAAAGAACAAACAGCCAAAAGGAGAGAAAACAATCTCTCCACAGTTATATCAACACAATCTGCCAAAACTATAGAACCAATACAAAATATCAGCACACACCCCCCTTCCCCCCCCCAACCCATCTTGCAGGAGTGAGGCCCAGACCCCCCCCCCCCCCCCACATGATCATACAACATAATCAAGAAGAGTAAACTAATCCGATACCCTCAAAGCACGCAGATTACCCGCTATGTCCGCCCGCAGTACCAGGATGTATTTCGAAAAGGACCAACAACCCTTTGAATATCTGGGGGATCTAGGAAGGTAAGTATGAAGCGTTTCCATTTTTTAAAGAACGCCTTCGCTCTCTTTTCACGGGCAGGCATTGCTTCCAGCTGATCCAGCCACATGTACCGCTTCATTTGCTGTAATACAATTGTAATAGTCGGCATCTCAGCTATCAACCATCTGGCTAACAGGCAACGTTTAGCAACTAAAAGAAAAGTATGGAGTAAGAGAATGACTGGCGTCTCAGCAGGAGAAATATGCAAAAGGATCAGGTGAGGATCCAAAGGAAGAAAAAGCTGAAGCCTACTGTTAAGCCAGTCAATCAATATTTTCCAGAAGATCAGTACCTTAGAGCAGGAGTACAAGCCTTGCTCCAGATCTGTACCCCCCTCCCCACAATTAGGGCATGCAATGATTCTAAACCACCCCCCCCTACGGGGACCCTCCAGGCCGGGTTCCTCTTCCCACAGCTTTGGGTTTGGGGCTCTGGGCCCCCTCCCTGCAGCCAGACAACAGCTGTTTCCAGTTTCGGCCAGCTCCCCCGGTGAGGTTTCGGCCGGGGTGTCGGTCAGTCCTCGTGGTCGTCGGGTGCAGTCACGCGGGTCTTCGCGCCGGCCGCAGCAGGCGGCCGGGTGCAGCAGAGATGACGTCATCAGCGGCGTCCGTCCCAGCAGTTTCGGCTCATCCATCACCTGTCGCATCTGCAGGGCCTGTCGGTCAACGCAGGCATTGACCCGGAACTTTGTTCGGTCGTTTACACTTCTTTTGACGCGGCGGTGGCATGGGTGCGTTCGTACGGTCGGGGTGCTTTGATAGCGAAAACGGACATCAAGTCCGCTTTTTGCCTTCTCCCGATACACCCGGTAAGCATGCGGTTATTGGGTTGCTACTGGAAGGGCTCGTTCTTTGTTGACCGGTGCCTCCCCATGGGCTGCTCTTTATCGTGTGCCTACTTCGAGGCCTTTAGTTCTTTCTTGATATGGGTGGTTTGGGACCTGGTGGGCGTGAGATCTGTCATCCACTATCTTGACGATTTCCTGTTCTTAGGTCCTTCCGGGTCGCCCATTTGTCGTACCCTGTTGGGAACCATGGAATGGCTTTCGGGCCATTTTAGGGTGCCTTTGGCGCGGGACAAAACGGAGGGAGCGGCGACTGTCCTCCAGTTCCTGGGAATCACTATTGAGCTCTATGGGAGCTCTATACGGATGCGGCGGGGAGTGTCGGTTACGGGGCCTACTGCCAGGGTCAGTGGTGCGCCGGGGGGTGGCCGAAGGAGTGGCACGAGGCAGGGTTGGTGCGGAATCTGGCTCTTCTGGAGCTTTTCCCCATAGTGGTGGCGGTGGTGGTTTGGGGGGACAAGTTTCGGGACAGAAAGATTCGTATTCATTGTGACAATATGGCGGTGGTCTCGGCGATCAACTCGGGATCGGCCTCTTCTCCCCCCGTGGTGCGGCTGCTGCGGCATTTAGTGTTGCGCTGCTTATCTCTCAACTCGTCGGCGGTGGCGGTTCATGTGCCTGGAATCAATAACTCAGTGGGCGATTCTCTTTCTCGCCAGGAGTAGGAGCGTTTCCGGTCGCTGGTCCCAGAGGCGGCCGCAGAAGGGATCGCCTGCCCGCAACATCTCTGGCAGCTGGTTTGAGGACGGCGGGGGAGCTGGTATAGGCTTCCCTGGCTAGGAGCACATGGTTGGCGTACTCTTCAGAATGGGAGGAGTGGACGGAGTGGGAGAGGGGATGGGGTGTAGTGCAGTCGGATGGGGATCGGGTGTTGGCAGTGCTGTCTTGGTTGGGCTGTGCTTCGGCGGCGGGCTGGTCGGTGTCTCGGGTGAATCATTTTGTGGCAGCCCTGGCCTTTGGCTTCAAACTGCGGGGGCATCGAGATGCCACAAAGGATTTTATAGTCCGTCAGGCCCTGAAGGGGTTTCGGAAGGGAAAGGTGCGTCCTGATACGAGGAGGCCCGTGTTGTTTGGTTTGCTGGAACGTCTTGGTGAGGGTTTGGTCGGGATATGCAGGTCGGAGTCGGAAGTGGCGTTTCGGTTGGCATTTTCGTGGGCGTTTTTTTGGGCCCTGAGGGTGGGGGAGTTGGTGTCCCCAGGAGGGCCGGGGGTTTGTTTCAGGAGGATGTACGGTTGGAACAAGGGGGGGTGGGTTTTCGCTAAGACGGATCAGGCGGGGAGGGGGCGGAACGTGTTTTTGAGGGAAGTGCGGGGTGCGGCTATGTGTCCGGTGCAGTGTCTAGAGCGTTTCCTGGTGTTCCGGGGGAATCGGGCGGGCCCCTTGTTGCAGCATTGTGATGGGTTGTTTTTGTCGCGGCATCAGTTCACTGCGATTTTCCGTCGCAGACTGGAGGCACTGGGGTTGGATAGTTCGGTTTTCGCCCCGCATTCCTTCCGAATCGGGGTGGCCACGGAGGTGGCCAGTTGGGGCCTAGGGGCGGAGGTGGTGCAGAGCGCTGGGAGTCAGGGAGCTACAGATCCTATGTTCGGCATCACTTGGTGTGACGTGGTTGGGGGAGGGGGCTGGCACCGGTTAACAGGGGTGTTTTGGGGGCGTTGAAGGTTTTGGCAGCGGGATTGGTAGAGGGGGGGTTGCAGTTGGTTGTGGTGGGATCTGTTACTGTTATTTTATTGCTTCTCCCTCTTTTGTCTTTTGTGTTCTAATATCGCATCTTTAGGTGTCGGCCCCCGCCTAATGTGGATTATGGAGCATTCGTATGTCAGCCGGGGGGGCGCAGAAGGCAGCGGTTCCTCCAGACGGGCGGCAGCTGGGATTCTCCAGGTCAGAGGTGGTGCTGTGGTGGCTGGGGGTAGGTAGCATGGTTTGGAATTGGCTCCTCCCCGATTTCCATCGCATCGCTAGGCTTGATAGGCCGTTGGAAGTGTTGGTGCTTCATTTAGGAGGTAACGACTTGGGGCTTCGCCCCTTTCGTGAACTGGTCAGGGACATCCGGTATGATTTGTTGCGTCTTTGGAGAACCTTCCCGGATGTGCTTGTTGTGTGGTCTGACACAGTGTCGGACTGGGGTACCTTGGCCCACCAGGGAAATTGATTCTTGGGGCCCACCTGACATACACAGACAAAGGCAATGTTCACACTATGGAGGAGACCGGCTGTTCCGTGACTCCGGCCGGGTCACGGAACGGCCGGTCTCAGCCCAGATCATCACGTCCGGTACTTGCGCCCGCATCAGAGCTTCCCATAGCACAGAGTGAAGCAAGCATCCCAGAACTCCCTGCGCGCCGGAAACCGGAAGTCAGGGCCCAAGGCGCGCAGGGAGTTCTGGGATGCGCGCGCTGCCGGGGGTAAGACGCGACACCCCCGGCAGCCGCGCAGAAGCCGTGGGAAAGACGGAGCCAGTCTCTTGTGACCGCAAGCAAAACAATGCTTGCGGTCACAAGAGTGATTGATCCGCGCGCGCCCGCATCAGCGCGCGCCCGCATCAGAGCTTCCCATAGCACAGAGTGAAGCAAGCGGCCGGAGCCGCTCGCTTCACTGTGTGAACTGCCAGGTCCTTCTGCGGACCCATAGCAAACAATGCTATGTTCCACGCCGCACATCTACGGCTGTAGTTCTGCGGCGAGAACTACGGCCGTAGATTTACGTAGTGTGAACATAGCCATAATCAGCGGCAAACCTTTCACGTTACTACAGTGACTTTGCACTGTGTATGTGAGCAGCAATGCTAGTGCACTGCCAGTCACTTGTACAGTTGTTACTGGTTTATGCAGTTACGGTAAAACAGGATTATTTATGTAGAAACCTAAATGAAATTTCAAGAATATTGCTGCAAAAACATATGAAAAATGTCATGTGTGAACACAGCCTCAGAAGATGAAGGAGAAAATGACCATCTAGTCTTCTCTTCTATTACAATTTCCAGCAGAGGAGACCCATAACGGTTCATTCTAGCCTCACCACAAGCTGTTGGGCTAGAATAAGACTTTTAAGGACCTTCATGAATGGCATATCAGTGGTCATTAAAGCGTTAAAGGGGTTATCCGGTAAAGAAAAAACTATTTTCAACTCTGATGTCAGAAGTTACAGATCAGTAAATTGCTTTACTTGGTGTATTCTCTCCAGTCTGACACAGTGAGACTGTCCAGAACTGTCTCAGAACAGCAGCAAATCCCCATAGAAAACCTCTCCTGCTCTGGACCGTTCCTGACATGGACAGAGGTGGCAGCAGAGTGCACTGTGTCAGACTAGAGAGAATACACCACTTCCTGCAGGACATACAGCTGCTGATAAGTACTGGAAGACTGGAGATTTTTAGTTAGGACCGGAAGAAGCAGATGGGAGTGCACCAGAGGATTCGGCCCCAATTCACTGAATTGCGGTGGGCGAAAACTGACATGTTCTTTGCGGCGCAGTATGGGATCCCGGCCGAAGCGTATACCATGTGTATACTCTCCGGCCGGGATCCCATAGCAGTAAAGGCAGTGTCCTACACCGTACAGAGTACAGCCGTTGTTGCAAATGGCAACAACGGCAGTACTTTTACATAGTGTGAATCTAGCCTTATCAAGGTGTGATCTGCCATTGTATACATGTACAAGGAAATGGCAGAGAACACCATAAGGCGCACATGGCGTATTACTGCAGAACAGATTTGTGCCAGTAGCTAAACTTGCTGCTCACCATGGGGGCTACAAGCCCAACACTGCCAGTCACTTTAGTGGTGGTTTATACACCTTGACGCCATCTGCAGCCCTTTCAACACAACCAGGAGACTCGGTACAATCATTCCGCAGGAGAGACAGCACCAAAGTGACTTTATTCACTCCCTTTTGTGCGACTAAAATTAAAACATCACACTAGAGGGTTTGAATAAAGTCACAAAATTTTTTTACTACTTCGGTGCTGTCTCTGCTGCTTTTTTAAAACTCTGTTCAGATGGAGTGCATTATCCTACCTGCGTCTACTGCGGCAGCTGATGCTGCTTATATATTTATTTTTTGAGTCGGTGCAATAATTGAGAAGATGTTCGCCTTTTGGAGGTCCCAGTTGTGCAGGAGATCTGTGAGGCTTAGGCGTCGATCAGCTGATTGAGGATTCTCACATCAAAGATGATAGGAGTTGTAGTAGACGTAACAGTAAGACTTTAATCAATGGATGTTTTGAGGGGAACCTTCTTCGTCAGATCTATTGAGGGTTTTCTACAAAACACATTATCCATTGATTAAAGTCTTACTGTTACGTCTACTACAACTCCTATCATCTTTGATGTGAGAATCCTCAATCAGCTGATCGGCGCCTAAGCCTCACAGATCTTCTGCACAACTGGGACCTCCAAAAGGCGAACGTCTTCTCATCACGTACACATACATACATACATACACACAAAATGACATACTGCAGAGATACACAAACATGCAGACACAACACACCTTACATATATACATACATCTAATCATACTAACACACACACACACACAGGACAGACAGATACAAAAGCATGCAGATTACATATATACAATATAATATCTATAGAACTACATTACATAATATACACTATAAACATGGTAGATGCACACACACACACAAACACAGGCACATTACATAGATATAACACTCACATGCATAAACACATGACACAGATGTACAAACACACACAGATGACAAAGACAGACAAATATACAGTAAACAAAACTCACATGTTAAGCAGGGCAGGAAGCTCCATGGAGTCCTCTGGTCTCCATCTTCACTTCCTCTTCTCCCAGCCAGACCCGGCAGCCTGCAGCCCCTCCCCCTTCTCTTCTGCACCGACAGCACACACAGTGGCAGAAGAGAAGAGATGTCACTGCAGAGGGGAGGGGGATGGAGGGGCCCTGCAGCTGCTCCTTCTCTCTGCATCTTCCTGATAACAAGCAGGAAGAGAGCAGTGCCGGGAGCTGGGCCACACTGACTGAGTGCAGGGGGAGGGGAGGGCCCATGATTAGCTCACCGGGCGGTGCTGATGCCGATCTTTACTCCCCACAGCAGTGTGGGAGCCAGCAGGGGGCCCCCTTGAGCTCCCCATACTAAACGGGATCTAAACAGGAGGCCCCTCTCCGGCTCAGGGGCAGGGCCCAGCAAGAGGGAGGAGGGGGCGGGGCCCACCGGGGAATCCCCCGGCTCCCCGGTGGCCCAGTCCGAGCCTGGTCTGACATAGTTCCCAGGAGGACGTGGAGGGTGGTGAGGTCGGTGGAGCGTCTAAATCGTGCCAAGGTGAAGGTGAATAGGGAGGTGTCATCTTTTGTTGCCCGTAATGGAGGGGTGGCAGTGCGCCATCGGGAGCTGGAGGATGGAACGGGTAATTTTTGGTTGGGGGATGGCGTGCATCAGAACGCAATTGGCATGGACTTGTGGGCGCTAGCCTTGCAGGAAGGCATAGAGAGGGCTCTTGGTCTGTGGGGGGGCTTGCACACTTAAGGTGTCAAGTGTGCTCGCGGTGGCGGGGTAGGGGGTCCTTGGGGTTGGTTGCTATTAACGGAGGGGGCACATAATAAGAAATGCCCCCCACTTTAACTGGTGGCTCACTGGATAATGG